>NC_140484.1:50478260-50630760 GCF_964271855.1 Acomys minous | reverse complement strand
TGAGCCCAGTACTGCCCCCTTCAGGCCAATCCCTGCATTGCCCCCTGCAGGTGAGCCCTGCACCGCTCTCTGCAGGCCAGGGCAGTTATTAAGTTACCTTTTATTCAAACTGCCTGTTCATTCACCAATAGGTTGTTTCTTCACCATGTCTCCCCTTCTGGCCCATGATGCCTTCTATCTTCTTTCTTTCTTTCATTCTTTCTTTCCTTCCTTCCTTCCCTTCTTTCTTTTAAAGTGTGTGTGTGTGTGTGTGTGTGTGTGTGTGTGTGTGTATGTGTGTGTGTGTGTGTGTGTGTGTGTGTTCACACAAGTGAATACTGCAGGAGCCCACAGGGGCTAGAAATGTTGGATCCCCCATGTGAGTTACCTGATGTGGTGGCTGGGATTTGAACTCTGGACCTCTGGAAGAACAGTGCATACTCTTATCCTCTGAGCCAACTCTCCGGCCCCAATTTCTTTCTGTCTTACTTCTTGCTTATCACGACCTTGACGGCTTTGGAGAGTACTGCTCAGACATTTTGTGGAGGGATCCTCAGTTTGGGTTTTCCTAATGCTCAGACAGGGTGTGGGTCTTGGGGAAGACCAGTGTGATGACAAGCGAGCTCCTTGTGTGAATGTGTGAACAGTGGCACCAAGGACCGCCAAGAAAGTCGGGCAAGGTGCTGCCTGCCTGCTGTCGTAGGGAACCTTACTAAGGTTGTTACGAAGCAGTTTCCAGTTTTGTCTGGTCTCGGATGCAGCAGCAGTCTAGGGTCTTGTGTTCTCAAGAGACCTATACAGACAGGACACAGTAGCAGACCAAGACACCAACGTTTGATTAGAGCAAGCAAGGAAGCAAGAATCTGCCCTTTAGAACGAGAACAGGCCACGTGGGCAGAGAGGCTCCTGGTCTTAGCGGACACAAGCTTATGGCTCCTCTCTGGCGTCTCCTCAATTGTTCTCTAGGGCAGCCCTCCCGGGAAAGGGGCGTAGACTTTTCAGAAGCCCATTTTACCCAGAGTACAGTTTGCTTTAAGGAGGCATAAAAGATGCAAAAAACATGCGTTAAAAGGAGGGCAGGAGTGATTGATGGCTCCCTGGTTAGGAGCACTGACGGCTCAGAGGACCAGAGTTGGGTTGGTTCTCAGCACCCACACTGTAACTCATAACCATCTGTATGCACTCTGTGGGCCTCTGTGGGCACTACATGCATGTGGTGCACAGACAACCAAACACATACATTAAAACTAAATACTCTTTTTAAGCCAGGCACTGTGGCTCACGCCTGTAATGCCAGCACTTGGGAGGCAGAGGCAGGTGAATCACTGTGAGTTTGAGGCCAGCCTGGCCTGCAAAGTGAGCCCAGGACAGCCAAGGCTACACAGAGAAACCCAGTCTTGAAAAACCAAAATAATAATAAATAATAATAATAATAATAATTTTTAAAAGAAAAAGTGGGAAAGAAGGACAACCCATTGCATATATTCCCAGGCCAGAGATTACTGGGAGACAGTTAGAGCTGCCTCTGCTAGCTGGCCATTCTGCTCACTGCTCCTCACTTTTTGTTTCACTGGCTCCTACTGTCTCTACATCCTGTGTGGGTACCCTGAGCTGTCACAGCTGGAGACCTCACCGCCGCCTACTATTCCCTGTGCCCTGTTTTGGGAGCCTATTGGTCAGATCCTCCTAGAGCTCACTTCCTGCTTCCCACAGCCATCACTGGGGCAACCATCTGGTTCTCCGAATCCTATGCCTGCCCCAAGAAGCAAGATGTATGTGGGGGGAAAACTCAAGCACAGTGTTAAGGCAGGCCAGCTCATCGACACCTGCTCACTGTGTGGTTCCATGCCTAGCAACACACACACACACACACACACACACACACACACACACACACACACACACACACACACAGAGCCCAGCTGAGGGAGTCCACTGCAACCTTCCTCAGGTCCTGCAGCCTCACTCTGTTTCCACAGCTGCTTCCCTGTTCTTTCTATCAAACCCTCGGGAGCCAGATGCTGGGGTGAAAGCCTGCTAGCTCAGAGAGGCAGAGAAAGCACCCAGCTGACCTTCCTCCTCAGCTGTTGTCCCAGAAGAAGAGGAAGCTCTCCTTCTCCTTCACCCTCAAATTGAATGTCCCTCCCCTCTACTTCCTGTGCATCTCTCTATCCATCTTCCTGACTTCCTTTTACTCGCTATGGTTTTTTTCCTATATTCACTCCCTGTCAACTGGTTGCTTGCTCTGCCTCTTGACCTGGGGTTGATTGTATTTAATTCAAGCAGAAAGCTCTTGGATTAAATAAAGGTGTGTGCTAGGGCTGAACCACCCCACAACTAGAAACAGGTGTTTCCCAGCAAACAACACAATCTTGGGGTTCACAGTGTGGTCAAACATCCCGCAACAGCTCCCTCTCCACATTTTTGTCCCCTCGGCCCCTTTTTTCTTGTTCCTTGCTTCCACCCCTCTCTTGGAGTGCCAGGAGGGAAGTCATATTGTTTGCCATGCCACCCAGCCCTCTAGCCCCTGTGTCCTGTCATCCACGTGTGCACAGCCCTTCCTCATGCCCCTACCCGCATCCTCCCTCTCAGGTCCACACACTGTAATTGATCTCAGAGATGTAAGCCACACAGACCACAGTATCCCACATGAAAGTCGCCAAGCTGCACGTTGTTGAAGGATGCAGACAAAGATGCATGTGAGTGAGAAAGATGCGAGTGTTTGGGGTGATGGCCACTTTGGGCAGAGCCAAAGGCAGTGATGGAAGGGCTCTGTTTCTACAGCTTAGTGGGGATATGTGGAGATTTATTTGGTTATAAATGATTCTATTTTTCAGTACTGAGGATGAGCTTGGACCTCATGTACCCCAGGCAGACAGACTCTCTTCTTCTGCTGAGCCACACACTCAGCCAAGTGACTTTAAGTATAATTATAATGTTTGCTTGAGAGGTGACGGAGGGAGAAGACTCAGTATGCAGTGCTGGCTGGCCTAGAACTCACATCTGGCTTATTTATTTATTTATCTGTGTGTGTGTGTGTGTGTGTGTGTGTGTGTGTATTGTGAGCATGTGGGTGCATGTGCATATGTTTATGTATGTGAATGTGCGTATGGATGTGTGTGTATGCGTATTGTGGATGTGCGTGTGTGGCTGTGTGTGCTTTTGCTTATGTGGATGTCAGAGGACAGCTTTATGGCACTGGTTCTCTCTTACCGCCTTCACAGTTGTCAGGCTTGCTCAGCGGGCACCTCTAACTCAAGCCGTCTCACAGGCCCTCGGTCACCTAATCATCTGCTGGTTGGTGTTTTGGCTGCTTCCAGCTCTTGGTAATTGTAAACAAAGTTGTTACAAATGTTTACATATTAACTGTTGAGGCATCCTGCCCTCCCTTTCCTCCCGCTTATTGCTCGGGAGCAAACGGCAGGCCCACGGTGGGTGCATGCTGAATTTCCTCAGCCAGCAGCTCCACAGCCTTGCAGTCTCTGCTGTCCTGGTGGTGTTAGTCTGCCCTGGGCTCTGCTCGTAGCCCAGGCAAGCCTTGAACTTGTGATTCTCTTGCCTCAGCCTCTTGGGCTGAGATGACAGGCAAGCCACGCTCACTGTTTGCAGCTTTCTCTTGATCGTCATCATCCTTTCAGGAGAGTGCTTGTCTTTCACACTTTTTCTGAGAATTACATACATGTATATAATAACATATGAGCATACGTACTCCTGATTTCCAGCCCTCAACTTCTCCAGGTTTTCCCCCAATTCATTTCCCTCCTCCTAACCTCTTTCTAAAAAAAAAAAAAAAAAAAAAAATCCCACTAAGTCCAGCCAGTGCTGCCCTTACTTGCACAGGTATAGGGTAAGTAGCCACATATTCCGCACAGAATGAGTTTTCCCTCTGCCAGCTACCTACAGTCAATTCTCAGCAAGGAATTGGGCCAAGCGAGCCTCTCCCATCTCTCTCCTCTATCTGTGCTTGACTATATGTAGATGACCACAGCTGCCGTGAGTTCAAGCATTCGAGAGCCGCATCGTGTCCAGAAGTCAGCAGACACCGCACTCCTCTCCTCCTCAGGCTGTGACACGCTTCCCGCCTCTTCTTCCCTCATGTGCCCTGAGCTTTGGCGGTGGTGGGGTTAATATAGGCGTCTCTCTAGGGTAGGTCACTCCGTCTCCTAGTCTCAGAACTTTAGCCAAGTATGCATCATTCCACTGACCGCTGCCCACTGCATAAAGCAGCTCCTCTGACCAAGGCCAAGGACAGCCCAGGTGATATTTTGGAACCAGGAGCTGGGTGGGTGTGGAGAGTTGGTTAAATAATTTAAAAAACTTAATAGAGTTTAAGAAAAATAAGATTTGGTCACCACCATTTTGTATGGATGGCTGACCCCTGCATCTGTTTGTCCATTCTGTTTGTGCAGAATAAATGGTCTTTGTTTTTACATGCTATTTGAATCTGGAGTCTTCCTTCAGTGATTTTCGGGGCCTTATATTTGGGGGCTCATCTGGGAATCGCTATGTGTGTGCGCGTGCGCGTGCATCCATGCACTCAAGCTCAATAGTTGAGCATTTCCAGGAGAGTGGTTAGTTCTCCTCCTATGGTGAGTGGGGGATCACCCCGACATTTCTGTTTGGTTCTTGTCTTTGTTTCTCTGTGTCTAAATCTGGTGTCTTGATACAATGTGGACGCCACTGGTGGACAGGCAGATGTGCCAGCTTCCTCCCGGCCTGGGGGTTCTAAGGATGCTCTGGACCCACATCAGGTGAACTTTTGATGAGGTCATTGCTGTCTGGCAGAGCCTGGTTATGAGATAAGCCACTATCCCCATTTGGTTTTTTGGTCCCCAGGGAGTCTGGTTTTGTCTCTGTGAGTCTGTGTTCGCTTTGTTCTTGGACTGCCTTTGTACTTTTGGGGGGGAATCATCATAGGCCAGATGGGGTGCTCTAAGCTCTGTAAGGCCTGACTGCCCTGGGCAAGCCACCCTGGGCTCCTCAGGCCCCCACCAGCTGTCCTCTGCTCCACACTACCAGCAAAGTTTGCATCCTGTGACCTCCACCTCCGTGCCAGGGGCCCAGAGCCTGGAGCAGCCAACATGGAGCTCCTTCCCCCAGCTCAAGGGGATGCTGTCTGCCTTGGTGGCTGCTGAGGCTTAGGCTCCTTTCTGTGCTTCTGCCTTCTAGATGCCCGAGGGATGGCTCCTGGCTGTTGGCTTTGGTTAGCTTTCGGGCTCCACCCCTCGCAGCTCCAAGGGGAGGGCGGTGGCAAAGGCAAGGGCAGCTGCAGCTTTCAGAGGCCCGGATGCTACTCCACTGCTGCAACCCCCTGAATCTGCTGCAGCCAAGAAACACTGCTGGAAAGCAAGGCCCAGTTCCTGCCTGGATTCAGCAGATAGCAAGGTTTCTTCCCTTGAAATTGCCGCTGGAAGGAAGAAAGGAAAGTTTTGTTTGTCTGTTTTAAATGTATGTATGTATGTATGGCCACTTCATGTTTATTTCTGACTGTTCTTAACATGTAAGTTTATTATGCTCTGCATGCCTTGGTTATAGGTCATTGCTTATTGGGTATAGTTAAAAATCTGTAACACCATTAAAAAAACAGAAATAAACAAAAATCTGTAACATCTGTAGCAAAAAATTAGCTTAAAACAAGTAACTCAGGGGCTGGAGAGATGGCTCAGAAGTTAAGGGAACTGACTGCTCCTCTAGAGGTCCTGAGTTCAATTCCCAGCGACCACATGGTGGCTCACAACCATCCATAATGTGATCTGATGCCCTCTTCTGGCCTGCAGGTGTACATGCAAACAGAGCACTTTATACATAATAATAAATTAATCTTAAAAAATAAAAAACAAAAACACAAGCAACTTAGGCTTGGAGCCATTCTGGGCAACAACAAATGGCATGAGGAGACCAAGGAAAGAGGTCTCTAAGGATATCTTAAAATGGGATAAGATTTTTATGTAATTCCTGTCCCGTGTTTTAAAAACTAGACTTATAAAAGATAGGATTTAAAGCAATGTTTACTTAATGAGGTATTAAAGCTGCACCTTCCTCCTATATATCTTACATGTGCACATATCAGATATGTGCACATACGTGTTTGTAACAGCTATAGAAACACAGATGTTTTTAAATAGCAACCACGTGGATCACATAGTCTGCAGCCTGCCATGGTATGAAGCCACCATCTTGAGACAGCCAGGTTGAATAGAACAACAATTATTGATCCTCTTGGCCCAAATGAGCTCTCTGCTTGCTGTTTTATCTCCTTTTTGGACTAAGAAAACAAGTCTCATTTTAAATTCATATGGATTTTTATAGAAATTCAAAATTATATTTCTTTTTTAAAAGTTATATTCTTTTTTAAAAAATAAATCTTTTTTAAAACTTTATTTGTATATAAATGATTTAATCTGCCAAAGAGGGCATCAGATCACATTATGGATGGTTGTGAGCCACCATGTGGTTGCTGGGAATTGAACTCAGGACCTCTGGAAGAGTAGGCGGCACTCTTAACCACTGAGCCATGTCTCCAGCCCAAAAGTTATACTCTTACAACATATTGTACACATGATTCAATCCTGGTTCAAAGTATTCTTTACATGATGGTAAAAAATTTAAGGTTACAAAGGTAGATTCGAATTAACAAGCTACTGTATTGCTGACTCTGGCAATGGGTGAATTCTAGAGATACCTTTAATTTGGTGTATATTAATTTTAAAGACATTCAATTATTTACAGTGTTAGAACTTGGTGATTGTGCTCTACTTTCACTCTCAAAAAGGTTAAAAATCAAATCACTGCCTTTGGAATATGCCTAGCCTTATTTTCTGAATATGGGCATATTTTTAAATTGCCCACCACAACCATAGCTTCACTGCCATTTCAACTAAGGCCAGTCACATTACTGGCAGCCATCTTAGTTGTGGGAGACCTTAGTTGTCAGAGCTTCACCCCATCTTTATTGAGGGCTGTCGTCTGCGTTCAGTACTCTGCTGAATGCCAAGTTCAACCTTTGTCTTTTAAGCTTTGCTGCTCAGTCCGTAATGGTGCACTGTGACAGGATCAGCAGGATTGCCAGTCTATGAACTGTATCTATGATTGAAAGTTTTGCCTTGTTACTAGTTCAGAAATAGATTTAAATTTATACTAATAACTGATGCAGTTAATTACAAGATTAAGCTTTATTTAGCATCCTGAATATGTCTTCAAAGTTAAACAAAAAGTAACTATAAGCAAGGTTTACCTTTTTAGATCTACTTGAGATAGATGTGGTCTTCAAACACTTGTCTATGGAATATGCCATAATTATAGATCATAACATTCTGTTTTATGTTTGTGAGATGTAGCTTAGAACAGATAACTAAAGACAGATAAAGATTAACTCAGATATGCTAACCTTCAAGATTGTCAGATATCTGCTGAATATGGCACTAAATATATTTAAGCTTATTATGACAGAGACTCCCAAACCCTACCAGTAATTCCCCAAGGTCTCCGAGACGATTTGAGCACGACAAATGGCATCAATGCAGGATTGTGGTATTCTAACCACTTTGATGGCTGATCGCATTGATGGCTAAGCTAATGGTAGGTTGACAGCTAGAGGACAGTTAAGTCCACTGTTAGTTCATTAGTCAATTCATTAGCTAGTTAAAACTACTAGGCAATAGACCTCTTATTTTAAAAAGGCAAACAGCTTTGTCTTGCTCACAGGCTTCATGTTAAAAGGAAAACATATTTCAATGTAACTTTTTATTATTCCTTTATGTGTCTTGTGCCTGTGTCTTGTGGTGAATAACTTGATAAATGAAATGTAAAGTTTATGTAAGGTCTGAAGATATGAAACTTTAAGTTATGAGCATCTAAGAAGGTGTTTGAAGGCTGGTAAATACAAGTTATGAAAGTTGGAGGTTTTTTGGTTTTTTTGTGTTTTTTTTTTTTTTTTTGAGACAGGGTCTCTCTGTGTAGCCTTGGCTGTCCTGGACTCACTTTGTAGACCAGGCTGGCCTCAAACTCACAGTGATCTGCCTGCCTTTGCCTCCCGAGTGCTAGGATTAAAGGCGTGCACCACCATGCCTGGCTCGGAGTGTCTTAAAAGATGTTTTAAGGTACATAAATGCAAATTGTAGAGTTATAAGAAAGTGATTTAAGGCATGTAAAAATTGGAAAATGTTAGCGATTTCTTTCCCCTTTCTACGATATTATTATATTTTTATAAGATTTAAAAAGTTCAGAATTTTAACATTGATCAATAAAGTTATGATAAACTGGTAGAAAACTGACTGCCTATTATTCAGTCACAAGCTCAAGATTTTAATTTCTTGCAAGGCAGTGCTTTACAAAGTGAGTCCAGGATAGCCAAGGCTACAGAGAGAAACCCTGTCTCGAAAAAACAAAAAGAAAAAGATTTTAGTTTCTCTTTGGTTGTCTTCTGAATGTAGACTTAAGCGTGCTTCTCATCATGCTAAAAACATGTGTGTCCAATCTGTATATCTAACCTTCTAGACTGAGAAAACAATGTTCATGCTTTTTCATGCTAACACACTCCATCCAGGGGCCACCTGTGGATTGCAACTGCTGAGCTCTGGACTTGCTGAAAGATGATGTAAACCAGTCCAGCCAATGTGATTGCCCCCTGCCTCTTCAACTGGATCAGATGCTTCTAATAAATGCCCCATTGCCTAGCCTCTGACTAGTGTCTCAGCCTTCCCGGGATCCCGTAATAACATCCTAATGCCAGCTGTAAGTAGTTACAGGAGAGAATAAATACGCCATCCATTGTCTCACTGAACAGGCTGAAATGCTAAGTCAGGAAAAAAAAAACTATCTGGTTAAAGGGCAAATGTCTACCTATTGACATACCAGAAAACAGGCCCTAAGTTCTGTTTCTCCTGGTCATGATTTGTGCCTATTACATGATGGACTTTATTTCATGTTTTTCCAAGACTGCATTGATGTTGTCAAACGTGGTTTTGAGGGCACAATGCAGCCAGCCCCTTGTATATTGAATGGAAGTCATAACATCCAAGATTTGATTCAGGTACATAAAGACAGGAAAGGATGAAGGGACAGAGTGAGTCCGATTGGATCCTACTGTCCAACTTATGATACTGAAATCCACTACCAACCTTTGAACTCCACTCAAGGATCTGAGATGGAACAGTACTCAAGGGGTGGGGGGGGGAATGCGAGGATCAAACATGGATAAAAGGCTCCTGGCTGGAGTCGCGTAGCCTCCACAGCCGCTGGACAATCCCAGCTGGAGTCATGTAGCTTCCACGGCCACCAGCCAATCCCAGTTGGAGCCATGCAGCCACAGATAGGACTGCCCTAGAAGCCTTTAAAAGAGCCTGTGAACTCTTCCTCATGGTTGCCACCATCTTGTATGGATGGTTGACCCCGTCATGCAGGCTGATTCTATAGAGTAAATGCTCTTTGTTTTTAGATTTAAAAAATTTTTTTTGTTGTTTTTGGTTTTGGAGACAGGGTCTCTCTATGTTAGCCTTGGCTGTTCTGTACTCCTTTTGTAGAACAGGCTGGCCTTGAACTCACAGCAATCCACCGCTTCTGCCTCCCGAGTGCTGGGATTAAAGGTGTGCGTTACCATGCCTGGTGCTTAAAATAAGATTCTTTTTTTTTTTCTTTCAATTTTCAGTGTAATACTTTATTTTCTATTAAATGATTCTTTTTAGTTCTTTTTAAATTTTATTTTTATTCACTCTATAGCCCAATTACAGCCCCCTTCCTCCTTTCCTCCCAGTCCTACCCTCCCACACCCCCTTACCCCCATCCCTTTATCCCAGTGTAGGGGAGGACCCCCATGGGTACCTACCCACTCTGGTACATCAAGTTACAGCAGGACTAGGCACCTCCTCTTCCACTGAGGCCAGACAAGGCACCCCAGCTATGTGAAAGGGATTCAAAGGCAGGCAACAGCGTCAGAGACAGCCCCTGCTCTAATTACTAGGGGACCCACGTGAAGAACAAGCTGCTCATCTGCTACATATGTGTAGGGGCCCTAAGTCCAGCCCATGCATGCTCTTTGGTTAGTGGTTCAGTCTCTGTGAGTCCCTATGGGCCCAGGTTAGTTCACTCTTCTAGTGGTGGCCTTGACCCCTCCAGCTCCCTCAATCCTTCTCCCCAACTCTTCCACAAGACCCCCTGAGCTCTGCCTGTTATTTGCCTGTGGGTCCCTGCATCTGTCTCCATCAGCTGTTTTCATCAGAAGACAGTTAGGCTAGTCTGCAAGCACAGCAGGCTATCATTAATAGTGTCAGGGGTTGGCACTCTCCCATGGGGTGGGTCTCAAGTTGGGCCAGTCATTGGTTGGCCATTCCCTCCATCTCTGCTCCGTCTTTATCCCTGGGCATCTTGTAGACGGGACAGATTTTGGGTCCAAGGTTTTGTGGGTGGGTTGGTGTCCCCCTCCCTCCACTGGAAGTCCTGCGTGGCCTCCTCAGGCTCCATATCCCATGCTGGGAGAAGTCTCATCTGCAGTCACCCCGATAGACTCCTGGAAGCCTCCCCGTCCCAGAGATGCCTTCCATCGACTTCTGTTCTCTTTCCCAGCATTTCCCCTTCCCACTCCTGGTCCCCATGCCAGCCCCCCTCCCTCTCCGCCTCCCTCTCCCACACAGCCCCTCCCCCTCCCTCTCCCCCTCCCTCTCCCACACAGCCCCCTCCCCCTCCCTCTCCCCCTCCCTCTCCCACACAGCTCCCTCCCCCTCCCTCTCCCACACAGCCCCTCCCCCTCCCTCTCCCCCTCCCTCTCCCACACAGCTCCCTCCCCCTCCCTCTCCCCCTCCCTCTCCCACACAGCCCCCTCCCCCTCCCTCTCCCCCTCCCTCTCCCACACAGTTCCCTCCCTCCATCTACTCCAGATGTCTATTTTATTTCCTCTTCTAAGTGAGACTCAAGCAACCTCTCTTGGGCCTTCCTTGTTACTTGGCATCTTTGGGTCTGTGGATTGTAGCCTGGTTATCCTGTGCTTTATGCTAATATCCACTTATCAATGAGTACACAACATGTGTGTCTTACTGGGTCTGGGTACCTCACTCAGGATGATATTTTCTGGTTCCATCCATTTGCCTGCAAATTTCATGATGTCCTTATTTTTAATAGCCGAATAGTATTTCACTGTGTAAATATACCACCATTTCTTTATCTAGTCTTCAGTTGAGGGACATCTAGGTTGTTTCCAGTTTCTGGCTATTGTGAATAAAACTGCTATTAACATAGTTGAGCACGTGTCCTTGTGATATAGTGGAGCATCTATGGGTATATGCCCAGGAGTGGTATAGCTAGGTCGTGAAGCAGAACTATTCCCAATTTTCTGAGAAACTGCCGGGTGGATTTCCACAGTGGTTGTACAAGTGTACACTTCCACCAGCAATGGAGGAGTGTTCCCCTTACTCCACATCCTCTCCAGCATGTGCTGGCACTTGAGTTTTTAATCTTAGCCATTCTGACAGTTGTAAGATGGAATCTCAGTGTCATTTTGATTTGCATCTCCCTGATGACTAAGGACATTGAGAATTTCTTTAAATGTTTCTTAGCCATTGGAAGTTCCTTTGTTGAGAATTCTCTGTTTAGGTCTGAATCCCATTTTTTAATTGAGTTATTTGGTTTGATGGTGTTTAATTTCTTGAGTTCTTTATGTATTTTGGATATTAGCCCTCTGTCAGATGTAGAGTTGGAGAAGATCTTTTCTCATTCTGTAGGCTTTAGTTTTGTTCTATTGACAGTGTCCTTTGCCTTACAGAAGCTTTTCAGTTTCATGAGGTCCCATTTATTAATTGTTGATTTTGATGCCTGAGCTGTTATTCTGTACAGGAAGTTGTTTCCTGTACCAATGTGTTCAAGGCTTTTTTCCACTTTCTCTTCTATAACATTAAACATATCTGGTTTTATGCTGAGGCCTTTGATCCACTTTGACTTACATTTTGTACCAGGTGATAGATATGGATCTATTTGCATTCTTCTTCATGCGGGCATCCAGTTAGACCAGCACCATTTGTTGAAGATGTTTTATTTTCCACTGTATGGTTTTTGGCTTCTTTGTCAAAAAATCAAGTGCCCATAGGTGTGTGGATTTATTTCTGGATCTTCAATTCAATTCCATTGATCTGTCTGTTTTTATGTCAATACCGTGCGGTTTTTATTACTATATCTCTATAGTACAGCTTGAAATCAGGAGTGGTGACACCTCTGGAGGATCTTTTATTATACAGTATTGGTTTAGCTATCCTGGGTTTTTTTACCCACACGAAATTGAGAATTGCTCTTTCTAGGTGTGTAAAGAATTGTGTTGGAATTTTGATAGGAATTGTCTTGAATCTGCAGATTGCTTTTGGTAAGGTGGCCATTTTTACTATGGTAATTTTACCAATCTATGAGCATGGGAGATCTTTCCATCTTCTTATGTCTTCTTCAATGTCTTTCTTTAGAGACTTGCTTGAAGTTTTTTTCATACAGGTCTTTCACTTGTTTTGTTAGAGTTACACCAAGATATTTTATATTATTTGTGGCTGTTGTGAAGGATGTTGTTCCCCTAATTTCTTTTATTATTACATAAACAGTCTGCCTACTGTTTATATAAAGGAAGACTATTGATTTGAGTTAATTTTGTATCCAGCCACTTTGCTGAAGGTGTTTATCAGCTGTAGGAGTTCCATGGTGGACTTTTTGGGGTCATTTATATATATTATCATATCACATGTCAACTTTGTCTTCTTCCTCTCTAATTTGCATCCCTTTGGTCTCCTTTAATTGTCTTGTTGCTCTAGTTAGAATTTAAGTACTATATTGAATAGGTACAGAGATAGTGGGCAGCCTTGTCTTGTTCCTGATTTTAGTGGAATTGCTTTCAGTTTCTCTCCATTCAATTTGATGTTGGCTATTGGCAAACATATATTACCTTTATTGTGTTTAAGTGCGTGCCTTGTATCCTTGATCTCTCCAATACTTTTAACATGAAGGGGTATTGGATTTTTCAAAAGCCTTTTCAGCATCTAATGAGATGACCATGTGGTTTTTTTTTTTCTGTTTGTTTATATGGTACATTACATTGATGGATATGTTGAACCATTCCTGCATCCCTAGGATGAAGCCTACTTCGTCATGGTGGATGATGTTTTTGATGTGTTCTTGGATTCAGTTTGCAAGTATCTTACTGAGTATTTTTTTCATCCGTGTTTATAAGGGAAATTGGTCTGAAATTCTCTTTCTTTTTGAGTCTTTGTGTGGGTTGGGTATCAGAGTGACTGTGGCATCATAGAAGGAGTTCCTTCTGTTTATATTTTGTGGAATAGTTTGAGGAGTATTGGTACTAGCTCTTCTTTGAAAGTGTGATAGAATTCTGCAATCTGGCCCTGGGCATTTTTTTGTGTGGTGGGTGGGGGAGTTGGGAGACGTTTAATGACTGCTTCTATTACCTTAGGGGTTATAGGACTATTTAAATTGTTTACCTCATCTTGATTTAACTCTAGTAAGTGATCTCTATCTAGAAAATCATCCATTTCATCTAGATTTTCCAATTTTGTCCAGTACAGCTTTTGAAGTAGGACCTAATGATTCTTTGGGTTCCCTCGGTGCCTGTTGCTATGTCTCTCTTTTCACTTCTGATTTCGTTAATTTGGATACTGTCTCTCTGCCTTTTAGTTAGTTTGGCTAGAGGTTTGTATATTTTGCTAATTTTTTTCCCAATGAACCAGCTATTAGTTTTGTTGGTGACTTGTATTTTTCTCTTTGTTTTTAATTTGTTGATTTCAGGCCTGAGTTTGATTATTTTCTGCAGTCTGCTTCTCTTGGATGTGTTTGCTTCTTTTTGTTCTAGCGCTTTCAGGTGTGCTTTTAAATTGTTAGCATAAGATCTCTCCAGTTTCTTTATGAAAGCCGCTTAGTGCTATGAACTTCCCTCTTAGCACTGCTTTCATTGTGTCCCATAAGTTTGGGTGTGTTGTGTCTTCATTTTCATTGAATTCTATAAAGTCTTTATTTCTTCTCAGACCAAGTGATCATTGAACAGAGAGTTGTTCAGTTTTCATGAATTTGTAGGTTTTCTCCAGTTTCTATTGTTGTTGTTGTTGAAATATAGCTTTAAGGGGCTGGAAAGATGACTCAGCGGTTAAGAGCACTGGGTGCACTTCCAGAGGTCCTGAGTTCAATTCCCAGCAACCACATGGTGACTCACAACCATCTATAATGGGGTTTGGTGCCCTCTTCTGTCATACATGCAAATAGAACACTCATATAAATAAATAAATATTAAAAAAAGAAATATAGCTTTAATACATGTTGGTCAGATAAGATACATGAGTTATTTCAATTTCTTGTATGTGTTAAGGCTTGCTTTGTGACCAAGTATATGGTCAATTTTGGAGAAGATTCTGTGAGGTGCTGGGAGGAAGGTACAGTCTTTTGTGTTTGGGTGAAATGTTCTGTAGATATCTGTTAGGTCCATTTGACTTACAACATTGGTTAGTTTGACAAATATTTTTTAAAATTAAATCATTATGGGGGTATGTATGTCACATGCACATCTGGTTATAGGATAGCTCTGTGGAATCTGTTCTTTCTTTTTACCCTTACATAGGCACATCTGTATTTCTGAACTCTGCAGAACAAATATTTCCAGTACTGGGGATTGAACCCTGGAACACAAGCACATAAAACAAGTGCTTTTTCACCTAGCCACAAACCAGTTCTTTGTTCTTCCCTTTGAAGAATTGTTGAGCTAATTCAGTCCTTTGTGTTTTTCATGGAAAAATTAGCATGGGATTATCACTGATTTGTTGGTATGTTTGAGACATGGTGTTGACACTTGTTTTTAAATTCTATTTTATTTGGAGTGTGGAAGCTTCTCCCTCCTCCTTTCCACCAAATCCTAGCCCTGGGTAAGAGAGAAATAAGGTTAGTGGGGAGAGAGGGCACAGACCTCTTTACTTCTCCTCGCTATTTAGGGTCAATTGGATTCTTTTGGGGCAATACCAACCTCTATCAACAGCCAACATAGCAAGCAGTCTTCTCTGGTCTCTCCAAATCGCTACATGCCACATACCACCATTGCACACCATGTTTTCTCTCTCTGTGCCCCAGTATTTATCTTCCTCAGAGTCCTAGACCATGCCCCCTCTAAGCCACGAGGCAGGCTGTTTCTAGCTGGCAAAGACCACGCCCGCATGAGGCAATTATCAGCTGTGGACAAAGTAAAGCTCAAACTAAAATCCCACACTTGGGATTAAAACAAAAACATACTCACATAGCATGACTGAGTTTTTAATGAAACCAAAACTTCCATCACCACAGGGTCTCATGTAGCCCAGGCTTACTCTGGAAATGGCTGTGTAGCCAAGGATAGCTTTGAGTTCTTCATCTTCGTGCCCGTCTCCTACATCCTGAAATGATAGGTGTGTGTCTCCACTCCTGGCTATGCTTGTCCATTTACACAGAAGAGAACGTTGACCTGGAGGTGTCATTGAATCTGTGAACCAAATTGTATAGAATTGGCATTTTAATAATATTGAGCTTTCCAATCCCTGAGCACAGGCCACATGTACATTATTAGGCCTTTGTTTCTTCATTAGCTTGTGTATTTGTGCGTCATTCACTAGTTACCTTTGCTTGCTTGAGTTATCCCTGGGAATCACTCCCTCCCCCTGTCCCCCCTGCAGTTGTTACATGGGTTTCACATTAACCTATTTACCTTCTGTAAGTTACTGGTTCCCAGAAATACAGTTGGATTCTATGTATCACACTTGCACTCACAACCTGCAACCTGCCGATCTCAATGACTTGAGTGACTTTTATTTTGAGATAGGTTATTATGTAGCCCGATGGGCTGTTCGCTCTTGTTGTTGAAACAGGGTTTCTCTGTGTAGCCCTGGCTGTCCTGAACTCATTCTGTAAACCAGGCTGGCCTGGAACTCAGAGATCCATCTGCCTCTGCCTCCTGAGTGCTGGGATCAAAGGTGTTGTTGCCACCACCACCTGGTGAACTGGCTACTTTTAACTATCAACTGTACACAACCGAGAATCACCTGAGAGACTGAGGAACTTTCTAGATGAGCTTGGCCTGTGGATATGCCTGTGGGTCATTGTCTTGATCTTTGATTGGTATGGGAAGACCTATCCTGAATATGGAGACACCTTTATGGGCTAGCCGTGAACTATTCAAGAGAAAAAAAAAAAAAGCTTGCTGAGCAGAAGCAGGAGCCAGGAACCAGGAAGCAGGAATCGTTTGTTCTCACTCTGCTCCTGACAGGGATGTGGGATGACCAGCTGTTTGAGTTCCATCCCATGACTTTCCCTCAGTAATGACTGTGTGAAGGACTCTAGCAGGCTTGCGCATGGCAAACACAGGCAGACAGGTTTCTCTCCCTTACCTTCTCTCTCTCTCTCTCTCTCTCTCTCTCTCTCTCTCTCTCTCTCTCTCTCTCTCTCTCCCTCTCCCTCCCTTGCTAGAAACCATTGTGTTTCTAAAACTAACCCCTCAAGGTTTATTCCCTTATTTGGCCACTTCCTCCTCGAAAGACTGAGCACCAATGCACAGCTATCAAAGTATTTAAGTCTAGCAATCAAAAGCCCCCCTTTGGCTCACTTAATGCCCAACCAAAATTAAATACCTCATCCTAACATGGAGGATTTTCCTTTTTCCTTTATAAACTGCCATTTGTTTATGTGCCAGGTCTGTCTCCCCTCTGACCAGAGGTAGTTTTTGTTGCTCGGGAGCAAATATCCGTGTCCCCTTTCCATTGCTCAGGGCAACTGGCTTGTCTCTTTAAATGGGAGGCATCCTCTCATGAGACAGGCAGCAGGTGCCATAGAGCCCAGAGAAGGACATATAGATCTATACAATCTTGTTTTGATTTCAATAAGATAATGATTATATGTTCTTTGGTAATGGTAATATTATATATCCTCTTTGAGAAGGTCAAAATAAAACAGACCTAAATACAAATGTACTTTCTTCTGCTCATACAAAGAGTAGAAAACCATCCTTAATTAATCTGTGCTCCTGCACATCTTCTATATTTATAATTTTAGAACTGTATAATGGTTGTCAGAAATTATATGTTTTCAGAACAGAAGAACTGGACCCCAATGACACTGGATCAGACCTGACAGGATTCATCCTCCAGGATGCTGAGACACTGACATAAGTGTTCCAGCATCCTGCATGTTCCAGCCTCGACTGCTTCTTATTTAATACAGGAATATACATCCTAGGTTCAAAAGATAGATAGATAGATTATATAAAAATAAATAGATGAGGTCTTCAAAAACCTCAGAGACCTACAGAAAATAGCATTTAAAGATTGTTTTAAAATGTCACTTTAAGGATTCTTTGACAATGAGACATGTCGGCTCCTGGAAGCACCCCCAGCCCATCTCAAAGAAGATGATGAACATCAAAGAATCTCTATATGAAGGTGGCTTTGGCAAAGCAGCCACTACGCAAAAATGCCCTCATTTCTGCCATGGACAGAATTCTGCCCCAGATGGGCAAGCTTGAATGCAAGCTAAATTGACTGCCAAGACAGGGTGAGCAAGTCCTCAAAAGTTCCTGCTTTACAAATATGCCTGTCAGATATACCAGGCCAGGAGGTTGAAGATGAGGCTCCAGCATTATAAAAAGTTTTGGGTGGTTGTGCAGATAGAAAACAGTCTCTGTCATTTTTCCCCCCTTTTGGAAGCTGCTAACCTGTACTTCCTATTTACCCAGGCAATTAATTTTACTCCTCCTTAAGTCTCTGATGGGGTTGAAGACCAGATAGTTTAGTTTTACAATTAAGATTAGTTGCTTAGGAGTTAAGAAGATGTGTTTTAGATCTAGATCAATGTTTTTAGGTTGACACAGAAGAGATGTGATAGAGATTGATTTAGGTTCAGAATTTTAGACTCACCAAGACAGAATAAATAACATTTCCTTCAAGGTTGCCAAATGCCTCTTGACTAGATAATATGTATGTAAGTCTTACCTATTGGTTTTTATAATTTTTTCATAATTGTTCTTACTATATATTACATTAAAATGGCCTTTTTATTTAGACATAAAAGGGGGAATTGTTGGTGGTTGGTCTGGTTGCTGCCCAGATGAGTAGACTTCTGTTCCCCAAAATGATGTTTATAGCCTTGCTTAAAAATGTATTCCTGTTTGACCAATAAAAAGCCAACACACCTGGGCAGGGCAAGTGGGATAGGCGTGGCTAAGGTTTGCGGGCTTTGAGGACAAGGAGGATCTTGGGAAGACACTGCAGAGGAAGAGGAGAGGGAAGGAGGCCGTCGTCGTGGCTGAGGTGAAGTAAGAAGTAGAAGGCCGGCATGGATGGAGGATTTGGCCCAGATGAAGAACATTAGCATGTATTTGGAATTAGGGATGGGAGGTAGCGCCATAGAAATGATTAGAAGCAGATGGCGTAGGATAGGGGCAAGGACATATGGAAGGTAGTTTAGGGGATTACTATCTGCCCTGCCCCAGGTGAAGCAAGGATAGTTTAAAATATAACAGGTGTCTATTTTTTTTTTTAATTGAGTGATAGCAGGTTAGAAAATACCACCATAATAATTATAGGGCTAATAATAAAGATTTATTAAACCTCCACCTTTATATTAACAGTAACACCTCCCAGCCATCCCATGTCAGTGGGAAATGTCCAATTGTCACTCTTCAGGATGGAGTCGCTGCTAGGACAGCAGGACAACCACCAGGGGCACAGATGTCTTTCTGTCACTGGAAGGACAGCCACCTGGGGAACAGATGTCTTTCTATCACTGGAGGGACAGCCACCTGGGGCACAGATGCCTTTCTGTCACTGGAGGGACAGCCACCTGGGGCACAGATGCCTTTCTGTCACTGGAGGGTAGCCCCTTTATGACCTGCCGTAGGTTATGCATACATTCTGCTTACTCATGTTGCTTACTGGGAATGGATTTTGAACTTTTGCTAATGCTCTTTGCACATTTATCAAGAGGAACACTTTATTTATCTATTTAGAAAATTTTGGGGTGTATGTGTGTTGAGACAAGATAAAGCCTTTGTAACCCAGGCTGGCTTTAAATATGCAATCCCCTGTCTCAGTCCCACAAACACTGGGGTCATCAGTGTACACTACCAGGCTAAACTTGAACCTTTTCCTTTTACATTGGTTAATAACTTAATTTTTTAACCTGATTTTCAAATCTTCAACCAACTTTGCATTCCTGGAATAGAGTCCATTCAGTTGCCATTCCTTTTTTTTTTTTTTTTTTTTTTTTTACAACATGTTATTATTAATAGATTCAGCTGTACACTACCAGGCCAAACTTGAACCTTTTTTGTTTAAATTGATTAACAATTTGTTAATCTGAGTTTCAAATCTTTGACCAAGCTTGCATTCCTAGAATAGAGCTCATTTGGTGTGGTTTCCTTTTTACAAATTGTTATTATTATTGTTGTTGTTGTTGTTGTTATTATTATTATTATTATTATTATTATTATTATTTTCGAGACAGGGTTTTTCTGTGTAACCTTGGCTATCCTGGGCTCGCTTCATAGACCAGGCTGGCCTTGAACTCACAGAGATCCGCCTGCCTCTGCCTCCCAAGTCCTGGGATTAAAGGCATGTGCCACCACCGCTGCACCACTGCACAACATGTTATTATTAATAGTTTTAGCTGTTAACTATTCTAAGTTGTTCTGTTTGTGTTTTGGTCACAGGCTGTAGCAGTCCCTCGGGGTAAAGTGCTCACATGGCGTCTGGCATCTGTGAGGCTCCTTATCTTCAGCACCACACAAAAGAGAACTGACGTTTATGTTCATCAGGGGCACTGATTCGTAGTTTCCTGCTACTGCCCTTGCCTGAGTTTGCTGGTGGGGTAATCCTGGCCTCATGGAGTAACTTGGGAAATATCACTTTTATTCAGCTTTCTGGAAGAATTTGGTTAGAATTGCTGCTGCTTCTGGAGAAGTGTTCGGCAAAATTTACTAGGGAAGCTGTCTGAGCCTGGGGTTTTCTTTGTGAGAAGGGGTTAACCGTAAATTAAACTTCTTTAATAGACTCAAGGCTAATAAAATTTACAATTTATCTCTCCCTCTTCCTGCCTCCCTCGCTCCTTTCTCTATCTCTGTTGTGGAACAGTTTTCTCCCAGACTGAAATATTCTCTCAGCTGGGCGTGGTGGCACACGCCTGTGGTCCCAGCACTGGGAGAGGAGAGGCAGGCGGATCTCTGTGATTTCAAGGACAGCCTGATCTACAAAGGAAGACCAGGACACCCAAGACTACACAGAGAAACCCTATCTTGAACCCCCTGCCCTCTCCCCGCCCCAAAAAATCTCCCCTTCAGGGAAGCTCCTTATGGAAGAAACTAAACAGCTCAAAATAGCTTCAGGAAGTCCTTGAAACTGACTTGATTCACTAAACCCCTCCCTGCAGAGTAAACAATAAACTCAGAGTCTGGAGGAAAGATTGAGCCTGAGACCAGAGCAACTGCTGGGAAGAAGCAGAAACCAGTTGAGCTGCCTGGAAGAAGTTTCGACAACTCTCCAGCTTGCTGAGCTGCCTGCAGGCTGTGCAGTGTGCCCCAAGATTCCCAGCTTTTGTGAGCTGCCACTCATCCTGGGTGGGCCTTAGTGATGCAGCTGTCTTTGAGCCATTTCTGATTCTGTAAGTAACCCCAATAAAACACACTGGTTCACCAAGTTGAACTTTAGTGGTATCTGTGCTTTGGTTAGTTGTAGGTTCACTTATTGAGGTGAGCAGATGTGTGTGTGTGTGTGTGTGTTGTGTTGTGCAGGAAAAGTTTTGTCACACAGCACTCTCTTTTTCTTATTTATTTTTATTTTTGTGCATTGGTATTTGCCTGAATGCATGTGTGTGTATGTGTGTGTGTCCTATACATGCTTGCTGCCTGGGGAGGCCAGAAAAGGATGTCAGGTCCCTTGGAGTTGTAAGCTGCCGTGTGGGTGCTGAGACCCAAACCCAGGTCCCCTGCAAAAGCAGCCAGTGCTCTTAACCACCGAGCCATCTCTCCAGACCCTTTTCTTCCTTCCTTCCTTCTTTCTCTTCCTTCCTCCCTTCTTTATCTATGCTGAGATAGAGTCCTGGGCCTTGTACATCTAGTCAAGCATTCCACCATTGTGTCACACCCCTAGTCTTAACATCTCTAGTGACTTCTGTTGGGGACAATAGGCCATATGGCCAACCTTCCGCCATCTTGTCAGAGCCTACACCTTTAAGTCTCTGTTTTTCCCAGAGCTTACCTTTCACCAGAAACTAGCTGACCCTGTTGTGGGTGGACAGTTAGACTAAAGACAGATAGAGATGGAGCAACCCTGTTATGGTTTAGCAGCTAGACTAGACAAAGAGGAAACCAGATACCCTGTGTGGCAGGACATTATGACCCTGCCTGGAATTCCTTGTGTTTTGAGAAAAGCATGCAGCTGGGTTGCTATAGCAATATGCTTCCCTGCCTTCTGACTTATAAAAGCTGCTGCCTGACTAATAAAGTTTGAGAGCTTGACCAATCAGACTTGCTCTCCTTCTTTGTGTCTTGCATTTTCAACAGGTGAACTTCCTCCCAAGTTTTAGTCGAACCCTGCAGACCCGGGCAGACTTCTGTTCTTTAAGAAACTTGTTTCCATGTCCCACGAAAGCCTTCACTTACCAGGAAACTGCGACAGAGGAGAGGACATTCTAGTGGGACTCTAGATGAGAGAATCATGGGAGAAAGGCAAAGTAGAAGGACCCAGAGGGTCCTAGAAGCCTACAAGTAGAACATTATGATAGGCAGATTTGGGCACAGGGGTCCCGCTCAAACCAAGGCACCAGCCAAGGACAATACAGGCGGTAAACCTTAAGCCCCTACCCAGATCTGGCCAATGGACAGAACACTCTCCACAGTAGAGTGGAGAGTGGGATATTACTTTCGCACATACTCTGGTGCCTCACCTTTGACCATGTCCCCTGGACGGGGAGACCTGGTGGCACTCAGAGGAAGGACAGCAGGTTACCAAGAAGAGACTTGATACCCTATGAGCACATAGAGGGGGAGGTAATCCCCCTCAGGAACAGTCATAGGGGAGGGGAATAAGGGGAAATTGGGAGGGAGGGAAGAATGGGAGGATACAAGGGATGGGATAACCATTGAGATGTAACAAGAATAAATTAATAAAGGAGGAAAAAAAAGAAAAAAAAAAGAAACTTGTTTCCTTTGAGTAGCAAGTTTACTGGTAAAGGATTGCTCATCACTGTCCTGATGGTCTCTTTGCTGTCTGTATGGTTTGTACTGTTTCCTCATCTCTTATTTGCTACATCAGCAATGTTCCTCACCATTTGTATGGCTAGAGGTTTATAATTTTGTTGATCAATCCAATGGGTCAACTGTAGTGGAAGTTTTGGGTTCTTGGTAAACTCAGTTATGTTATATAAATATGTTTTTGCTTTAATCCAGAGTGTGGGATCTTCATTTGGGCTTTAGTCTACAGCTGGTAATTATCTCATGCAGGGCATGGGCTTTGCCAGCTGGTAACTGCTCATCACCCAAGCCTGATGATCTGCGTTTGATTCCCAGCACCCATGGAAACATAGAAAGGAGAGAATCAACTCCACAAAGTTGTCCACTGACCTCCACATACGTGCTGTGGTTCATGTGTACCTGTACACACACACACACACACACACACACACACACACACACACACACTAATGATAAAGCAGATGCTGTAGATGCTGTTTCTCACACATCTGGGCATGTCATGGGGGAAACCCTGATAGGATGGCTCACACCTACAATCCCAGCACTTGGGAGGCTGAGGTGGAAAAATCACCGTGAGTTTGAGGCTCACCTTGGCTACATAGCAAGAGTGCTTCAAATTCTCTGTCTCTCTGTCTCTCTGCCTCTCCGTCTCTCTCTCCCTCTCCCTCTCCCTCTCCATCTCCCTCTCCCTCTCCCTTTCCCCGCCCCCTCTCTCACTGTCTCACTATATAGCACTGCCTGGCTTGGAACTTGCTCTGTAGATGAGGCTGGACTTGAACTCACATATATCTATCTGTCTACACCACTATTCTGTGTGCTAGGATTAAGGGCCTATGTCAGTATATCCCGAAGCTAGATATCTTTTTGTTACTGATTTTTTTTAAAAAATAAGGCTTATTTCTGCATGCATGCATCCATGTGCAGATGTGTATTCTCCCCCCTCGTGTGTGTGTGTGTGTGTGTGTGTGTGTGTGTGTGTGTGTGTGTGTACAAGAAAAGGCTATCAGGGGCCCAGCATGGTGGTGCACGCCTTTAATCCCAGCACTCGGGAGGCAGAGGCAGGTAGATCTCTGTGAGTTCAAGGCCAGCCTGGTCTACAAAGCAAGTCCAGGACAAGGCTACACAGAGAGACCTTGTCTTAGAAAACCAAAAAGAAAGAAAGAAAAGGCTATCAGGTGTCTTCCTCTATGACTCTCTGCCTATTTCTTTGAGGCAGGTTATTTTCCTGAACCTGGGGCTCATGTTTTCTTGGCCAGGCTTGAAGCAGGCCATCCCAGCCATCCTCCTGACTCCACTTCCCTTGGAGCTGGGTTACAGGGGTGCAGAGGACACTTGGCTCGTTACGTGGTGTCTGAAATCTGGCCTCCATGACCATTCAGCAGGCGTTCCATCCTTGCTACTGATTTCTAACTTAGGCTAATTCCAGGATGGGCCCCAAACGTTCCGTAGAAGGGTTGAACTATGTATTAGATGATAAATAAGGCTGGGGACCCACAGGGGCATAGACAAGTGGGGCTCTTTGTGGTTGTGGGGGCAGAGGATGTATGATCATTCTGAAATGTATTTGTGTGTGTTATGTGTGTAGGCACATCTTGCTGGAGTCAGTTCTCTTCCTTCCATCCACCATGTAGGTCCTGAGGTTCAAACTGACGTCATCTGACCTGGTAGCAAGCACCTTTACCTGCTGAGTCACCGTGCCAGTCAGTGTATGATGTTTTCATGAACCGTGCAAGGCTTTTAAGCGGAAAGGATTGAGTTTCAATTCTGGTTCCTCTCCTCTCTCCGCCCCCCATCCACTCCCAGGGCTCACTGCAGGCCAGCCTGGAGCTCACTGTGTGTCCTAGTCTGGCCTCTAACTCTCCTGTCTCAGCAAGTTCTGTAGTTACAAATGTGAGCTATCATGCTCTACTTCAGCTGCCTTTCATGAGTGGTGTGTGTGTGTGTGTGTGTGTGTGTGTGTGTGTGTGTGTGTGTGGTGGGAGGAGCCATGTGGATGCCAGGGGTCAGTTCATGTCCTGAGCAGCATCCAGAGCCAAGGAGGCATAGATGGATTTGGGAGGTTCAAAGAAATAAAACAGACCAGTGTGTGAGAGGGGTGCCTTCTGCGCTAAAGGACCAAGTGTAGCTCCTGGCATCTTTAACCCAGTGGCTTCAGTTCCTTGAAGCAAGCTAAGCACATCTTCCCCAGGGCCAGGGGTCACTGAGTACTTCAGAGCCTGCCCTCCAACAGCTCCTGGGTGCAGACCCCATGTGGCCCTGTATGGTGATAGGGCTGTCCTCTCCGACCTGTGACTATGATGAAGTAAACTGCCACTGGTCTTGCCTGCTCAGTGTTTGGGCCATGTGTAAACTGGGGACAGGAATTTTGCCCTCACCAACAAGCAATGGGAAGTGTTAAAGCAGCCCTTGTAGTATTCACCGCCCCAGTGAGGCAGGTGGTAGGCTAGGGCAACCCGGGCCTGATCCCAGTTCCCAGTGTGCTTCTATCTTCTGAGGTTTCAGCCAGCCAGTGGTGACATTTCTAGAGCCAGTTACTTGCCATAATGACCACCTCTTGCTGGCTACCCCTGGCTGTGGATGATCTAGAATGGTCTACAGAGAAAACGTTGACACACAGGAAATACCAGAGCTGATGGGAATGCGAGCTCTCATGACATATGGCTTTATTTCTCCCTCTGAGCCTCATGCCCAGAACCATGCCTGCAACACAGTAGGTCCCCAATAAACGCGAATTAAATGACATAATAAGTTAAATTTATGGTGATGAAAATTTGTGATCCTAGCAACTTGGAAGCTGAGGCAGGGGGACTGCCTGGAGTTCAGTGCCAGCTTGATGGGAGAAGTGAGTTCCAGGCCAGCCAGGCTACACAGAGAGACTCTGACTCAAGAACACAAAACAGTGGGCTGGAGAGAAGGCTCAGCTGGTGAGGACACTTGGTGCTCTTGCAGAGGACCTGGGTGTGGTTCCCAGCACCCACACGGTGGTTCATAGCCGTCTGTAACTCATGTTCCCAGGGCATCCGAGGCCTCTTTCTGGTCTCAGACAGCAGACATACACAGAGTGCACATACATACGTGTAAGCAGAATTTTCATACATGTATAATAAAATAACAGAACTCTTTTTAAATAAGTAACTTAAATAAGCCTCCTGCCTTTCAGCTGGGGGTTCTTAGATGAGCAACGTAACCTTTCTGAGCTGCAGATCCCTTAGCAGTGAAACTAGACAGCAGTACTGCTATTGATTTGGCAGGATGCTATATGAGGACAACAAGAGCCAAAAAATAAAAACGCTGGGCGGTGGTGGCGCACACCTTTAACCCCAGCACTCAGGAGGCAGAGACAGGCAGATCTCTGTGAGTTCAAGGCCAGCCCGGTCTACAGAGTGTGTTCTAGGACAGCCAGGGGTACACTGAGAAACACCGTCTTAAGAAAAAATAAGTAAAATAAAAGACAATAAGTGTTGGGAGAATCTCTCTGAGATGTTTCTCTGTCCTCCCTTACCTGCCAACCTCCTGATTGGTTAAAATAAAGAGCTGAATGGCAATAGCTAGGCAGGAGGAGGTAGGCGGGGTTTCCAGGGAGAGAGTAATTTTAGGAAGGGGAGAAGTGGGAGATTTTGCCCGTGAGAGGGCGAGGAGGTCAGACATGTGGCGACTGAGGAGAGGAAACGAGTGACGTGGGAGAAGGTAGATTGCAGTAAACAGGTTAGCTTGAGTTGTAGGAGCTGGTCGGGCACCAGCACAGACAAGGCCTTAAGCATTTATAAGTAGTTAGAAGTCTTAGTGTCATTACTGGGAGCTGTCACCTTGGGGCTATTAGAATCCAGGTTCAGAGCCCAAGAAGTCGCAGGTGAAAGGGGATGAGATACTTCCCACAACATTTTCCTGGCTGGGTGAGAAAGGTTCCTCTGAAAGAGAGCTAGGTGTTGGGGACATGTGAGTGCTGGGCTGCATGGGGCACGTGTGTGTAAGCCCACCTAGACTGCAGCCCAGTAGGGCTGCACAGAGATGTGGGGTATGTCGGGTGAGTGTGAGTACTTGACTTGTGTGTTTCTAGGGGCTGCCCGCCCCGCCCTCCACGCTGGAGGTGCAGCTGTGCACATGAGCTGACAGTGCTGCTGACAGCAGAGCTGGTGGTGTGTGTTAGAACAGCTTGGCTTGCAGGCTGCCAGAGTGCGGTAGCCCAAAGTCAGGTGGAGGGCTAGACTGAGTTGAAGGGGCTGAGCCAGCAGCCAGCCCCATGTCCTAAACTGAGTTACAGGAGAAATCCAGGCCCAGATAGGAGCTGAAATCCGAAGCACACATGAGCTTCTGATCTAAGTAGTGTATGTTTGATTGTACTTAAGTGCAAAGAAAGAAAAGAAACTAGCATAGATGATCATAGTAAAAAAAATAGTTTTTAAATTTATAAAATAAAGAGTCTGAGGGAAGGAGAGAGTTAGAGATTTAAAAAGAAAAGTATATTCTATGTTAAAAACTGAGAGAAACACAATGCATCTGGATCCCATATGCTTATCAGCATTCAAGTGATAAATTTTTCAGTAACGATTATGACGTTATATATTCTTTTAAAGAGAGATCAAAAGAAGGCTAACTTAGATAACGAAGGGACTAAAAAAAAATCCATGCTAAGTTAGAAACAAAAGAACAAAATTTAGACCATCCTTTGAATCATGAAGAAAATTTAAATGAATCCAATCTAAAGTCTAAAGCAGCATCGTTTATAAGACTGCAAAAGGAAACCTATATCTGTTATAAAAATGATTTTCCAAGACCTCTTATGGGAATTAGATGGAGATGAGAGAAATCCACAGGGATATCAAGAATTCAGGTGGCAACCTATAGACACACAAGATCTAAGAAGACTTAAGGAAGCAGTAATGACCTATGGCTTACATTCACCATATGTAAAACAAATACTTAGTAATTGGGCCATGCAAAGTTGTATAATTCTAAAAAGATTGGAGAGATTTGATGACAGCCATCTTAGAACCTGGCCCTCAAATGCAATGGCCAGCATGGTGGGAAGATGAGGCTTCAGTCATGGAACAACGAAATAGGACTAGAGGCATTGATATTGTCAGGGATCAGTTACTAGATGAAGGTCCGTATTCTGAACTTGATAATTTCATCTAGAACCATGCCATACGATGGCCTTAAGTGCTTGGGACAAAAATTGAGCAACAACAGGATGAGCTGAATCATTTACTAAGATAACCCAAGGTTCAAATGAATCTTTCACCAACTTTTTACAAAGATTGACTACAGCACCAAACAGAGCAATATCATATGCAACTGCTAGAGAAAATTTAATAGAATCTTTAGCTTTTGAAAATGCTAATGCAGAAGGCAAAAGGGCTATTAGACCTTAAGAGCCAGATCCACACCTCTTTATGATCAAGACCACTGTAGATATAGAGTCCAATGATCACAATTTAGTTACGGTTGGACAAACAATTACAGGAGATGTGAAAACACAAAAATGTCCATTGGTGTAGTTGCAAAAGATCAGATCGTCCCCTAAAGGATTGTAGACAAAGAGTTCCTAAGGATAAATTCCTCTATAATAATTCATGGAGAAAGCTTCTTGTGAGATGTAGAAGATGTGGAAGGAACAGACATATGGCTCATGAATGTAGGTCATCCAAGGATATTTAAGGCAATTCCTTGATATCAGAAAACCAGCAGGCTTTGCTCAAGGCCCAACAAAACCCAACATGAGCCACTTGGTTCCTGCCCACCAAAGGAAGGCTATTCTGGAAGGCAACTAGAAAGATGGAAGCCTGATAGGACAAACAGAGCTGCTCAAAACTTAAGTCATTTAACAGGGATAGAACAGCCCCTATGGATGGAAAAAGAGATCCTAACGATGCCAAGAAACAGATATTTTTGGCAAACTACTATAAATAATAAGAGAACAAAGTTAAAATTATAGTTTAGATGGAATTGAGATGGAAGGATTAGTGGATATAGAAACAGATGTAACTAAATTTCACAAGATTTCTTGAATCCAGCGTGGCCGCTTCAAAGCATATCTGCACAGCTCCTAAGAATTGGGACATTGTCTCAGGTAAAACAACATCTAAATTGGATTAGACCAATTGCCCAAATAGGGAAATTAAGGACATATGTGACTGTGGGCAAGAGACCATAGATGTGGGTTTATTTCTGGATCTTCGATTTGATTCCATTGATCTACCTGTCTGTTTCTATGCCAGTACCATGCAGCTTTTATTACTGTTGCTTTATAGTACAACTTGAGATCAAGGATGGTGATACCTCCAGAAGATCTTTTATTGTACGGGATTGTTGTAGCTATTTGGTTTGGTTTTTTTTTCCATATGAAGTCGAGAATTGCCCTTTTAAGGTCTGTAAAGAATTGTGTTGGTACTTTTATGGGAATTACCTTGAATCTGTAGGTTGATTTTGGTAAGATGGCCATTTTTACTATGTTAATCCTACTGCTCCATGAGCATGGAGATCTTTCCATCTTCTAATGTATTCTTCTATTTCTTCCTTCAGAGACTTGACATTTTTGTCATACAAGTCTCTCACTTGGTTGGTTAGAGTTACACCAAGATACTTTGTTTTTTTGCAACTGTTGTGAAGGGTGTTGTTTCCCTAATTTTTTTTCTCAGACTGTTTGTTTTTTTTTATATAAAGGAAGGCTACTGATTGTTTTTTGAGTTGATTTTGTATCCAGCCACTTTGCTGAAGGTGTTTATCAGATGTAGGAGTTCCTTGGTAGAATTTTTGGGGTCACTTATGTCTATCATCTGTGAATAGTGATGCTTTGACTTCTTCCTTTCCAAGGTGTATCCCCTTGATCTCCTTTAGTTCTCCTACTGTTCTAGCTAGGACTTCAAGTACTATATTGATGAGATACAGAGAGAGTGGACAGCCTTGTCATGTTCCTGATTTCAGTGGAATTGATTTAAGTTTCTCTCCATCTAGTTTGACATTGGCTATAGGCTTGCTGTTTGTTTCCTTTACTATGTTTAGGTATGTGCCGTGTATCTCTGATCTCTCCAAGATTTTTAACATAAATGGGTGTTGGATTTTGTCAAATGTTTTTTCAGCATCTAAGGAGATGATCATGTGAGTTTTTTCTTTCAGTTTGTTTATATGATGGATTACATTGATGGATTTCCATATATGGAAGCACCACTGCATGCCTGGAATAAAGCCTACTTGGTCATGGTGGATATTTTTGATGTGCTCTTAGATTCAGTTTGTGAGTATTTTAATGAGTATTTTTGCATCATTTTGCATCCATTTATAATGGAAATTTGTCTGAAATTCTCTTTCTTTCTTGGGTCTTTGTTTGGTTTAGGTATCAGGGTAATTGTGGCCTCATAGAATGAGTTTGGTAATGTTTGTTCTGTTTCTATTTTGTGGAATCGTTTGAAAAGAATTGATATTAGCTCTTCTTTGAAGGTCTGGTAGAATTCTGCACTGAATCTATCTGGCCGTGAGCTTTTTTGGGGGAGGGGGAGATATTTGATGACTGCTTCTATTTCCTTAAGAGATATAGGATTATTTAATTTGTTTACCTGATCTTGATTCAATTTTGGTAAGTTGTATCTATCAAGAAAATTGTCCATTTCATTTAGATTTTCAAATTTTGTGGCATATAGGCTTTTGATGTAAGGCCTAATAATTCTTTGGATTTCCTCAGTGTCTGTTGTTATGTCTCCCTTTTCATTTTTTATTTTATTGATTTGAATACTCTCCCTCTGCCTTTTAGTTAGTTTGGATAAGGGTTTGTCTATCTTGTTGATTTTCTCAAAGAACCATCTCTTTGTTTCATTCTTTTAATTGTTTTCTTTGTTTCTAATTTATTGATTTCATCTCTAAGTTTGATGATTTCCTGTAATCTACTCTTCTTTGGTGTGTTTGCTTCTTTTTGGTATAGAGCTTTCAGGTGTGCTTTTAAGTTGCTAGTGTGGGATTTCTCCCATTTCTTTATGAAGGCAGTTGGTGTTATGAACTTTTCTCTTAGCACTGCTTTCATTGTGTCCCATAAGTTTGGGTATGTTGTGCCTTCATTTTCATTGAAGTCTAGGAAGCCTTTACTTTCTTTTTTTATTTTGTCCCTGACCCAGAGGTCATTGAGTAAGGAGTTGTTTAGCTTCCATGAGTTTGTAGGATTTTTGTTGTTGATGTCCAGCTTTAATCTGTGGTGGTCTGATAAGATGCAATGGGTATTTGAATCTTCTTGTGTCTGCTGAGGTTTGCTTTGTGACCAAGTGTCTAGTCATTTTGGAGATGGTTCCATGAGGTGCTGAGAAGGTGGATTCCTTTGTGTTTGGGTGAAACATTCTGTAGATATCTATAGATGTCTAGTGGATCATTTGATTCATGATATCTACTAGTTTCATTATTTCTCCATTCAATTTCTGTCTTAATGATCTATCTATTGGGGAAAGTAGGGTGTTGAAATCTCCCACTACTAATGTGTGGGGTTCAATGTGTGATGTAAGTGTTAGTAATGTTTCTCTTACAAATGTGGGTGTTCTTGCATTGGGGGCATAAATATTCAAGATTGAGACGTCATCTTGTTGTGTTTTTCCTTTGATGAGTATGAAGTGTCCTTTCCCATCTCTTTTGATTAGTTTTGGCTGAAAGTCTATTTTATTTGATACTATCATGGTTACTCCAGCTTGCTCCAGTTTGCTTGGAATACCTTTTTCCAGCTATTTATTCTGAGGTAATGTCTATCTTTATTGATGAGATGTGTTTCTTGTATTCAGTAGAATGATGGGTCCTGTTTTTTTTTTTTTTAAATCCATTCTGTTAGTCTGTGTCTTTTTATTGGTGAGTTGAGACCATTGATGTTGAGAGATGTTAATGAGCAGTGGTTGTTAGTTCCAATTTTTTTTATTTGGTGGTGCTGGTGTGTGCATATGTTTCTCTCTCTCTCTCTCTCTCTCTCTCTCTCTCTCTCTCTCTCTCCCTCTCTCCTTTCTTTTGGTTTTGAGGATGTGGGGTTATTTATTTCCTGTGTTTTCTTGGGTGTAGTTAGCCCCTTGGGTTGGAGTTTTCCTTCTTGTGTCTTCTGTAGGGCTGGATTTGTGGTTAGGTACTGTTTAAATGTGGTTGTGTCAAGGAATATCTTGTTTTCTCCATCCATGGTATTTAAAAGTTATGCTGGGTATAGTAGTCTGAGTTGGCATCTGTGGTCTCTTATGGTCTGCATGACATCTGTCCACACCCTTCTGGTTTTCATAGTCTCTGTTCAGAAGTCAGGTGTAATTCTGATAGGTTTGCCTTTATATGTGACTTGGATTTTTTCTCTTGCTGTATTTACTATTCTTTCTTTGTTCTGTAAATTTAGTGTTTTAATTATTATGTGGAGGAAGGGTTTTCTTTTCTGGCCAATCTATTTGGACTTCTGTAGTCTTTTTGTATGTTTAAAGGCATCTCTTTCTTTAGGCTGGGGAAGTTTTCTTTTATGATTTTGTTGAAAATGTTTTCTAGGACATGGAGCTTGGAGTCCTCTTCTTCTATTCCTCTTATTCTTAGGTTGGTCTTTTTATAGATTATTTGGATGCTTTGTGTCAGAAACTTTATAGTTTTTAACATTTTCTTTGACTGATGTACTGAATACTTCAACCATATCTTCTACACTTGAGATTCTCTCTTCCACCTCTTGTGTTCTGTTGGTGATGCTGTGTCTGCCGTTCCTGCTCTCTTCCCTATGTTTTCCAACTCCAGGATCACCTCAGATTGTGTTTTCTTTGTTGCTTCTAACTCAATTTCTAGGTCTAGAATAATTTTATTCATTTCTTTCTCCCATTTGGTTGCATTTTATTGTAATTCTTTATAGGCTTTATCCAATTCTTTCATCTGTTTGAACGTATTTTCCTATATTTCTTTGAGATGTTTATCTTCCTCCTTCAAGGATTCTATCATTTTCATCGCCCCCAGACTTAAAATCTTCTTCTTGTACTTCCAGGGTGTTAGTACCTCTAGGGCTTGCTGTGGTAGGACCACTGGTTTCCGGTGGTATCATATGGCTCTGAGTTTTGTCGCGTGTGTTCTTGCACTGGCCTCTAGCCATCTGGTTGTCTCTGGTGTTAGCAGGCCTGGAGGTTCCTCTGATGGGGTTGCTGTCTGTGTCTTAGCTGGGCCAGACAGACCAGGAGCAGGTAAAAACAGCTCCAAACTGAAGGCTGCTTTCTAGGGCTCTGCAGGGGCTTCCTCGGGATTGTAGACAATAGGTGTTGGAGGCTGTGATCAGCTCAGCTCAACATTACTAGGTTTGCTATCTGTGTCCCAGTTGGGTCAGGCAGGAGAGGAGTGGGTTGAGAGAGTTTCAAGATGAAAGTTGCCTGGGTGCCTCTCAGGCCTCCTCAGTTTGGTGGATAATATGGGTTGTCGCCAGGGTCCCACTCACCTTTGCTGGTTCACTCTCTGTGACCCAGATGGGCCAGGCCAGTGAGGAGCTGGTGGAGAGAGATCCAAGCCCAAAGCTGCCCAGGTGCCCCACATACCTCCTTTGCTGGTTTGCTGGCCGTGTCTTGGATGGGTCAGACCAGAAAGGAAGCCAAGAGAGGAAGCCAGGGCAGGGAGAGAGCCAAACGCAGAGCTTCTTAGGTGTCCCACAGGCCTTCTTGGGATGGCAGCTAATGTGGGTTATAGCCTGCACCTAACTCACCTCTGTTGGTTTGCTCTCTGTGTCCCAGATGGGTCAAGCTGGTATGGAGTAGAGAGAGAGATCTAAGCCCAAGGTGCTTGGGTGTCCTATGGACTTCCTCTGCTGGTTTGCTGGCTATGCCCCACTCATGCCATACTTTTATATGGTATGGATGAAATTTTATATTACAGTTTGGTTATACACTCCAAACTAACTTATAAAAAAAGGTAGATGACTTACCTGCTCAAACGAAGAGCAGAGAATTAGCTTTAGCTGGACTGTGTATACCACATATTCCATACATGTGATAATGCAGAAATATATATATTTATTACCTTTGAAAGTTTATATGTTCACAGAGGAAAAACAACTAGATACCAGTGAAGTTAAAGCATCCCTGACAGGATTCACCCTCAAGGATGCTAAAAAGGGTGCTGGGATGCTAAAACATATTTATTCCAGCATCTTGCTTGATCCAGCTTCAGAGTGTCTCAATAGCTGTTTCCTCAAAACTTGTTTCTACAACGTCTTCAAAATGGCTGAGCCCATTTGTTCCGGCCTCTCAGAGTGCTTTGCACTTTCACACCACACTGAGACTGGACAGCAAATATTACAGCTAGATTTCTTAAGACTGGCCAATATCCCAATTTTCTTAGGGCCCACAAAAGAGACACTGCCTCCAAATATCAGGAAGCAGTTTTAGAGAACAATACCCCATTCACAAAAGTGGGGTACCCCATCCACAAAGGTGGGGTACGTGGCTTTTTATCATTCTGTGGGAGATGAATGTTTGTCATCATTTAAAGGGGGATTGGTCACAAGTTATCAATGGTCTTGGTCTGGAAGGAAACAAAGTAAGGGAGGTTGGATTCAGGAATCTATTTTTCTCTCTATCCTTTCTTGCTCTCTACTGTTGTGAGGAAGGGGAAGAGAAGGAATGAAAGAAAAATGGGGGATATAAGAATAATAGGAAAAAAGGCTAGATTATTGAATCTACTTTCAGACTAAAGAGCATTAACAAGCCAAATATTTTTACATTTGGTATGAACTTTGTATTTTGGTACAGATTTATGATTATATTTTGCTACAATATACTGTGTTTAACTTTTGTACAAAGTATTGTACCTCATTTTAAAATGCAATGTAAAGTTCTAGTCTTTAACAAACTGTTTAGGATAATTAAGAAGTACAAGTTAGTAGTTAATCAAAGTTATGGTCATGCTAGATACTAGTTCAGTTAATTACATATTTCATAGGTTGAATAGATAGTAAGAAGCTAGGAACAAGGAACTTTTGCCCATTCAGATATACTATAGATAGATGGTCTTCAAATAAACCACAGAGATCTGTAGAATATGGCATTTAAAGATGTTTTTCTTAATAAAAGGCCTTTTTGGCAGTGAGACGTGTCTGCTCCTGGCAGCACCCCTATTATACCTCAAAGAAAGTGATGGGCATCAAAGAACCTCTACATGGAGTTTGCTTCAATTGTAAAGATAGCCCCTGGGAACACAACTGTCTTTGCCTCAACTGCAGACAGCATGCTGTCCAAACTGCACAAACAGGAAGCAGGGAAATTGATTGCCGGGCTTTGCCAAGACAAGGAAGGTAGTCTCTTATAATCCCTGCTTCACATAAAAGTCTGTCATATATATTGGGCCAATGGGCTGCAGCTGATGCCCCAATGATGCAAAAGTGTCTAGGGTGACTGTCCAAGTAGCCAGCAACCTCTGACATTTCTACAGTTTTGGAAGCTGCTTGCCTGCCTGGCACTTCCTGTTTGCTCAGGCAATGTTTATCCTTCTCAGGTCTCTGATAGGGTTGAAGACTAGACAGTTATAGTCTCACAATTAAGCTTAAGTTGTTTAGGATTAAAGGAAATGTTTTAAGGTCTAAAAAGATAAATACAAGTTATGATAGAAAATGACTTAGGTATAGAACTTTGGACTCACCAAGACAGGACAGATATTTGCTCCAAGGTTGCATAATACAGATGGACTGCATAGTGTGAATGTAATTCTTACCTGATAGTTTTATAAATGTTCTTTTGTTGTTGTTGTTGTTGTTGGTTTTCAAGACAGGGTTTCTCTGTGTAGCCTTGGTTGGCCTGGACTCATGTTATACACTAGGCTGACTTCAAACTCACAGAGACCCACCTGATTCTGTCTCCCTCAGTGCTGGGGTTCCAGGTGTGCACACAGGGCCCAGCTTTTACACATGTTCTTATTGTATATCGTTTATTGATGCTAGAGAAAGAGTCTTCGATTGGACTGAAAGGGGATATGTTGGGAGAATCTCTTGGTGAAATGTTTCTCTGTCCTTCCTTACTTGCCTGAGGCATTTTCTGATGTTAAAATAAAGTAGGCAGGACTTCCAGGAACAGAGAATTCTGGGTGGGGGTAGGTCAGACATGCAGGGCCCGAGGAGAGTAAAAAGTGACACAGGAGCCAGGCGTGGTGGCACATGCCTTTAATCCCAGCACTTGGAAGGCAGAGGCAGGAGGATCGCTGAGGCCAGCCTGGTCTACAAAGTGAGACTACGATAGCCAAGGCTACACAGAGAAACCCAGTCTTAAAAAAAAAAAACAAAAAACAAAACAAACAACAACAGCAAAAAAAGAATGACACAGGAGAAGGTAAATTGGGGTAAACGGGTTAGCTTGGGTTGTAGGTACTAGTTGGACACCAGCATAGACAAAGGCCTTAGACATTTATAATTAATTAAAAGTCTCAATGTCAAGTTGGGTGTGGTGGTGTTCCCCTGTAATCTCAGCATTTGGGGAGGCAGAGGCAGGTGGATCTCTGTGAGTTCGAGGCCAGCATGGTCTACAAAGTGAGCCCAGGACAGCCAAGACTACACAGAGAAACCCTGTCTCAAATAAACAAAAATGTCTCAATGTCATTATTGGAAATTGGTGCTTTGGGGACAGTACTGCATTAGTAATCCCAGCAACTAGGAGGCTGAGGCAGGGGGACTTCCTGGAGTTCAGTGCCAGCTTGATGGAAGAAGTGAGTTCCAGGCCAGCCAGGCTACACAGAGAGACTCTGACTCAAGAACACAAGAACAGTGGGCTGGAGAGAAGGCTCAGCTGGTGAGGACACTTGGTGCTCTTGCAGAGGACCTGGGTGTGGTTCCCAGCACCCACACGGTGGTTCACAGCCATCTGTAACTCATGTTCCCAGGGCATCCGAGGCCTCTTTCTGGTCTCAGACACCAGACATACACAGAGTGCACATATACACATGTAAGCAGAATATTCATACATGTATAATAAAAATAACAGAACTCTTTTTAAATAAGTAACTTAAATAAGCCTCCTGCCTTTCAGCTGGGGTCCTTAGATGAACAATGTAACCTTTCTGAGTGGCAGATCCCTTAGCAGTGAAACTAGACAGCAGTACTGCTATTGATTTGGCAGGATGCTATATGAGGACAACAAGAGCCAAAAAACAAAACAATGCTGGGCAGTGGTGGCGCCCGCCTTTAACCCCAGCACTCAGGAGGCAGAGACAGGTGGATCTCTGTGAGTTCAAGACCAACCTGGTGTACAGAGTGTATTCCAGGACAGCCAAGGCTACACCCAGAAACCCTGTCTCAAAAACAATAAAATAAAAGACAATGAGTGAGCTGCAGATGTAGCTTAGAATACTGGTCTAGCATTTGTGAGGTCCTAGCTTCCATCCTAGCACTGAATTAAAAAGAGGAGGGGCTTGTTAAGTAGCAAAGTACCAATTGCTGTGATGACCATAGCTGTGACCTTGGTTCCTACCCAATCACCAAGGATACAGCTACCATAGATACAGTATGTCATCTAGTGACGGCCATACACTAGGACTCTAGGCTAATTCAATTTAATACTGAAGATGACTGTCAGTCTGTCCCACTCCCCCCCCCCCAGCTCTCTCTCTGTGTATACATGTGTGAGTATGTGTGTCGAGGTCAGAGATCCACCTTGGGTGTCATTCCTCAGGTGTCAGTTATTTATTTGTTTGTTTGTTTGTTTGTTTGTTTGTTTATTTACTTACTTACTTATTATCTCACTGTGGAGTCCTGGCTGGCCTGGAACTCAGAGACCCACTTGCCTCTGGAATAAAAGTCTTATGCCACCACATCCATCTACCTTGTTTTTTGAGACAGGATCTCTCACTGGCTTGGAGCTTGTCAAGTAGGTCAGATTGACTAGCTAGTGAGCCCTGAGGGCCTGCTTGTGTCAACCCTCTTCAGTGCTGGGATTATAAGGCCCTGTAACAATGCCTGCTCCCCATCCCCACCCCCACCCTGGGTTCTGGGGACTGAACTTAGGTCTTCCAGCTTGCAAAGTAAGCACTGCACCACTGAGCTGTCTCTCCGGGACTTGGTTTGTCTTTTCTCTCACTCACCAACCCCCTGTTTTACATCTGAGGAAGCAGAAGCAAGGAGGAGATGTTAGTGATGAAAAGCAGCTGGGAGTTCTCACTTCCTTCCCTGCTCTCATTAACGTCAGTTGTCAGGATGGTGGGTGCTGCCGAAGTCCTCGACTCTTCTCCCTTGGAGCCAGGGACTCACAGGAACCTGAGGCTGGGACGTCAGAGACTATCTACGTCTTCTTGTGCTAGTTTTGGCCAAGAGAGGTTCTGTAGCTTGTTCACGCAGGTGAGCATCCATTCTGTGCTCTCACCCACACCACTTTCCTGCCTCACCCTCTCCCCACACCCAGGGGAACTTTGGTGCCTTGTGGCTTTGTTTCTCTGAACCTTAGTCATCCTACAGAAGGAAAGTGTCGGGGTACATTGTGTGAAGGTGTGTCTGTATATTCAGTTGTTGACTGCTAGCCAATCTTGGTGGGCCTTTGTTGTTGATGTTGTTGTTTTGTTTTCTCTGTTTTTTCCAGACAGGGTTTCTCTGTGTAGCCTTGGCTGTCCTGGACTTGCTTTGAGGACCAGGCTGGCCTCGAACTCACAGGATCTGCCTGCCTCTGCTTCCGGAGTGCTGGGATTAAAGGCGTGCCCATCATGCCCGACCTGGTATTATTTCTATGGTCCATCACCAGTCTTATTTTTTTGTAAATATTCATCCTTTCTCACTTGCCTATTAGTTGCAATAAAGAGCTGACAGCCAATAGCTGGGTAGGAAGTGGTGGGTGGAACTTCCGGGGGGGGAGGGGGAGAGAGAGAGAGAGACACACGGTCTCTGGGAGAATAAAACAGAGGTAGGAGATTTGCCAATGGACTCAGAGGTGAATCAGAGGGACCCTAGCGGAGCAGAGAAGTAGAACTGGCCATGTGGCGGGATGTAGTGCAGGATTAGCCAGGTAAAGCTGGACAGTTGGCTGGGAGACTGCCCTAGTTAAAAGGCCTAACCTTTAAAATAAAAAAAAAACAAAAACAAACAAACAAAAAAAACCCCATGCATTATTTATACCGCTGGTGGGTCTGGAAGTCCCGCCACAGGGAAGGGGTCACCATCGTCACACGGCAATAGCAGAACTTGAATGGCTGCAGGAGTACAAGCCTGGCAAGTGGCTTCTCTCGCTCTCTGCAGCCCTGCCTTCTCTATCCAGCCCAGGTGAGCAGGACACTCACCTGCCCTCCATGGGAATGGAATTCCCTGGTCCCTGGGAGGGAGAACAGGAGGACCAAGCTAAGAGACGATGAGGCTCCATACGGAAGTGGTGGCATCAGGGGCAGGGGACCCTTCTTAGGCCCCAGGGGGACGGTGGAGTGCTGAAAGGCATCTGCTGACATCCGCTGGGAGGAGGGAAGGCTCGGATCTAGTTGCAGCTGCCACTGTGGCTGGAGGGTGGTTTGGCTGGGCCAGGGCATTCGGGAGTGGGTCAGCTTGGTGTAGGTCTCACCGTATGATCTCCAGAAACAGCCACTTCCTCCATGGAGCCCACCTTGCTTTCCTCCGTGGGTCTTTAGGGTAACTCTCTAGGGTCCCCAGCATCTTCTGTATCTCTAGGGACCTGCGGCAGCCTGGGCGGGTCTGTTAGGCCACTCAGCTCCCAGCTCTGAGTCTCCATATTATTGGAGAAGAGTCAATAGACCTTGTCAAAAAACATTAGTGAAGGCCAGGCATGGTGTTGTGTGCCTGTAATCCCATCAGTTAGGAAGCTGAGGCAGGAGGATTACTGTGAGTGTGAGGCCAGCTTGGCCTACATGGTGAGAGTTGGTCTCACAAAACCCAAACCTCAAGACTGTGTATCCTTGAGTCTTTATGGGGTCCTGCCAGCCCTCCCTGCTGGACCTCTGGGGTGTCCCTCCCTGGCTCTATGACTGACTGCACCCATACCCAAGGCCCCAAGCAGCACCTACTTCTGTGGTGTCAGGAAGAGCTCCATCTTGTGCACATGGAGAGAAGTCAAGCTGGTGCCAAATCAGCCTTTCCCCAGGATGGCCAAGGCCACTCACAAGTTGAGCAGCTCTGCAGGGCCACAGTGACAGTGACCTGGAGGCACGGCGATCTCCAGAAGAGATAACGTAGTGCCGGGCCGCCTAGCACCAGGTGAGGACACAGAATGGGATGAGGTACATGGCCGTGGGCCAAGGCAGAAAGGCAGGTGTGCTCAAGTGCTGTGGCCGTGGCCGTGGCTCAAGTGGAGGGGAAGCAAGAGGAATGGTGGAAGGGTGGTGTGGCTGGGTGGCAGGACTCTGCCCTGGCCTCCTGCTCAGCCTCTTGTCTCGCCTTGTGGCACCAGCACATTGTCTAAGATGCAGAATCCTGCCAGAACCTGGGAGCCTACCTGGGTCATACAGCAGCCCCAGTGTCCTGAGCGATGGGATGGTTGTGGCTTGGCGCAGTAAGTCCACTACACCAGAGAGGGTCTTGCAAGAGGAAGATGTCCCTGCCCTTGCAGGTCCAGAACCAGGCCATAGTAGGACATCATAAGGGCCATAGTAGGACAACATTAGGGAGAAGCTGTGGGTAGAGCCAGTCAGTGCATGCCACTGTGAGTGACCCCAGCCTGCAGCCTCCTCTCACACTGGCAACCTGGAGGTCACTGTCAGCCTTTTCAAGGTAGCCAGTGACATGAGGTGGCCCATTGAATGCAGGACACCTCTCTCAGAGTCAGGCTTGTCCCATGTACGGTGGCAACGCAGAAGATCCCAGCAAAGAGGGACCTCAGAAAGTTTTATGCCCCTGCCTCTGGGAGCATGTCCCCCCACTGGGATAGCATCCACCGGGGCCTGGAGAGTCTCCAGAAGGCCACACAGATCCCAAGCTGCCTGACTCAGCCTTCCCCCACGGCAGGTGGCTACATCCTCCAGCTTCATGGTGCTTGAATTTAGCGGTGACTGCAAGGGGAAATTATTCCTCACCACCCTAAAAATCTGTCCCCAACTCTATCAAAGACACCGATGGCTTCCACCCTGTAGATAGCGACAGGCTGGGTGACCCTGTAGAGGCAAAGCGTGGTGTGAGTCACCAGTGTTTCAGACTTACATGAATGCTGACTGAGGAGGACCCAGAAGGATCTGGCGCTTTCCTTGGGAGCAGCAGAGAGCTGTGGGTAATGGCAGGGTTAGCACTTCAAAGCCTCTGATTTGAATAACAAAAGATGCTCTGTAGCCCCTGGGAGAGCAAGGAAGCCTTGAAGGGTTTTTTGGGGGGATGGGGGTACGGGTGTGTGATCTGAATATTGGCTTCCTTCTAATTTATCAAAAAGAAGAGGGAAAAAACCTAAAAATGAAAGATTTAAAAAAAAGTATTTGATCCTATTCTTTGTTCAGAGATGTATTGTTATTTGTGATTATGACCCATACGTGGTTAACTATAGTGTAAAACAATCATTTTCCTCATTAGGTTTTATGGGGGAGGGTGAGTGTTGGTTTTGGTTTTGAGACAGGAGTTCATGTAGCTCAGGCTAGCCCACCACATCTGGTTTTAAATGGTGCTGGGGATTGAACCTAGGGCTTCCTGCAGGACAGACAAGAGCTCTACCCACTGAGCCACACTCCCAGCCTCAATTTTGGTTTTATTAGAGTCCAAGTTCCAGTCAAGCATGACCCTCACTCTTCCGATGCTCCTTCAGGTGTTGTGCCAACTCAGTTTGCTTACAGGAGAATTTGCAATCCCCAGTGCTCCTCAAGGCAGGGCCTCTCTGTGCAGGGCGCACAGTGGGTGATATGTGGGGAGCAGGAAGCTGCTTGACCAAGGTTCAAGTTCAATCTCCCTCCAGCGACTGCTCACCCATCTGGGACCTACTCTTCCCACCTGTGGAAAGGCTTGTAAGGAGACACAGCACTTGTCCCCGGCGGGGCCTAGTTGTAACCATGAGCTGCGAAGGCCGGCAAGCAGTGTCCTCTTCAGCCACGGTCCGTCTCCCAGGTCTCCTGCAGGGGCTGCTGTTCTAGCTGTGCCTGTGCAGCTGGCCTCCAGCACACGCACACACCCATGCCCACACCCAGACCGGCTTCTCTCTCATCTCAATCCAGCCTGCAGGGACTCCATTTGCTCGGGTACCTGCAGGTGCTGGGTTCCATGGAACCGCTGTCGTGTTCCGGCTGAACCTCCGAGAGGGGTGAGCAGGATGTCGCAGTTCCCCAGCAGTGTGGCGCAGGTTCTCCAGCACAGAGCTCTGCGTCCCTCCTGGCCTTGCTGGGTGTCAGCATCTCCAAGAGGGAGAGGGAGGGAAGCAGGAGTGAGTGTTAGAGGGATGGGCCTGCGTCGCTTCTGTGCCAGGGGGTGGTACTCAAGTGGACAGAGCAAGGGCTTAGCCAGCCTAGGCCTCGACCCACACGTGAAAGGGAACGACAGCAGAGGTCCCTTCTGTCCTCTGTGGCCTCTTGTGCCGGCCTGGTTTCCAGAACTGGATGGAGAAGCAGCCACGTGTTGCTTGTCAGGAACTACACAAAGCCCCAAGCTTCCTCCTCAGCTTTCATCTGGGCTGCCACCATGGCATGACCACGCTGGCCAAGGTGGCCCTTTACTGGCTCATTTGCTTGCATCTCTGGCCCTCCTAGGCTGGCATTAACTAGCTGGCCTGCTTCTGGTAGCTTCTCCTGGTAGCTCCACAGAGCTCCCTGTCCTCTGCCCTCTGCAGACTATCTGCCATGTATTTTCTTGAAATAGCTAGCTTCAAATAACAGCCTCATCTCCCTGGATATATCACAACGTTCTATGAGGCACGGGTGAGACAGGCGGTAATAGTGGTATTGTTAGTGGTAATGACGGCGGGATGGCAGTGGCTGCTGGTGCTGATGGCAGCAATGGTGGGGGTGGCGGGCGTGGCGGCGGTGGCAGGGATAGTAATGGTGATGGTGGAGATGATGTTGATGGTGGACACACTGGGGATGGTGATGATGATGGGGCTGGTGGAGAGGTTGGGATGATGGGAATCACTGTGATGTTGATAAAGACGGTGGATGTGATCCATAGTGCTGGTGTTTTGTAGAGATGCTGATGGCGATATTAACGTAAGTGTTGGTTGTAGCGAAGAGCCCCACTGCCGTGGAGGAGGCAGTGGGACCCAGAACCTTCTCATTTTCCAAGAAAAAGTGGGAGTGTTACCTGTTCCCGTTTTTTAAATAACTCCTCTTTTTCCGTGTTGGTGATGCCCCGTCTCAAGTCAATGCTGCCTGGTCCCCGTTTGGCGGGAACCGAAGGCTTCTGGCCAAAGCATTCACCCAGGGTCTCTAAATGGCGAGTGTCACTGTCTTCCTGTGGTTCCAAGTGGGATGTGGCCAGCTAGATGACGAAACAAAGACACCCTCTCCCCCAACAGCTCCTCCAAGAAAAGAGACCCCACTCTGCACTTACTAGGACAAGAGGGAGGTGGCCAAGAAGGCGATGGACACAGCCAGCTGGAGACCTCGCCAATCCCGCAGGGCAAAGGCCAATCCGGCCAAGGCCATCTGGCCTGTGCTGTAAGTATAGCCCAACATTGTCATGGTAACAGCCCTCCTACTGGCGTGGTCCATTCAGCCACGGGAAAGTGATGAAGAGCGAGGTTAAGGCCCCGCCTGTCCAGGGCAGCAGAAAGAAGGAAGGGCCTTCAGGGTTCCTGTTCAGCATCAACTGGGCCTGGACGAAACCGGCCACCTCAGAGGCACTCAGAAACCGGAGGTCATAGTAGGTGAAGAACTTGGGAGCCAAGGTGGCACCAGCCACAGCCACCTGCAGGCAGCACCAGCTGAGCATCAGCTTGCACCCCAGACTGTGAGGATGAGCAAATCACTCCCAGGTCCAGTCTGTGTTCTTGTACTGCCTTTGGTTAAAGAACTCAGCTAAGACTGTTCAGCAAGAACAGCCTGCCCTGTCTCGGTGAGACTCCTGTTAGGCTGGTTTCCCCACTCTCCTCCATCCTGACCCTGCCAGGCTCTTTCTGTCTTTTGTCTTCAGTCTTTCTCCCATGACAAGACCGCACCTCAGTGGGCCCTCCACCGGGAGAGAGGTCAAATCTGCCTTTCCATACTGGATAACCGTTTTGGATGTTGGTGTGTACATAGCATCTTTGTGTGCGTGTGCATGCGAGCACACATGTGTATGTAACTGTTGAAGCTGTAAGCTGACGTTAGGTATCTTTCCCAATCACGCACTGAAGCTGGAGTTCCCTGATGCAGCTGGACAAGCTAACCTGTAAGCCCCAGGCATCCTCCTGCCTCTGCCCCTTAGCATTGCCCACGCTTGCCCCTTTTATACGGGCTCTGGGGTTTGCACTCAGGTCTTTAACAGCACTTTACCAATCGAGCCATCTTTCCTCTCCAGCCCTGTAAATAACACTTTAACATCTTGTTTGTCATGCAAGGCGGCGGGGGTGGGGGGTGGGGGAGGAAAGTTGTGCAGGCCAGTTCTGGGGACCCTTACCCTGGCTACAGTCGTGGACGTGAAGGTACTGTGGTCATAGACTCGGCCATCCACACATGGCTCTGAGGCAGCCTCACTCCTGTGGGCGGCTGTGGCACTGGTTTCAGGAACTGCCACTGTAGATGGTGTAGATGGTGGCGCTGGTAAGGCTGCAGGGTTGGGTCAGGTTGGCAGCTCAGAGCTGTTGTCCAGGGCACAGGCCCCAGCAAAGGTGGTCCAGGATGACATCCAAGAAGCTCTCCAGAAGCAGATGAGAAGGTGTCAAGGGGGTGGGGGGAAGCAAGGTGCAGATCTGCAGGGCCCAGAAAAGCCCCACACTCCCAGCCCTGGCCAGCAGCTCCTGGATGGAGCTGGTGGTAGCCGTTGGGGGAAGAAGGTAAGCTCAGAACTGCTAGTCCTTATTAGTCCTCGCGGATGCCAAGTGCTCCCAAACTCCTTGCTGTGCTGGTGGGGACCAGCAGGGAATAAACATCTCCTTGTCCTGTTTCCGGGAGTGACCACTGGGATGTCTCAACACTTTATGGGGGTGGGGGTGGGGATGGGAGGGAACATCTGGTAGAGGGCTCACTGGGCTGAGCTCCCTGGAAAGGTAGGCTTGCTACCAGGTCAGGGTGGGGAGGCCTGGGCCCTCTCTGGCTTCTCTGGCACTGAGAGAGAAAAGCCAAACAGAGTTTTCCAACCTCTAGTGCAAAGACTGAGATATTACCAACTCAGAGCCACAGTGGGACTAGCTGCTGCAGTAAAGGTCTAACCTCAGCCTGGGCTCCTGGCGCATCTCACTCGGGAGTCTAGACTCTTGGGACAGGGCTTGACCCAGATGTGGTGAGTTTAGTGGCTGATGCTGGCAATCACCATTTATTTCTTTAGCTACCTATTTATTTGGGGGTATGTGCGCGCGCGCGCGCGCGCGTGTGTGTGTAGGTCAGAGGACAACCTGCAGGGTCAGCTCTCTCCCTCCATCATGTGGGACCCTGGTATTAAACTCAGGCCCTCGGGCAAGAGCCTTTACCATCTGGCCACCTATCCAGACCTCTTTTATTCTGAGGCTGTCTTTATCAGACTGGAATCGTCAGGGTAGAATGGGTAGAAATGGCCGCCTTTTCTCAGAATCTCTCTGAAGTCACTCAAGGGCCCCAGTGGATGCGCATGTGTGGAACTTCACCATCTCTTTGGTCTCTCATGTTTTCTGTAAGGATGAAGCTAGCCTGACCCCAGTGCAGTGTCTGAGCTGTGCCCCTAGGTGACAGCCATCCCTGTGTGCTGGGCTCCGTGTCCTCACCCACTTCTCATAGCCTCCCAAAAAAGAAATGGGGCGTTAAGTCCTTCTTACCGAAAAATGAAGCTCAGAGAGAGGAAGGCGACTTGGCCAAGTTCACACAGCCAAGCTCAAATTCAAACCAGACACCAAAGCCTGAGCTCTCCTGGGGGCCCGTGAGCAGTTGGCTGAGTGGCCCCGGGCCAGGCTGGAATACAGGATATGGATCAGAATCTCAGCCAGCCCTAAGTCACACTCCTGGGTGGCAGAGGGAGGCGTCTTCGTAGGTTCTGGGGTGAATTGTTCATGGGTGAGGGCCCGGAACTTTCAGGTACCTCCCTAGCGGGCTTGGGGCCTCAGCCCAGCTCATAGTGCTGTCTGCAGAAGCAGATGCAGAGAGGTGGGGCAGCCAGGCCAGAGAAATGCATGGAGGGTGGCGGGTGGTGGGTAGCCAGGCCCAGCCACGGGAGCTGGTCCCTGGAGTTAACCCTGAGGCACCACCTCGCCGCCCTGGCCCTCTGGGCTCTAGTCCATGAAACAGCAATGTTTGCAAACCTGAGCACACATCGGAGATCATAAGCTGGGCTCTCGCATGCACAGAACTGACCTGCTCCCGAGTCTCTGGGGTTTCTGCTGTGCTGAGAGTCTCTGGGTTCCAGGAGGCTGAAATCCAAAGCGTGTGGGGAGGAATTTATTTCCCTGCCAACTCCTTCCCTGCCCTTTGCCTATCACGGACTCCTCCAGGCTTTGCTAGCAGAAGGTCAACCCTCCCGGATCTGCCAGAAGGCTCCCGGAATCTCCAACTGACTTCTACCTCCAAGCCAAGGAAATTTTAATCTGTGTTTTCTGCTTTTCTAGGTCTGCTGGGGGCAGGGCGCCATGTGGCTGCTCTGACACCTGGTGGTCACACCCTGAACTACACCACTTTCAAGCACCGGCTTGCCCTGGTTGGTGCATTAAGGGATGAATGGGTCAGTGCAGAGAGGACCCTTGGAGGGAACAGTCTCTCAGCTCTCTGGAGAGTCTCACTAAGCTTGTTGGGATGAGGGGAACACCTGTTCCTCACAGAATCAGGATTGCCACTGGGTTTACTCCCAGCCAAGGACTCTCAGATGACCTTACTAGTTCCTGCCCTTTCCTTGTCTCTAAGATGGGGTCTTCCACTTAAAGTGGTAAGATTAAATGAGATAATGAGAAAACAAGCATTTGCTTCCACCACCCTTACCGTCCCCATCATTATAATAATCAACACCACAGTCACAATGACCTCTATCACCATCATCACCACCATCGTCATCACTACAACCCCACTATTACCATCACCACCATTGCCATCACAACAGTCACCATCACCACCACCAGCGCTGTCACTACCATCACCATCTTTACCACAACCACTACCCTCACCATCACCCAGCACTATCATCACCATCAGTACTACAGCCATCACTGTCGTCAACACTACCACCACATCAGCATTATTGTAGCCATCACCTGACAAAGATGGGAAGGTACAAACAGTGCTACAGCCCCAGCTTAGACACATGAAACAGGCAAGCAGGAGCGAGCAGCCTACTGGGAGATGCGCATCAGGTTCCTCGGAATGGAAGCCTGAGCCACCACTAAAACCCCCACTAGTGCAGCGCCATATCCCAGCCCACAACTCCAGCAGATGCCCGCTGCTCTATCAGAGGAGGCCACACTGGTACCAAAGCCCCAGCTAAGACCTGCCTGTGGGCAAGCAACACTTCCTCAGAGCCTGCCCAGCTTCCCCAACAGCACCTCTCCCCTCATCTCCATATCCCGACCCACAACTCCAGCAGAAGGCCCCTGCTCTACTGGAAGCTACTTCAGTATCCAGAACCCCAGAGGCCACACCAGCTCACAGAAGCCCAGAGCCCCAGAGGCCACACAGGCTGCCAAAACCCCAACAAAGACATCCTACTAAAAGGAAACAAACCTAAGGATAATAGGAATAGCTCAAAAACCCAGAAAATGTTTTTTGTTTGTTTGGTTTTTTTTTTTTGTTTTATTTTAGCAAAATCATGGAAGAAAATTCTCCTAACCTTAAGAAGAGCATGCCCATAAAGGTACAAGAAACACACAGAACCCCAACAGATTGGACCAGAAAAGAAAGTCCCCCACCGCCACATAATATTCAAAATACTAAACATACAGAATAAAGAGTATTAAAAACTGCAAGAAAAAAAAAAGCGCACAAGTAACATATAAAGGCAAACTTATTAGAATTACACTTGACTTCTCAGTGGAGACTCTAAAAGCCAGCGGGCATGGTCAGATAAATGTCTAACAGACTCTAAGAGACCACAGATGCCAGCCTAGATTTTTATAATCAGCAAAACTTTCACCCACCATAGATGGAGAAAACAAGATAGTCCATGTCAAAGTCTAATTTAAACAATAGCCACAAATGTAGCTTTACAGAAGGTACTAGAAGGAAAATTCCATCCTAAAGAGGCTAACTACACCCATGAACATACAGGAAATAATCTCACACCAGTAAAACCAAAAGATGGGAAGTGTGTGCACATGCACACGCATACACACAAACACATACACACACACACTACCACCACCAATAACAAAAGAACAGGAATTAACAGTCATTGATCATGAATATTTCTCAATAATAATTGACTCAGTTCCCCCCAAAAAAGACACAGGCTAACAGAACGGATGTGAGAACAGGACCCATCATTCTGCTGCATACAAGAAACACACCTCAGCATCAAAGATAGACATTAACTCAAAGTAAAGGATTAGAAAAAGATTTTTACAAGCAAGTGGACCTTAGAAGCAAGCTGCTGTGGCCATTCTAATATCTAACAAAATACATGTCCAACCATTATGCAAAAGAGATGGAGAAGAACACTTCATACTCATTAAAGGAAAAAACCACCAAAAGAATGTCTCAGTTCTGAACATCTATGCCCCAAACACAAGGGCACCCTTATTTGTAAAGGAAACATTACTAAAGCTTAAATTCTCACATTGAGCCCCACACATTAATAGTGGGAGACTTCAGCACCCCACTCTCACCAATGGACAGGTCATGCAGACAAAAACTAAACATCTCACAGAACCTTCTCCAAAATTTGGCATAGACTCTGTTACAAAACAGATACAAGGAAATTGAAATAGTCCCCTGTATCCAATCAGATTAAAGCCGGATTAAAGCTGGATTTCAACAACAACACAAACAACAGAAATCCTATAAACTCATGAAAACTGAACAACTCTCTACTGAATGATCACTGGGTCAAGGCAGAAATAAAGAAATTAAAGGCTTCCTAGCAGTAAATGAAAATAAAGTCACAACATACCCAAACTTATCGGACACGATGAAGGTGGTGCTAAGAGGAAAGCTCATAGCACTAAGCACCTTCATAAAGAGATTAGAGAGATCTCATACTAGCAACGTAACAGCACATCCTGAAAGCTCTAGAACAAACCAACACCCAAGAGGAGTAGGTGGCAGGAAATAATCAAATTGAGGATTGAAATCAATAAAATAGAAACAGAATAATACAAAGAATCAATAAAACAAAGAGTTGGTTCTGTGAGAAGATGAACAGGATAGATAAGCCCTTATTTAAACTAACTAAAGACACAGAAAGAATATCCACATTAACAAAGTCAGAAACAAGAAGTCTATAATTCTCTTTCTTTGTCTGTTTGGTTTGGGTATCAGGGTGACCGTAGCCTCATAAAATGAGTTTGGGAGACATAAAAACAGACACTAAGGAAATCGAATGGATCATTCAAAAACTTGTATTCTACAAAATTGGAAAATCTAAAGGAAATGGACAATTTTCTTGATAGATAACATTTACCAAAGTTAAATGAAGATCAGATAAACAATTTAAACAGACCCATAACCTGTAAGGAAATAGAAGTAGTCATCAAAAGACCCCCAGGCCAAAAACAAAAACAAAAATGAAAGGGAAAAAAAAAAACCACTCCAGGGCTAGACGGTTTTAGCACAGAATTCCACCATACTTTCAAAGAAGAGCTAATATCAATACTCCTCAAATTATTCCACAAAGAAGAAACGTTGCCGAACTCATTTTATGAGGCCACAGTCACCCCAGTACCCAAACTTCACAAAGACTTGCCAAAGAGAATCACAGACTAATTTCCCTCATAAACATTGATGCAAAAACACTCGCAAACCAAATCCAGAACCCATCCAAAAATTACCTACCATGATTAAGGAGGCTTCATCCTAGAAACACAGGAATGGTTCAACATATGAAAATCTGTCAATGGAGCCCACCATATAAACAAACAAATTTAAAAACCACATGACCATCTCATTAGATGGTGACAAACTCCAACACCCCTTCATGATAAAAGTCTTGGAGGGATCAGGGATACAAGACACATGCCTAAACACAATGAAGGCGATATACAGCAAGCAAATAGCCAACATCAAATTAAGTGCAGAGAAACTAAAAAACAATTCCACTAAAATCTGGAAGGAGGCTGCCCACTCTCTCCATATCTATTCAACATAGTACTTGAAGTTCTAGCTAAAGGGATAAGACAACTAAAGGAGATCAAGCTATTCACAGATGATATGATAGTATACATAAGTAACAACAAAAAATCTACCAGGGAGCTCCTATAGCTGACAAACACCTTCAGTGAAATGGCTGGACACAAGATTAACTAAAAAACAGATGATCAGTGGCCTCCCTTTATACAAATGATAAACGGGCTGAGAAAGAAATCAGGAAAACAACACCCTTCACAATAGCCACACATAATATAAAATATCTTAGCACAGCTCTAACCAAGCAAGTGAAAGACCTGTATGACAATAACGTCAAGCCTTTGAAGAGAGAAACTGAAGAAGCTATCAGAAGATGGAAAGATGTCTCATGCTCAAGGATTGGTAGGATTAAACAATAATAATGACCATCTTACCAAAAGCAATCTACAGATTCAATACAATCTCCATCAAAATTCTAATCCATTACTTTACAGACCTTGAAGGACCAATACTCAATTTCATATGGAAAAACAAAAACCCAGGATAGCTAAAACAATTCTGTACAATAAAAGAACTTCCAGAGGTGTCACTCTCCCTAAGTTTAAACTCTACTAATAGAGCTATAGTAATAAAAACTACATGGTACTGGCATTAAAAACAGACAGGTTGATCAATAGACTTGAATTCAAGACCCAGAAGTAAATCCATACACATTTGGGACACCTGATTTTTGACAAAGAAGCCAAAATTATACAGTGGAAAAAAGAAAGCATCTTCAACAGAGGGTGCTGGTCTCACTGGATGTCCTATCACCCTGCACAAAACTCAAGTCCAAGTGGATTAAAGACCTCAACATAAAACCAGATACATTGGGCCTGATAGAAGAGAAATGGGGAATAGCATTTAATACATTGCCACAGGAGACAATTATGCATGCTATCATCATCTGTGAAAAACAATACTTTGAACAGAACACAGTGCACAGGCACTAAGATCAACAATTAATAAATGGGACCTCATGAAACTAAAAAGGTTCTGCAAGGCAAAGGACATAGCCAATATGACAAAACTATGGCCTACAGAATGGGAGGTTTCCACCAACCCTACAGCTGACAGAGTGCTAATTTCCAAAATATATAAAGAACTCAAGAGACTAGACATCAACAAACTAAATCATCCAAGTATAAAATGGAGTACAGATCTAAACAGAGAATTCTCAGCAGAGGAATCTCAAACGGCCAAGAAGCACTTAACATCCTTAGCCATTCAGGGAAGTGAAAATAAAAACAACTCTGAGATTCCATCTTATACCTGTCAGAATAACTAAGATCAAAACCACAAGTGACTCTAAGACTCTTACTAACAGGAACTATGGAACTTGGATCAGCCATCTCCTATAACCGGGCAAGACATCCAGTGCAGGGACTGGAACACCAACCCAGACACAAAGCCTTCGACCTACAATTTGTCTTGTATACAAGATGTGCTGGGCATGGCCAACTGATGACTGGTACAGTTTGAGACCCACGCCAGGAGAGAGATCCCACCCCTGACACTACCTAGAGGGCCAGGAACCAGAGGCTGGAAAGCCCAGAGACCCAGGACAGAACCAAACAGGATCGGCAATTAAAAAGAAAAGTCAGGTGGCGCACGCCTGTAATCCCAGCACTCAGGGAGGCAGAGCCAGGTGGATCGCTGTGAGTTCGAGTCCAGGACAGCCAAGTCTACACAGAGAAACCCTGTCTCCAAAACAAACAAAACAAAAACCAGTCAACGAAATGATCCCTAATGACATTCTGCTATACTCGTAGACAGGAGCCTAGCATAACCATCCTCAGGGAGGCTTCATCCAGCAGCTGATGGAGACAGAAGCAGAGGCCCGCAGCCAAGCACTAGGGGAACCCTGTGGAAGAAGGGGAGGAAGGATTGTAGGAACCAGAGGAGTCAAGGACACCAAAAGAAACCCGCCACAGAGGCGGCTAACCTAGGCTCATAAAGACTCATTTGGCAACTGGGGGGTCTGCATGGGTCTGACCTAAGGCCTCTACATATATGTTATGGCTGTGTACCTTGGTCTTCTTGTGGGATTCCTAACAGTGGGGGTGCAGGTGGGAGGGGGGGCTTTCTCTGATCCTTTGTCCTGCTTTTGGACCCACTTCCTCCTGCTGGGTTGCCTTGTCCAGCCCTAATACAAGGGATGGTGCCTAATCTTACTGCAACTTTGATATGCCATGCTTGACTGGTATCTACGCAAGGCCTGTCCTTCCCTGAAGAGAAACAGGGGTGGAGTAGCTGGCGGGAGGGGAGGGGGGAGAGGAGAGAGAGGAAACTGTGTTAGGGGTCTATAACAGGACTTTCAGGCCCGCCAGTGGTATGAATAATGACACAGAGGCTTTTTTAAAAATATTTTAAAACTTAGGCCTTTTACCTAGGGCAGTCTCCCAGCCATCTTTCTAGCTTAACCTGACTAATCCTGGCACTACATCCTGCCACATGGCCAGCTCTATCTCTCCACTCTGTTCTGTTCCACGCATTCACCTCTGTGTCTGCTGGTGAATCTGTTGCACCTCTTTTCTTCTCCCAGCCTCTCTCTCTCTCTCTCTCTCTCTCTCTCTCTCTCTCTCTCTCTCAATCTCTCAATCTCTCTCTCTCTCTCTCCACTCCCTGCCCAGCTATTGGCTGTAAGATCTTTATTACAACAAATAGTCAAGCGAGGAAAGACAAACATTTACAAAATATAACGAGCCATAGAAATAACAATACCAAGATCCGGCTAGCGCTTAGCTCTCTGCTGGTTTAGCAATCAACAATTGACTGTACAGAGACACTTCTTCACACAATATACCCCAACAGAGATGTAATATATGAGAAAAAGAATAAATAAAAATAAAGAAATAAAGTAAAATAAAGCCCCACGTGCCTGGTGTGGTGGCTCATGCCTATAACCCTAGCACTTGGGAGGCAGAGGTAAGCGGATGTCTATGACTTCAAGGCCACCTGGCCTACAGAGCAAGTTCCAGGACAGCCAAGGCTACATGAGAAATTCTGTCTCTAAACAAACAAACAAACAAAAAACAATAAAACCCCCAAGCCACTAGCACAGCTCAACATCTTCATAGGTAGTTGTGTAGCAATTACTTTTGAAACAAATCTCCATCTTGGAGAGAAATGCATTAAGTTCAGGAACTAAGCAACTCACAGGCTTCAGGAAGTCCCTGAAACTGAGCAGACTCACTAGATCCCTCCCTTCCTAAGAGTATATAAACAGTAAGGTCTGCTGAGAGATACAAGATACTCAGAACAGCCTAACTACCTGAAAGCAGTGGAGACCAGACAAAGTACTTAAAAGATCCTCAGACAAGCTGAGCTGTCTGAACAAGATCCTTTCCAAACTCTGGTGCTGCTTGTCAATTGTGCGGTGAGCTGCCGCATCCCAGCTGTCAGCCATGCTGAGGTGGGCTTTGGTGATGCGGCTTTCTTTGAGTCATTTCTACTCCTGTAAATAGCCCCTCACCCACATTCCTGTACGTGACCCCAAAAAAACCCTACTGGTTCGCCAATTGGAATTTGGTGGTAACTGAGCTTTGGTTTGCCACTGCTTTCCTATCTGGGGTGAGCAGATGTTTGTTCATGTCTACCTCAGAATAGTGTCATACAACAGGAAGAAAGCCACACTGTCACTCCGCAGCGCTGAGGAGGCTTGAGCTACAGCCAGCCAACAGCCGATGGCTTGAGAGAAGCCATGAGGGAATTCCTTTCTCTCCTCCTTTTTAATTATAATTCAAAATCCCAAAGCCAACAAAGAATGCAATTTGGGAAATGCAAATTATGAAATAATTCTACATGTTGAAATACAAATCCATAAGAGCCTGGTGTAAAAATCAAAAGACTATATATATATATATATATATATATATATATATATATATATATATATATATATATATATATATATATATATATTGCAACTCGTATCCCAGGCAGAGGCCTCTTCCTCGTCTATGAGGAGCTGGTAGGAGTGAGAAGCAGGATCCAATCACGCTGAAAACAGGAGCAAGCGAGCCACAGGAAAGGCACACGCTCACCTTCAGGCTTAGATGCTCAGCCTTGCCCAGGGAAATGCAAAAGAAAACCTGAGCCCAAATGTCATGGTCTCACGTGACAAGGGGGGGGAGCCCACACGTGAGACAGCTGCTGGGGAGAGCAATGGCTGCTCCTCAAGCCCCCACTCAGGAGCCTTTCCATGGAGCAAACTCCCTCCCAGGACTTCGTCTGACACAGGTGGCCACACACACGCCAATAGGATGTGTGCAAAGTATTGTTTCAAACTTCAATCACAATCTGACACAATCCATAGAGTCTGAAAGTTACACCAGTTGAGTCTGTCTGCCCGGTAGAATACTACGCAGCTGTGAAACATGAACAGGGCTGTCTCAGGCGAATGTGAAAAGGCATCCATAGTGTGTGTGTGTGGGGGGCATGAATGGCAAAGCAAAAAAAAAAAAAAAAAAAAAGATGTGTGTTTAACCTTGCTTGCATTTTCAGAAGAAATCTGGAGAGATACATAAAGAAACAGAAATAGTTGCCTATGGGTGCTGTGGGGTGTGGAAATGGTTTGGAGAAGGGTGGGACAGGAGAGAGCCTTCTTATTGTACAGTTACATTTCCTGGTTTGGGACATGTGAATTTGCTGTCACTTTTACTTTTTTTTTTTTTTTTTTTTGAGACAGAGTCTCACTATGTAGCCTTGGCTAACCTGGAACTCACTCCGTAGACCAGGCTGGTTTCAAACTCAGATATCCACCTGCCTCTGCCTCCTGAGCACTGGGATTAAAAAGGGGTGTGCCACCCATGTTCAACAATCTTTAAAGTTCATGTGTATGCTTGAAAACTCCTGAAGATTTTTCTGGAAGAATAAATACTGTGCCATGCCTGGCCCCATCACTCAATCTTAATCCAGGTTTTTTTTTTTCCCTTGAAATTACTGTCTAGTAAATTTCTCACTACTTCCCAAGACTCAGGTCCTGAAGGTTGTGAAGGAATTCATTGTCACCTCAGCACCAAGGTACACACTAAACACCTCTCAGGTGTCAGGTGTCAGGTGTCAGGTGTCAGGTGTCAGGTGTCAGGTGTCAGGTGTCAGGTGTCATGCTGGGCCCTGAGGACCTGAAGAGAATCAACACTGAGGCACATACATCCTGTTGGGGAAAGGGTGTGAAAACGTTGTTTCAGTACACTCTGGTCACATGGTGTTGGTTGAACCCCAACATGCTGTGAAAAGGTAGAGGACAGTACGGGGTGGGGGTGGGGGCTCAGGGTGAAGTGAGAGGGGAGGGTTGGGGGGGGGGAGAGTATGATCATTTCAGGAAGACAAGAGCGTGTGGTCCTGAAGCCGTGAGGAGGTGGGGAAGAGGATGTGAGCACTAGGGATGAAGGGCAGTGGGGATAGGCTCATATGAGAGAGGGGAAGTCCAGCTAGAGACGTGGCCAGGGTCCGGCACAAGGCACCGACTGTTACATTGGGTGATGAAGGCAAAGTTGATTTGTGTTAATGCGGTGAAGGGACAGGAACACCAGCAGAGTGACACGACCTCGTCAAAGACTCCAGAACTTTGGCTCTTCTCTTGTTCCCTTGGCCTAGCAAAGCAGAGCAAGTGTGCACTGGTCACAGCTGGATTAACCAGTAGGTGCATTAACCCTGGGTCCACACCTCCCGGCTCTCAACTGGACCCTCAGAGCAACTTGCAGGTTGTGGTACCTCAGCTTGGTGGGCAACCACACCAGCCTTGGCCGCTTGCCAACATCACAGGCAGCCAAGTGTGACCGGGCCCTGGTTACTCCAGCACTCCAGCGTTTGCTCTGTCCCAGAATGACCCTGCGGGACTAGTCCTGCAACACTGAGCCCTGCTGACTCATCCAGTCCCCAAGACAGCTAAGGGTCCCGGCACTGGCCATGTGTCTGCACTCCATGTGACAGTCTCAATTCAGGGTTTATGAAGAACCCAGCACAAACTCAAGAATCTGAGGGGTGTCCTGGAAAAGTGGCTCTGTGTGAAGTGCTTGCTGTGCAGGCATGGGGACCTGAGACTGAGTCCCAGCACACGTGGCCGTGGACCGCGGTAACCCAAGTGCTGAAGCCCAGACTGATGCGACTTGCTGTTCAACCAAACCTAACTGAAAAGCAGAGTCCCAAGCTCAGTGAGAGACCCTGCCTCAAAAAATAAGGTGAAGAGCAGTTGAGAAATACACTGAGCCGGGGCTGGAGAGATGGCTCAGAGGTTAAAGGCACTGACTGCTGCTCCAGAGGTCCTGAGTTCAATTTCTCAGCAACCACATGGTGGCTCACAACCATATATAAGGAGATCTGGTCCCTCTTCTGGCGTGCAGGTGTACATGCAGGCAGAGTATTGTATATATAATAATAAATATATACATCTTTAAAAAAAAAAGAAATACACTGAGCCACATGCACAGCATGGTCAAGTGCACACACACAATGACTACACACATCATACGTATTGTGTGTGCATGTGTGTACACATGGGGTGGGGAGGATAAAAAAGAAAGAAGAAAGAAAAAAATCTGACAAGTACATGGGTACATCACATCAGGACCTCATCAAACCCATGTAACCATGTGGGAGCAGAACCCGTGTGAATTTCTAGAGCGTTCTCTTCCTGTCCAAGTCACATGCTGTTGCGTGGTGTCCTGTTTAGGCAAAGCCACTCCAGACCTTTCCCCTGATTGGACCTTTAGCCTTGGTCTTGGTGACACCTACAGGTTAGACTGGCCTGCAAACTGCCTGTAGGGCTAGAGTTAGGTCAAGGCCTCTGCCAGAGGCCTCCAGGACAGTTGTGCTGTCCAGTGGGTTCTTCTGGGTCCCCACCAGGATGGAGTGGGCAACTGTGGCTCCACTCGAAGTGCTGGTCCAGGACAGTCTAGGTCTTACCACCTGGGGAAAGGCAGAGTATCAGGCCCACCCAGCCCTGCCTGGCCACCATCTGCCCTCACCAAGACCCTGAGGAGTCCCCGTGCCCAGTGAACTATGAGAAGCGCTGGCCTAGAACATTCTGCAGAGGGCACAGCTGTCCCACACCTCTGTCTATTCTGAAAGGCCTTCTGAATGCCTGAGGCCCCAGGTTTGCTTTGATTTCCAGCTCTGAAAACAAAAACAAAGCAATGCCTTTCTTGGGGTGGAAAATTTTTCTCCTAACCTCCGTCCACCTGAGCCTGATTGCTCACTGAGCTGCTTCCTCGGCTGGAAGGAGAGGACCCTGCGTCAGAAAGTCACACAGCCTGCAGCCAAATGCAGGGTGTTCCCTGAGTGGTCAGCCGTACAGCAAGGAGTGGGACAGCACCTGAGGACAGAGCAACACACATGTGTAAGCATGTGCGCTTATGAGTGCAGCATGTATGAATGTGTGTGGGTATGAGTGTGGGTATGTTGTCTATGCATGTATGCATGTGTGTATGCATGTGTGTATGTATTTATGTATGTATGTATGCATGTATGCATGTGTATGTGTATGTGTGTGTATGTATGTATGTATGTATGTATGTATGTATGTAAACAGAGCCTGGCTGGCCTCTGTCCCCGTTCCATTTCTTTTCCTGTGACAAATATACTCTGACAAGAAGCAACTTAGGGGAGGGTTTCTTTTGCCTTACAATTCCAGGTTACACTCCGTTGCTGTGGAGATGGGAGGCAGGAACCCCTGCAGGTGCTCACATCACAGCCACAGACAGAGCAAAGGGAATGTGCCCATGCTGCCTGCTCACTGGCTAGCCTTCTTCACGCCTGTCCCCAGCTATGTGGTGCGTCCTGAGGCAGCTTGGTCTGTGTGAGACCCTATCTCAAATAAAACTGTACATACCTCAGCTAAAAATAACTTATGGTGAACCGGCTATGGTGGTGCACACCTTTAGTCTCAGCATTCGGGAGGCAGAGCCAGGCAGATCTCTGAGTTCTAGGCCAGCCTGGTCCATAGAGTGAGTCCCACGACAGTGGGGCTACACAGGAAAACCCTGTCTTGTACTGCACCCCCCCAAAAAAAAATCTATGGCTAAAAAAATGCAAACGAGCACCTGAGCTGTTGGGGAAATGGGAGAGCGCTCGCAGCCTGGCTTGATGCAGGGTGACCACCAACCACTACCTTAGCTTAAAATAGAAAAAGGGCGTCATTAAGCATAAGAAATACAACAAGCAAGCCGGGCGTGGTGGCGCATGTCTTTAATCCCAGCACTCGGGAGGCAGAGGCTGGTGGATCCCTGTGAGTTCGAGGCCAGCCTGGTCTACAAAGTGAGTCCAGGACAGCCAAGGCTACACAGAGAGACCCTGTCTCGAAAAACCAAAAAAATAAAAATAATGATGTGTGTGTGAGAGAGAGAGAGAGAGAGAGAGAGAGAGAGAGAGAGAGAGAGAGAGAGAGAGAGAACAAGCTGCACTGTAGAAAAGATGAATCCAGGAAGATACAGTGAGTGGAAAGTCAGGCGTGTCAGTGCGAACCTTCCTCTGGGGTCTGCAGACCTGAAGACACGGCGCTACCCTGCCAGGCCTGAACCTCCAGGGCAGAAGCTTTCAGATTTGGATTGACATGAGATGGCGCCAGCTCTGCCTCCTTGGGCCTGGGCCTCGCTCCATGTTCATTGGGTCCCTATGAGGTGCATCTGGCTGCTGCCGCAGGCCCTGGGCTTGTCACACCCTGTCTAGGTGACACTGATGAGGACCACTCTGTCACCAGGGCCTGCAGGAAGCTTCCTGACACACTAGATATTTCATGTTTTATTAGACAGTCTTGCTCATCCCTAACCTAATTTCTTTTCAGCATGCCATGCTTCCTTGGCCCCCAAGGCCTAGAGCCAAGGCCACCATGTGGGATGGAGGGCCCAGCCATGAAAGGCACAGGCTGGGGACCCTGCTGCTGGCAGAGACAGGGAGGCAGACAGGGAGATAGGCTGGGGGCTCAGGCGTGCTTCTCCTGTAGGCCTCTCCTCAGAGACACAAGGTGCAAGGAGTCCTAGGGTAGGATTTGTCTGTGTGCACAAGCGCATGTTCACGTGCATGTGTTTACACGGGTGTATATTCTCATGGATACACATGCCTATGTCTGCACATGTATGTGGCAGCCAGAGGTCAACTTCAAATGTCATTCTTCAGTCATTAGCGACTTTGGCTTGGTTTGATTTTGCGTGTATATGGGGGTGGAGGGGATGCATGTGAAGGCGAGATAAACCTGTTTTTTTTAGGATCCCAAGTGTAGGATTGGAACGGTCTTGTGAGAGAACAGGTGAGGTTAATCTACTCGAAGACCAACCGCCTCATGCAGGAGCTTGATTGTTGCCAGCTGAAAAGATCCCGTGAACAGACTCTGGGAGGAGATAAATAAATGAGCCCAGAACTGGGGCTTTTTGGAGACTTTGGATAGTTTTGGCTGCTCATCGCTGCACTCCAAGGCACTCCTAGAGAGAACCGCTTGAGGGAAGGAGGGAAGGTTTCGGGGCTCCGGCTCCCGCTAAGGTTCCGGATTCTGGTTACTCCAGGTTCCAGCAGAAGAAATCCTGCTGATTAAGCCAGGAGAATTGTTCCTCAGAACTGATATCCTTACAGTTTTGTTAGTGTTCCTTAATCCTCTTTTCATATTGTTCAGGTTAGTCGGGTTATAAGTGACATATGCTCAGTTAATAAGTTGTTATTAAAATATATTGGTTAAGAAAACTGAGCCTACATGCATGCATACATGCCATAACACACGAGGGGCGGTCAAATGACAATATGTGAAGGTCAGTTCTTTCCTTCCACCATGTGAGTCCCAGGGATTAAACTCAGGGTGACATGCTTTGTCAGTAAGCCCCTTTACCTACTGAACTGTGTCACTGCCTTTTGCCATAGTGTGTGTGTGTGTGTGTGTGTGTGTGTGTGTGTGTGTGTGTGTGTGTGTGCATGGGGGCATGTGTGTGCCACAGCATGCAAGAGAAGGTCAGGAGAAAACAGATGGTGGCCCTTAGCACTTCATTTGAGACAGGTCACTGCTGTGTAAGCCAAGCCAGGTCATGAGCTCGCAGAGGTTGTCCTGTGTCGGCCTCTCACTGCACCATAGGAGGCCACTGGTTATAGATATACACCACCACACCCAGCTTTATGTGGGCCCTGGGGACTCAAACTCAACTCCTAACGCTTGTGTGGCAAGCATTTTACCCACCTTCCTCATCTCCCTAGCCTCACCTTTAGAAAACAAAAAACAAGGGGGCTGGAGAGATGGCTCAGTGGTTAAGAGTGCTGCCTGCTCTTCCAAAGGTCCTGAGTTCAATTCCCAGCAACCACATGGTGGCTCACAACCATCTGTAATGTGAGCTGATGCCCTCTTCTGGCCTGCAGGTGTACATGTAGGCAGAACACTGTATACATAATAATAAATAAACCTTTTTTTAAAAGTGCTAAAAAAAAAAAAAGAAAGAAAGAAAATAAAACAAAACAACAACAACAACAAAAAACAAAACAGAAAGCCAGAATCTCACTGAGGGCCTGAGCTCACCAGTAGGCTGGCTGGCCAGTGAGCCTGTCCCCTCTTCCCCAGCACCAGTGTCCCAAGCCTGGGCCACCAAGCATGGCTCTTCTCTTCCTAAGGGGGATTCTGTGGACCAAACTCAGGTCATTGGCCTTAACAATGGAAGTGCTTTATGATCAAGCCATCTCCCCAGCTTCTGTGGGTGGGATTTTAATTTGGGGCTCCATGAAGTCCCAAAAGAGGGAAAACATCTGGTTCACGTGATGACACTCTGCTCTTGCAGGGTACCAGTGTCCTCTTGCTTCTGAAAGAGCAGGCAGAGAAAGCATACAGTCCTCTCTAAGCCTGCAGCCGAGGGTCTGAGACTGGCTAGGGCTCTCTGGAGATGTGCCAGGAACACCCCAGGATCACCAGGCCTCCTGTGGCCATGGGGGTCTCTTTCCCTTAGCTGACACAAGAACTTTGTCCTTGTGGTTCCCTGCCTTTCTCCCCCCTGGGACTCGGCTGTCTGTTCTTGTATTCCGTGTTCATGGAGGCAGGGGTGTGGAGCGTGAAGGGTGGGAGGGGGTGGGTGCTGGAATCCAGGAGGAGGGAGGAAAGCCCCAGGCTGGCAGCGCTGGAAGGAGAGGCGCTTCTGAGCCCCTTGGCGCTTCTGACCTTGCTGCAGGCTTCTGTGTTTGTCTCACTCCCCCGCTATTGTTTCAAAAAAGAAAATAGAAAATTCTAGAGGACCCCATCCTGGAGGGGAGCCTGGCCAGGCCTGTTTCCTGCATCAGTGACCAGAACTCCCCTAACTCAGCCCGGGAGGACAGTGACGGCCACGTTTCATGTTGCCAGCTCCCCCTGCACCCTTGATAGCAGCCAAGGACTAGCTGCCCTAGTCTGCAGAGAGGATTTCTGTCCCCAGAGCTCTGAGTTTATCTTGTTTCCCAGGCATCAGGGGCTCTCCTTGGTGATGTGGCCTGCAGGGCCCCTGGAACTCAGAGGACAAAGTCCTAAGATTCCTCAGGTGACAGCACTAAGCAGGTGAAGGCCAGGCACATAAGGACCAAGAAGTCAGGGCTTGGGTGGAAACCTCACAGCACAATCCTTAGGCAATTGACTTGGACACAGACATGGATCTGCCATTTACAGACATGCAGCCATAAGTTAGCCATGCTGTGCCTCAGTTTCCCCATCTGTCAAGGGAGGGCATTGGGCGTCCACAGCCTGTGAATGGATACATGTTCTGGTTTCCCAAGTTATCTAAGCATCAGAAAAGGTTAAGGCCAAGACAGTAACGAAGACAACAGGCTGCAGACCCAGGGGAGAGCTGGCCCCGCCTCAGAGCCTTGCTGGGCCACTGTCTGACCCTCCCAGCCTTTCCGACTTCCACTCTGGCCTCAGACCACCATGCTACAGTTTAATTCCTAGTTTCTTTCAATCCACTGACTTGTCAGTAAGATGTCTCACTCTGGGGCACAGAGACAGCTCAGTGGTTAAAAGCACTAGCTGCTCTTCCAGGGAACCCAGGTTCGGTTCCCAGCACCCATGTTACATTAAAAATGTATCGGTTTAGCCTAAAATGCTAAATAAAGACACAGAGTCTGAAGTGTACTTTAAAGCTGCTAGCTCTAAGCTGCGCAGGAACTATACTAATTCCTAAACTTTGGTAAACAAACTACTCTAAACTGATACATAATACATATACCCCAAGCATTTGCTACTATGATGCACCACAGGCCATCCATCCCTTTGTCTTCCTTCTGAGTCAACCATCTATCTCCAACTCCAAACTTGCTCTTCCTCTCCAGGAAGCTCCGCCTTCCATTTCCGGTCCTTCTGCCCAGCTGATTGGCTAAACAGCACTTTATTGATAGATGTTACATCCACTCAGCATTCCTCCACATACCCACAAGGACCGTTCACAATTACCTGTAACTCCAGCTCCATGGGATCCTGCACATACATGGTATACACACACTCATATAAACATATATACAAAACAATTTTTAATTAAATGTAAATTTTAAAAAATCTTAAAGAGGGGCACTGGAGAGGTGGCTCAGAGGCTAAGAGCCTGTTCTTCCAAAGGTCCTGAGTTCAATTCCCAGTAACCACATGATGGCTCACAATCATCTATAATGAGATCTGGTGCCCTCTTCTGGTGTGCATGCAGGCAAAACACTATATATATATATATATATGATAAATAAATAAATCTGAAAAGAAAATCATACACAGAACACTGCTATCCACAGCCAGGACTGGAAAATCACATAGGTTGGAAAAGACACAGTGCTGAAGTGGCCTGTGAACCCACTGTGTTTGTCTCACTCCCCCGCTATTGTTTCAAAAAAGAAAATAGAAAATTCTAGAGGACCCCATCCTGGAGGGGAGCCTGGCCAGGCCTGTTTCCTGCATCAGTGACCAGAACTCCCCTAACTCAGCCCGGGAGGACAGTGACGGCCACGTTTGGTAGTAGTTTGGATGGTAGTTTTTGGTTAGCTGTGACACTGGGATAGAACCACCTATATCAGGCAATCACTCCACCACTGAGATACCCCACCAGCACCTTTCCTTTTAGGAATGAGACTTTAGCAACCTCGGGTCAGCCTATCAGGAATGAGACATTAAGCAATCCCAGGTTAGCCCATCGGGGAATGAGACTGTAAGCAACCCCAGGTTAACCCATTGGGGAATGAGACTGCAAGCAATCCCAGGTTAGCTCATTGGGAATGAGATGGTAAGCTATCCCAGGTTAACCCAGTGGGATTGAGATGGTAAGCGATCTCAGGTTAACCCATTGAGAATGAGACTGTAAGCTACTCCAGGTTAACCCACTGGAGCACACAGGCACAGGTGCCCATACACACCCAAACACAGGACAGTAGAAGGAGACTAGTTGGGAAGATGAAAGGACTCGGGACAGGAAAAAAAGAGGGCAATGGGGTGAATATGATCAAGTACATTACATACATTAGTGAAGATGTCATAATGAAGCCCTTTATGTATAATTCATACATGCTAATTAAAAGAAAAACTTTAAAAAGCGACAAAGAATCATTAAGAGTCTGGGCGTGCTGGCACGTGCCTGAGATCCCAGCATGAAGAGGGGGAGAGATAGGAGTCAGGAGTTCAAGGTCACTCTCGGCTACAATCAGTTTGTGGCCAGCCTGGGCTACATGACACCCTTTGAAAAGGGGGACGGGTACCGGGAGGGATGGAAGAAGGAAATAACGGAAGGAAAGCAGTCATTTAAGATGGAGGCGTTCTGCTGCTGGGCGAATCCTGAGGACAGAGACACTGAAGGCAACGTGCTCCCTGCTACTGGGGGTGACGCAATGCTGTGTGACAAGTCCCAGTGTCATGTCCACTCTGACCTGGGGATCTCAGCCAACCTCAGGGAGGAGTGCCCACCCCAGCGGCCGGAGGGGCCAGGCCTCCTAGCAGGGAGAGGTAGGGAAAGAAAGAGACCTTCTCTTCCAGGAGGAATGATGGCCTGGGATCCCCGCCCAGCCTTTGGCTGAGGACAGCAAGGGCCCCACGGGGCTAGACTAGCAGGGTTCCAGAGAAACAATCACTGCGTGGCTTCAGACGTGGCAGGCTTTCCCATCGGCCCTTCACTGCAGCAGAGGGCCTGCGCGTGCCCAGATCCCTGTGACATCCCCAGCCTCCTCACTGGTGTAGCCTCCTACCCTTGTTCCCTGTCCAGCCCCACCTGGCGGGAGGGCCTCACTGATGCACCCTGGAGCACAGCAGCAAAAGACCCAAGTACAGGCTGGAGAGCTGCTGCTGCCCTTGCGGAGGAGCCCAGTTCAGTTCCCAGCACCACATCCAGTGGCTCACAACTACCTGCAGCTGCAGCTCCAGCAGCTCTTGCCCTCTGGCCTCTATGGCACTGCACTATGTGCACAGACACACAGACATGACACGGACACATGCAAAAAAAGAAAAACCTTACACAAAATCTTTTTTTTTTTTCCTTTTAAACCCAACCAGGATCAGGCCCTAACAGGATCCATCAGGGTACAGCAGCAAATGGTTGTCATGGGAGGAAGGGTGGGAGCCTGCCAAGGTGACTGTACCTGACTTGTTGGCTTCATCCACCATGTAGCAGAGGCAACAGGCCTCCATCTGTTAAGTCAGTGTCCAAACAGCAGCAGGTCATAGCAGCAGGTGGCAGCAGGGGGCCAGTGGGACCACAGCTGGAAAGCTGGGACCTGCCTGGGAGACAGTTTCCCAGTGCCACAGAGCTGCAAGTGTCTACCTGCCCTGGATGGTGAACGCAAGGGTACTCACAGACAAAGGCAGGACTAGACGGGACAAGAGGGCCTGCAGCAGCGTGCAGCCAGCGAGCCCGGAGGATAAGCTAGAATCTGCACCCTTCGGCTGGCCCCACGCAGCCAGGACTGGCCTAGTGACTGCCAGCTGACCTAATTGCTCTCCTCCCCAAGTTCGGGCCAGATAGACAAAGCGCATCTGCCCTGGCCAACCACACGGGGACAGGGGCTGTCCCTGGCCTTCCCTTTCCACCAGAGCGGTTTCTCCACCCCTGCCTGCTTTTGAGACTCTGCCCAGTGTGCATGATCCAGGGACAGCACTCTGTGGCTGGAGCAGATTATGAGTAAATAGGCTCAACACACGCCCATCTGCTTGCTCTTTGCTTGTTTTCTCAATAGTGAAACTGTCAACAAACCGCCTGTGTGTGGCATAAGGGTTTTGGATAAAGCTAATCTCCACCAGGATTTTTACACGGGGAGTGCTCTATCCGCAATATCAGACTAATCCCATCTCATACACTGAGGCTCAGAAAGGGAAAGAATGGTGCCAAGGCCACTCAGCCTGCAGCGCTGGCCGGAGCCAGGAGTTAGGAGCTCTGGGCGCTAGCAGGGAGTAGCAGCCATCTTGGTGCATGAAGTCCCCGCCCACCTTCCCTGGAAGTGTTCATTCAACTTCTAGCTAAGGAGGAAACAGATGAAAGGACCCTCCCCGCCGTCCTTCCTCCTAAGGGCCACTCCAGCCGAGTTTCCTCCTTTGGAGCTTAGGGTTTGTTCTGAGCTGGGCTGCTCCTGTCCACCTGATGAGTCTGGTCCTAAGATCTCTGCTCGTGCACCTCCAACACACAGACCTTTCACCCAACGTCAGTCTGTCCCAGCCTCGCAATCCCAGACAACACAGCCAGCATTCTTGGCCCTGCTCAGCAGAGCACTCAAAACAGCTTTCGAAAGGTTAACTTTTCAGAAACGTTTGGACTATATCTTCCTATTCTCTTTCGCTTTTTAAGTTTCGAGGCTATTTTGGTATTTTAGTTAATTTTAGCAAAATAATTCTATCCGCCCACCTGATAGCCTGTGTAAGCTGTGCATGTGTGTGTACATTACATGAATGTGTACTTGTTTATGTATGTGCAAGTGTTGTGTATACAGGTGTGCATGTATCTATAGTTGCCTGCACATTGCCTGTTTGTGTGTATGCATATACATATGTGTGTACATGCACACATGTATTTGTATGTGTTTGTACACATGTGTGCCTGTTTGAGTGCATGTGTACAAGTGTTAAGCATACACACACATATATATATGTGCTCATGCATGTATCTATATGTGTATATTCCTGTTTGTACATGTTCATGTGTGTATGTATGCACAGGTGCTTGTGTATATGCATTGTTTATATGTATGTGTGAATATATACTGTACATATATGTGCTTGTTTGTATGTATATGCGTATATGCATACACACATATGCCTATGTGTACAAGTGAAATTGTGTATGTGTAGGTATATACACACATATGCATATATGTATACATGTGTGTATGCACATATGTGTGTGTGTATATGAGTGTGCATGTGTGTGTCAGGACTGGGGATGGTCAGGGCTGGGAATGGCTATTAGCTTTTCCATTGAGGCTGAGTGTACCACACATATCTTTGCAAGGAACCAACAAGCACTTGTGAATGAATGAATGAATGAATGAATGAATGAACGAATGAATGAATGAGTAAGCCACTGGAAAGACAGGCAATGGAGATACAGAGGCAGCAATGTGTCCTTCTGAGTGATCCAGCGCCAGCCCCCTCACAGCCTCCTTGAAGTTTCCTGCCTCACTCTGGCTGCATCCCAGAGCCCCACTGTCACCCTTTGCTCTGACTGTGACATATGACCAGAAAGATGGGCAGACACCAGCAGTGAGCAAGTGAGTTACAAACTCTGGCCTTTGTCCGTGGTCTCCAACAGCTCTCCCTCTGCTGAGGAGACCCTGGGAATAATGATTTCCAGCTGAGATCTAAAGCCTGTCCCCAAGGCCCTGCGTGAGGCCTCTCTCTCCGCTGATGGATGCATTTATGAACCAGCTGCCCTCTTGCTGCTACCTAGAAGGGCGATGAAAGCTCCAACCTGCCTCCCTCACCCCAGTCTCCTGAGGGACAGGGTGGGGTGGGGCTTCCATCCCTCGGCCTCCCTTCCTCCAGGGGCGGAGGGGTGGGGTGGGGTGGGATGGCAGGGGGGGTGGGGGGGGAAGGCTGCAGGGAGGCAGCAGCTCCACTAAGAAGAGAAATAATTAAGTGCTAGTTACTAGTGACAGGAGCTCAGCGTTCTCTTGATGTGCCTGGCTTGTCAAGTTCCAGGCTCTCTGTGGAGTGGACAGTAGCTAACTGGGAGACTGCAGTGTCTGAGATTATGGGGAACTGTGGGTGTCTTGCTTTTCTGTGGGGGCAATTCAGGAAGAACCAAGGGAGGTTTCCTCTGATGCTGCATTCAGCTCAGTTCTCCCCTCAGGGCCAGAAGCCACCTCATCAGCCCTGTCAAGCTCCATGCTGAGGCCCCGAGCTCCCGCTGAGCCTCCTGGGCTAGGAGGAGAGATGAAGGTCAGCCAGCAGCACCCCACTGGGGCAGAGAGCACAGAGACCACAGTTCCCGAGGGAGCCCAGTGCTTTGGGGGCCTCTGAGGTAGACTCGCGGCCTGAGACCCTGCTGCACTGATGTTGACCACTTTACCCTTTGCACAAAACAGAGCGTGGCAGAGCTGTGGCAGGGGAGAGCCTGAGTGAAAACCTCTTGTTGCTGTGGGATGCAAAGCCGTGACTTGACTTCTCTAAGCTTTGCCTTCAGCATCTGGAAACTGAAGTGCGAACAGTGGGTCCTTCCCTGAGTCCCTGCAGAGGACATGTGTGAGGCTCAGAGAAAGGAGCCTGGACCTCGAACGCCTTCTGGGAACTGGACAAGGGCTCGAGCAGAAGCCCCCTCCCTGCCCTATGCTCAATCAGCTTGAAGTCAGCTTCCCTGGGAGCTAGGCCAGGGGCTCACCTCCCTGAGATCCAAACAAAAGCTCACCTTAGCAGATTAGGGCCAGCTTCCCCTTCCCCAATTGTGTGGGAGACCCCCCCCCCGCAGTGTAACAGCTATAGCAGATGAAATGTCTAGATAAAAGTCCCCCTGCAGCATGACTCAAAGCTCCTCTGCCCTGTACCTTATCAATTAAGGCCAACTTCCCCTATGCCCCTTACCCAGTTATGTGATGCCAAGGCTGGGAAAGTCCCGCTTGTGGTTTCTGCCTTTAAAAACCTTGTATTCTAAGGAATCAAGGCTGCCCACCTTCTTCAGCCTCTGGAGAATGGACGGTCCTTGCTCCAGAGCAAGATCAACAAAAAAAAAGAGGGTGTGTGCATTGCACCTGGCTGGTCTCTGGTAGTCTGTGAAGTTTCATGACTGGGGAGCTTGGAGGGGTTCGCTGAAGATGTGGCCAGGCTCTCAGGCTCGCTGAAGATGTGGCCAGGCTCTCAGGCTCGCTGAAGATGTGGCCAGGCTCTCAGGCTCGCTGAAGATGTGGGCCAGGCTCTCAGGGTCTTCACAGGGCTTTCCCCAGCTCTCCTGCCAGAAGGGGATGCCGCCCCCAGAGAGGACTGCCCCACCTCCCTGCCTGCACCCCACCTTTCCAAGATTTGCATACGAAGCAGGGCGTGGTGGCACCCAATTTTAATCTCAGCACTTGGGAGGCAGAGGCAGGTGGATCTCTATGGGTTTAAGACCAGCCTGGTCTACATAGAGAGGTCCAGGCCAGCGGGAGATACAGACTGAGACCTTGTCTCAAAAGACAAAACAGGTGTGCACTGGTCTTCTCCGTCCCTCCCACTGGAGCTGGAACCCAGGGCCTAGCCTGCTGAGTAAGCATTTCCCTGCTGAGTTGTATGTCCTGCCCACCTTTTATTAAATCATTCCTAGGCCCCTGATCATTTTTTTAAAATCACATTTACTTATATCTTTGTGCAATTCATTTAATTACATTTGTTTGTTTGTGAACATGGGCCACTGTGCTCACGTAGAGGTCGGAGGGCAACCTGCAGGAATTGGTTCTTTCCTTCCGCCATGTGGGTCCTGGGGATTGAACTGTGGTCATGAGGCTTGACAGTCGGTGCCTTTACCACCCACTGAGCCATCCTGAGGACCCCTGTCCATTTCCACTAACAGTGTTTCCCAGAATTCATTGCAAATAAGATTCACAGAGCTGCTGGCAGTGGGTGTTTTAGCCAGTGGATCTCGTGCAGCCAAGGCTGGTCTTGGATGGGCTGTGCAGCCAGCCATGAAGCTGAACTTCAGATCCCTCTGCGTCCAGCTCCTCAGTGCTGGGGTCACAGGCATTTGCCACCAAGCCTGGTTTGTGTGGTGCCTGAGATAGATGCTGGGGCTTTGTGCTCGCTAGAGAAGCCTTCTACCAACAGAGCTCCATTCTCTGCCTCCTCTCTTTCCTTAGACGCCCTAATAGCCTTTGGCTATTTCTCCCAATAGTACATCCCAGGACTATTGAAGATTGGGCCAAACTGGGCCAGGTGGCGCACGCCTTTAATCCCAGCACTCAGGAGGCAGAGATAGGCGGATCTCTGAGTTCAAGACCAGCCTGGTCTACAAAGCAAGTTCAGGACAGCCAAGGCTACACAGAGAAACCCTGTTTAGAAAAACCAAAAATAAAACAAAAAAAGATTGTGACAAATGGACCTGCTGCTCCTTTAAACCACGTTCTGTTCCCCTTCTCCCTACCTCCACAGCTGAGTGCACTTACGGGTAGCTCAGAAGGCAAGTGACCAGCTAATGACTCTTGCTGGCCCCTGGCTCTCATCAACAGAGTGCCTAACGTTGGCCATCCCCACGCTGAAGGCAGGGCCTCTGGGTGCTGTGGCCACGCAGCCCTTGTCATGAGTGGGCATCTGCCTCCCTGCCTAGCAGTCGTTTTCAGGTCCCATCTGTGCCTCTGCCCAGCCAGGCTGCAGCCTGGCTGCTTATTGAGCTCTGTGTGTGGCTGTGATCCGAGTCACAGGTATCCTCTCTGCTGTCACCCACAGCGGCCACGTCTGATCTCTGTTCCAGTCTATGCTGTGTTCTCTTCCAGTTCCCAACGTGTCGAACACGGCCTGTGCACATAGCAGGCAGCCGGGAATTGCTTGTTCCCCAGATGAATGGGGCGAAGCCTTCTTTACTCACTGTCTGTATTTTTAGAGATTTCAAAGCACTTCCACTGTCATTCTGTTTGCCGTTTACAAGCCCCAACCCTATTCTAACACGTCCAGCATCATTGGCTCTCAGCACCCGCAGGTTCCTTAGATCCAGCCAACTGCAGGTTGAAAACATCCAGAAGAAAAATTGTGTTTGTCTTGAAGATATACTGACTACTTTTCTTTTCTTTTTTTTAAATTTTATTTATTGCATATGAGTGCTTTTATCTTTAGCAGAGGGCATCAGATTGCATTATAGATGGTTGTGAGCCACCATGTGGCTGCTGGGATTTGAACTCGGGACCTCTGGAAGAGCAAGCGGTGCTCTTAACCACTGAGCCATGTCTCCAGCCCATTGACTACTTTTCTTATCAATTTAAAATTTTTTAATTATGTGGATATGGGGAAGGGGCTGCACATAAGTGCAGAGCCAGTGGGCACCAGAAGAAGGCATCAGATTCTGCCTGGAGCTGGAGCTACAGGTCAAGATAACCCTGTGACGTGGGTGCTAGGAACTGAACTCAGGTCCTTTGCTATAGCTGTATGCACTCTTAAGCACTGAGTCCCCTTCTGTTTTCTTGGTATGCCCACTATGTAAGCAGCAGAACACAGTATCGGGTGTCACAACTGCGTTACTCGAACAAACCATGCCGTTTTGCACAAGGCATTGGGGCAGCCGTGGGTTGAGTATGTACGGAGTGTCTTGGAACCAAACCTTTAAATATCAAAGCATCACAGTGTTAGAGAGATGGCTCATGGAGCCCCCATCAGCATGTAACAAGCCTGATATCCTGCACCTACACTCGCCTATAACCACAGCATTGGAGAGCAGAGACTGAAGGATGCTCGGAGCTCCCTGCCCTCCAGCCTAGCCAAAATGGTGACCATCCTGGCCAGCAAGAGACTCTGTGTCAAAGCATTAAGGTGCAGAGTGATAGAGGTGGACACCCGATGTCCTGCTCTGGACTCTGCATGTGTGCCTATGTGCACAGTCATGCGCATGCACCGCACTACAGACCCTCAACACACACAAAGGAAGAAATGGAAGATTGAAAGAGCGAGCTTAAAAATATATAAATGCTCACTCCTGATACATTCTTCTCATGCTCCTACAGATCGTTTCCCATTGCATTCTGGGAGACCTCTCAATAGAAAGCAGTCTGCAGACATGCCTGGCTGACTACGCACCTCAGCTGTGTCCTTTGGTGTCAGGCTTTGAATGTGAAATCCCACCACAGACTCGCTTGTTTAAACTCTTGGTTGCCAGACGGTGTCAATTGTGGAACCTTTGTGGGCGGGAATTAGCTGAAGAAAATGGGCCATTGAGAGACTGGCTGGCCTTCAGGGCTATAGCCTGCCTTTACCTCCTATTTACTTTCTGCTTTCTGACCCACCCACATGTGATCAGGCTCCTGCTGCCAGGGCCTGGAGCTGCGCCAGCTACCATACCATACCCCGAAGGGATGAGCTGTGTCTCTCTAACCTAAACCAAAATAAATCCTTCCTCCCTATGTCACTTCTTTCAGAGATTTTATTACAATCATAGGAAAAGTAACTAACGCGACTGTAAGTTATAGGATGTCTGCCCCCTCTCCTCGCGCATGTCAGGCATCACAGAGCCACACGGCTATTCCCAACCATGCCAAGGGCACAGCCCAAGAGGGAGGGGCAGGGGGAGGTGCCACTGTGAAGCCAAACACAAACCATGGTGTGACCCAGGTTGCTAAGCATCCCCCCAACTGCGAGGGAACCCATGAGGGTGGCCAGTGATGGGGGAGGAGGCAAAGGAAAGGACTATCAAGTCTCTGTAATCACAGAGGCTCATGCTAGTAGCCAGAGCCACTGTCCCCGTGGGATGCAACTGAAGCCAGCAGATCCATGTGACAAGCCCACCCTTGGGGCAAGGGGCAGAAGGCACTTCCCTCTCAGATACTGGCTGCTGGCTTGTTTCCCTATGAACCTGAGAGCTCCCCCTGGGGCAAATCCTTGGAGGTCTCAGGGAAACCCAGGGAAAGCTCTGCCACTGTGGTAGAAACCTGAAGCCATGAGGATGAGGCAGGAGAGCCCGCTGCTGCCCAGCCTCTTCCTGCGCCGCCAGCTTCTAGGATCTCTGCAGACTCTTGAGGCTTGAGAACAGCTTTCAAGGAGCCAGGCTTTCCTGAAAACAGACTTTTTTTTTTTAAAGAAATTGCTTTTAAAGGTTTGGTTCTCCTTGAAATTTTTTCTCCCACTTTTTATTATTTTAAGAACTCTTCACATAAGCCTTGCCCTCTTAACGGGAGAGCTTTCCTCTTACTAACAAAAACAGTTGTTTTCTTTCTTGTTTTCAGGGTGCTGGGCCGGCAGCCACCGCTGAACTGCACCCCCTAACCCCTGAACACTCACTGCAGTGTTGTTAACTGTAGGTCTGATTTGTGAGCAGCAAATCTGCAGACCTTAGACTCTGTAAGTAACAGAAACTTCACCCCTACTAACTGCTCCTCATCCCCCTCCGATCATTTGAGCTTTCAGATGCAACTTAGAAATCGTAATCTATGAATAGATGCAACTAATTTTAACCATCTTGTTTGAGGGGAGCTTTGATTAATGTTTGTACCATTTAGTTACTTAGTTAATTAAACTCCTTTAAACATTTTAAGCCGCAATCAAAATTTATTATATTCCATTTTCCAAGTTTTTCAATTATCTGACTAACGAATCTTACCTGATTCTGATAATTCAGATACATTAAATGTGCAATTATGGTGATTTTTAAATATTCAAGAGCTGTTTACCAACTTAAGGAGATTTCAACTTGCAATCACAGATTGGAATCAGTGACTCAAGGGCTTATTTAAAATCAGGGGTGCAAGTGCGACGTCAGCTCTCGGATAGGCCAAGCTCTCTGAGACCTTCCAAAGTTCCTCAAATAACCAGAGACCTGTGCTTCTGAACTCTGCACAAAGATAGACACTGTTGGTTTTTATCTCAGTTCTAAATTTCCCTAGAGTTAAAACTGTTCCCAAATACATCTTTGGTTTACTTTAGTTTTTAAAGATTTTTTTTTTTTAAGTATGTGTACGGCCATGTCAGGTATGTGATGTGTGGGTGCAGTTGCCAGCAGAGTCCAGAAGAGGGCTTTGGGTCCCCTAGAGCTGGGCTTCTGGGAATTGAACACAGGTCCTCTGCAAGAGCAGCAGGTGTTCTTCACCACTGAGCCCTTTCTACAGGCCCAAGATATCTCTTTTTGTAAGTGCACATTATTTTGGTGTGTGTGTGTGTGTGTGTGTGTGTGTGTGTGTGTGTGTGTGTGTGTGTGTGTGTGTGTTCATCAGAGGATATCTTCTTTCTGGGATCAGTTTTTTTCCTCCTGCTGTGTGGTCCCCAGAAGTTGATCTCAGGTCATTGAGCTTGGCAGCAAGTCCCTTTCTCTTTGGCCCTTGGGCTTCTTTCTCAGATACTTTTCTGCCCAGTAGAAAGAGGCTCCTAAACATGGTGTGTGGGCAGGTAGTTATAAGCAACCTAGAGTGAGCGGCAGATGCCTCGACGTCCCTCTGTCCTCCATCCACAGGCTCATGTGTTTGAGCACTTGGTCCCTGGAAGCTGACGCTGCTTCCGGAAACTTTAGGAGGCTAGGCCTTGCTGGAGGAAGCGGGTACCTGAGGGGACAGGCATGGTAGCTGTAGCCCAGCCTCGGTTTTGATCTGAGGCCTCTGCTTCCTGATCCATCCAGATACCGAGCAAGCCACCCGGTGCTTCGGCCACCATGGAGGCAGCAGCTTCCGCCTCTCCGCCTTCCTCGCCATGGCGGATTACATCCTTTCAAACCCAGAGCCAAAATAAACCATTCCGTTCTGCTTCTTGTCAGGTAACCTGGCCACAGCAATGACAGAGTCGCAAAGGTTGCCATTATTATAGATGCCAACTGCAAGTTCAGAGCATCCCCAGGCCACCTGAGTTTCCAACTGGCTGTGAATCTGGGTGGCTCCTCTGGCCCCTCCCAGCTTTCATAACGCACATGAGCAGCTCACACACAGCTCAGGGAAGTGCCTTAATCCATATTACTGACATGGGGAGATAACGTCCAACCCAAGCTGGGATGTGTATGTGATGGTAACTTTTTACATCTTCTGAGAAAGAAAAGAAGATGATCCTTGTGTGTGCAAGTGTGTGTATGTGCATGTGAGTGTGTGTGCGCGCACAAGTGTGTGTGCGCGCAGGGGACCTGAGGAGACAGATTGATATTGGCTGTCTTATTCAATTGCTTCATATATATATATATATATATATATATATATATATATATTTTTTTTTTTTTTTTTTGAGACAGGGTCTCACACTGAACCTGCAGCTTGCCAGTTCATCTAGGCTAGCTTGTCAACAGCCCCAGGGACACCCCTCTTTCCAGCACTAGTATTACAGCCATACATTGCCACCTCCACAACCCAAAGACAGCCCTTTAATGCTGAAAAGGGACTGGAGAGAAGGCTCAGTGCTTAAGAGAGCTTGCTGCTTTTGCAGACAACCCCTGTTCAGTTCCCAGCATCCACAGGTCATACAGGCAGGGCGGAGTGGTGTCCTGTGGAGGCATTTCTATCTGGATGGCTGCAGTGCTGTCCGCCAGGCTGTGATCTGGGCAGGCTTGGAGGACAGTTCTTGTCAGACTGGCATGCATGAGGGACTGCCTTCACGGCTCTCTGACCTAATGAAATTAAGTTAGGCATGAGTGACCCCTGACAACTTTCACGGTACTGTATTTACGGTTACAGCCTTATTTTAAAGGGCCCTGGAGACAGAACAGCCTTAGGAGACGGTCACATAACCTCTTTTTTTCTTCGCTCTTCCTAGTGTGGCCGCCTCGAGGACATCTTTGCCAGCATTTCACTATGACTTGTCTCTTCAGCTGACCCACTGAGGACTGGTAGGGCTGCCAGAGCCCAGGCTCTCACCCCAGCAGCTCTAACACCAGGAGGAGACCTTACCCTCCCAGCATGCACCGGTGTTCTCCACCCGGGAAGCTTCCCGGAGCCCTGGTGTCCTGAGAGCTCATTATGGCTTCCTGATGCAGACTTGATTGACTGACTGGGTGGATTCTTGGCCCGGATGACTGAACTCAGCCTCCAGCTCTCTCCCTCTTCAGAGGTCTCAAAGCACCACCCTTCTTCATACTGGTCACAAGGCCTGGCACTCCTGCCTTTCTCACCTCTCGCTGGCCCCCACAGACAAGAGCGTCCTTCTCATTCCTAGTGAGCCACTTCTGTTCCTATCACCAATTCTTTGTTCTGGGACACAAGAAGTGAGACATCTCGGCAGGTGCCTCTGGGCTCCCTTCTACAGCAATGGCCGACTGGATGCCGGCCCTTCCGGCCTCTGCAATCCTTCCGAACTAAGATGCTGCCTGCCCACGCTGTCTCCAGGCTGTATTTGATCCTGGGTCAGCATCCTGGTGACCAAGTGTAAACTCCCTTTATCCTTCCGGAAGGCTGTGGTCCCCTCCCCCATCCTTTTGTATCCTCTTAACATCTGGCGTGGCATCCAAAGAGAAGGCACACTAAGTGATTAAAATGTGAAGCGCTACATTAGTAGCGCTGAGAGCAGCGGTGGGGCGCCTCGCTCCTCAGTCTAAATCCTGTGTGTCTTCTAACACAAAGCAGGAAAATTGCTGTGAGTTCTAACTTCAGGAGAAATAATCTGCCTGTCTAAAAAGAACTCCAGGAAACCGCCCCAGGAGGTGGGAAATCCATTTTGATGTCTGAGAAAAGGAGGGAGGAGAAACGCGCCCTGACGTTGAACGCCAAGCCCCGCCCACAGCAGTCCTCTCATTGGCTCTGTGTCCTCTCTCCCTCCATAAAAGCCCTTCGGGGGTGGCAAGATGGCCCATCTTGGTTAAAAGCTCTTGTCACCAAACCTCATGGCTACCCCGTGGCCTGTAACTGGCCTGGCAGCTATGAAGGTGCTCTTCTGAGACACCTGTGTCTCTCAATCCATCATAGTAGTGAGACAATGGTCCCCAGGGAAGCCGGAAATTTCCCCAGGAATCTCATGCTGGGGGAAGCGTAGGGTACCAGAGGGAGAAGCTGTCTCCTGGAAGAGATTCCACGGGGTTCTAACCGTTCATCTGCCCATCTTCAGGATGAGACTGAAGCCTGGGCAATGATGGGTCAGGGGTGCAAATCCTTGCCCTCCGCTTAAATTTTAATCGAACTCAGCATCCCAATGGCCTTGGCACGCTCACTGCGCCTCGGTCTCTCCTCCCAATGTGGTTACATTGAATAAAGCTTTTTCTTCTGTCCACTATTAATCTGAGTATAAATGACTGAACCTGACTTGGGACACAGGCTGTCACTTCCAAGTTTAACAGATCCACATGATGGAACAAAAGAACCAGCTAACTTCCTCTGCAAGTTGTCCATCTACACACTGTGGCACACTTGAGCATGTTGGTGAACACGCAAGCAGGCACACACACACACACGCAAGCCCTTTGTTTCCTGAGCCCTCCAAGAGACCCTGTGAGTAGCTTGGCACCTTCCCACTCTCCCTTCCAAGTGTGGAGTGTTTAGCAGTGAGCAGTCCAGACCTTGCCCCGTTGACTGCAGCTGAGATTAAGTCAGCGGTGCCCATGGCTCTCGGTAGATGCTTCACTCCCGACCTGGACATCTAAGGCAGGACAGCTGAGTGTCACTTCCTCAACCCTGGCCACTGGGATCTTCCTAATTCCTAATTTCCCTTTGTAGATGCTGGCCTGAGCAAGGCTCTGGGGGTGACACACACACACACACACACACACACACACACACACACACACACGGCAATCACAGGCAATGTCCTAACCCCCAATTCTGCTTGATGAGGGATGGGAGACGGAAGTCATGCGTAGGGAACAAGAAAGAGTGAACAAAATAGGGCCAGGTGTGTGGCACACGCCTTTAATCTCAGCACTCGGGAGGCAGAGGCAGGAGGATCGCTGTGAGTTCGAGGCCAGCCTGGTCTACAAAATGAGTCCAAAACAGCCAAGGCTAACACAGAGAAACTCTGTCTCAAAAAAATAAAACAAAACAAAACAAAAAACAAGAGCAAGCAAAATGTTTATATTTTCAGTACATGTTCTTGCTGTGTGAAAAGTGCGCTCTGAGAAGTGCAGAGTGTGGGGTTCCCCTCCCCCACTCCCTTTTCTTGCCTATTGAAATGTGTGTGATAAAGTGTTCACATGCTCCGTCTTTGATGCTTTGAGTTTTCGTACATGTTTACACCTCCCAGGCTTAGGTCAGGAGCCTGAGTGAGGCCCTGGGGTCCCCCAGCTTTCTTCACAGTTGCCACCTTCTCCTCATCCTCAGGATCACCCTTCGGCTTCCTGTCACCCAGGGCGGTCCTGGCTGCCTCTGTACTTCATCGATGGTATTGCTGGCCTGAGTTCCTGGATCTGAATCCTCTTGTGTCTACTGCATAGCACAGAGAAACGTGGCAGGGACCACATTTATGGTCATTGCAATAGCAACCATGGGAGACAACTACACCAAATGACAGAGGCTGGTGTTTACCAGCAGCTACTGAGGGCTCTCTGTTTCTCAGACCATGCCACTGTCACATCCGCCTGCCCATCTATGTCTCTCTGTGGTACTGGGTGTGAGAATTGACTTAAACATATCACTCAACCCTGTTGGAGAAGGCTGGGTATGTTGCACCTCCCACAACCAATTAAGAACTCTACACTAAGATGCTGGGTCCCGCCCCCGCCCCCGCCCCAGGAGGTCTAGCTATGTCAGCTTCCCTTTTCCCTGCACACGTGTCCCTGAATAGCCTCAAAGGATTGCAGTGGTAGGTACAGTAGTCAAGCCACCAGGGGCTAACGTGCATGGCCAAGTGAGATGCCTCGAACTCATAGAGATCCGCCTGCCTCTGCCTCCTCAAGTGCTGGGATTACAGTGTGTGCCACCATGGCCTGATGAAGTGCTCACCTTTAACCCAGCCAAACTATTAGGATTGTTCTGTGTCACCTAGAGCCATTGGCTTCTTCCTTTCCCAGCTTCCTTTGTTTGCAATAGCAGAATGTGACTCAGTGGTACCCAACAAGGCAGGAGCAGAAGACTTCTGGAGTCCTGGGAAGCTGTGTGCTTCCAGAAGGAGAGAAGCAGGTGCTGCTAGCCCCCGCCAGCAGTCCAGCCCCACCTTCTCTCTCCAAGAACAGAGATGAAGCCTGGTTCTGTGGTGGCCACTACGCATCCCAGGAGCGACAGGTGCGGTGAAGATGGTGGGTGGAACGTGAGCAGAGTCTCCCCGGTGTCATCTTTAGTGTCTTAGTTATTTTCTCACTGCTGTGATAAAATACTTTGACAAGATCAACTTAAGGGCTTACTTTGCCTTATGGTCCAGAGGGACACAGTCATTCTTGGCAGGGAAGAAGGTATGGAGGCGGGAGCGGGAGGCCGGTTGGTCACATTGCAACCACACTCAGGACGCCTCAAGGCTCAGCCCCAGTGACTCACATCCTCCAGCAAAGGCTCCACCTCCTAAAGGCTCTATAACATGCCAAACAGCAGCACCAGTTGGGGACCAGGTGTTCATATGAGCATACTGGTACATTTCACATTCAACCACGTTAGGTAACAGAGTCAGTGTTGGAAGTGGTCCACATGGACTTACATCCGTATGACAAAGAAGTCCTTATCTCCCCAAAGCATTGCCAACTGGGCTTTTCCTGCTACTTGCACCATAATACACACCCGATTCAATGCACAACCAGCAGGCAAGTGGGATGGGATCACACACCCAGGACTAATGGGCATCTCACATACAACAGGACCAACACCAAAGGGGATTGGTTAGAGCCCTACCTCCCACCACACATAGCATAAAGGGGGAAATATGTTAAAGGGAAATCTATTTTTAAAATGTATGAAGGGCTGGGTGTGGTGGCACACGCCTGTAATCCCAGCACTCTGGGAGCCAGAGGCAGGTGGATCTCTATGAGTTCAAGGCCAGCCTGGTCTATAAAGTGAGTCCAGGACAGCCAAGGCTACACAGAGAAACCTTGCCTCGAAACAACAACAACGAATGTACTAAGGGAAAAATACAACAACCAAAACAGAGGAAAGGTAAACATTTATAAATTGAGGAAATAAACGAAAACACAAACCAAAGCAGACCATGTGATGGTTGGCACAGCAGCCCAATTCTCAGACTGGACAGATGCCCTTCACTGGGTGAACACAATCCTACTCCCTGAGTGGATTCACACCCTCCCCCCAAGATTACAAAATAGTCTCCCAACGTCCCGAGGGTGAGAAATGGAGAGAGACACTGGACTGTCGGAAGCAGGCTAGCCCACAGCTCTGCAAGACCAGGTTCCTTCCTGAGGGAAACTAGGAACAAAGAAACTCCACTGGGCCGGCCCAGTGGAGACTTCCACATTCTGAAAATAATAACTACTCAAACAAACGCTCTGAAACCGTTCCAGAAAAGATTCCAACAGCAGAGCTGGATGTCCCAGCACTCAGGAGGCAGAGACAGGCAGATCTCTGCGAGGCCGGCGCCAGCCCGGTCTACACAGTGATAGACTTAGTGAGACTGTCCCAAAGCTTCTTGCACAAAAGCTTGTAAGAAAGTACAAGTGGCAGAGAAAAACAAAAACGAAAACAAACAAAAAACAAGAAACCAACTCAGCAGAAGTCTGAGCAGCCACAGTGAGTACGGAGGGATTGTGGAGTCAACTCTCCTCCGTCAGCTGGTACAAAGAACCATGGTGAGCATGGCGCCTGGGGGGTGTGGGGAGCGGCGCCGAGACCCCTGCTTCCCGAAACTAGGACCCTGAAGAGGCTCCTTCTTTGTGGAAAATCTCAGTGGGTAGATTTCTTTGGGCTCAGAGCTCAGGAGCCGGGTGGGGGTGTTAGGGAGACAGGACACCAAAAGGGACACTGAGGACAAGCGGGGGAGGAGGGTAATGGAACGGGAGGGGTGGTGGACCTGACTTTGGAAGCAGATCATTTCCCTAGCTAGGGGTGGGGGCAGGGGATGGGGTGGTTGAGGTAGCCAGAAATGTTAAAGCCTTGAGTTAGAAAGCAGAAATCCGCAGCCCGGCAGCTGAACGTACAGCTATCCCATAAGCCCTCAGGCCAGCTAGGTCACGCCTTCAAAGGTTTCACAACCTCTCCAGGGCAATCGTTATATCAGGGGTCACGTGTGGATAAGAGGCGTCTGCCTCGGACACAGGCTTCCACACCGTGGCGGGGGATCTCGAGCCGCCTCTGATACTCTCTGCTGAGCCCCTATGTGTGTAGCATTTTAAAGAAACTGTTCATACTTCTTAAAGAACAAAGGAAATTAGATCAATGAGCAAGAAGTAGACTTCAAACACAACCAAAAAGGCTTTTTTTTTTTTTTAATCAAATAATGGGCCGGGGAGCTAGCTCGGTTGGTAAAGCGGCTGCCACACAGCGTGAGGACCGGAATTCAGAGCCTCAGCACCAGGGTAAGAGGCCCAAGAAGCCAGTCTCTACTCAAGGGATGAGGTCCAGGCTCAGGAAGAGACTCTCTCAATAACAAGGCAAGGACATGGCTGAAGATGACACCTGGTGTCAACCTCCTCTGACCTCTGCACGGCTGCTGACGCGTGTGCACATACAGATACCTCCAGAAGTGCTGACATATCACACACATATGCACATACAATGTAGGGGGCCTGTGAGTCGACTAAGCAAGAAAAGGTATTTGTGCTTGTCACCAGGTATGGTGCCCTGAGTTCAGTATCCAGGACCCACGCGGAGTGAGAAAACAACCAACTCCTGCAAGCTGTCTTCTGATCTCTACACATGTGCTATGGCGCGCGCGCGCGCGCACACACACACACACACACACACAGACACTTGAAATAAAATAAATCTTTTTCAGGCATGGTAGTGCACATGTTTAGTCCCAGAACTTGGAAGGCAGAGAGGCAAGTGGATCTCTATGAGTTTGAGGCCAACCTGATTATATAGTGAGTTCCAGGCCAGCCAGGGCTACACAGTCAGAGCTATCTCAAATAAATAATCAAATAAATCCTTTGAAACAAAATTCTCTCTTCTGCAGGGGAGAACACTCACAAAGATGTTTGGAATGCTTCTATGGGAAAGATTAGTCTCTCTGCCCCATTTTATTCGTGTGTGCAATGATTTATTTATACCCCTGTGAACTCATGTATATGTATTTTATCCTTTGGGCTATAATTCAACACTACATTATTTATTTTCCTGCTCAGAATGTTCTACTTCAGGCCATGGGGAATGTTCCCGTTAGCTCCTGTGACCCTGTGACATGCTCTACCGTGAATCTGTTTTGTCCTTACTCCTGATGCTACAAGATGCTCCAGGCTCATCTTCTCTTGGACCGAGACTCTCCATTTCTCTAAAAACACTGTGTCCTTTCATCGCAGAATGTCACTTACAAATTCAACTCTGAGGGCCAGAGCGATTGGCTCAGTGATCCAGAGGGTGCACTGCTCCTGTAGAGGACCTGGGTTCAGTTCCCAGTACCCATGTTGAATGGCTTGCAACAACCTGTAACTCCAGCTCCAGGGGATCCAGCGCCCTCTTCTGGCCTCTGCCAGCACTTGCTCTCCTGGGCACATACCCAAATACACATACATATTATATGCAATTCAAAAACAAAATATTATTTAAAACACCCATATCTGTATAAATGTGTGTCCGCTGACAGTTAAGAGATATTACCCAATTATTCATGCCTAGAACCAACTAAGAACCAAATTTCCCTGAGTCCTGAGCTAAAGACCAGAGGGGCATCCAGGCTGTCCTAACTGATCTTTCCCAAGACATGGTGCACATAAAGACTACATTACAGGGGCTTAGGGTAGGGGTTGCTCTACTAGCCGGGGCTGAAAGCAGAAGCAGCCTGGAGGAAAGCTTTGTCCCAGGCCTCGCCAAGCTCTGGCCTGCAGGGCAATTGAGGCCTCTAAGCATGGGGTGGGGGTGGGGGCACCCTCTGCGATTTACAGTACAGACAAGATTGCGGGGGGGGGGGGGGAGGTTGCTTTCATCCCAAATTGAAAACTTACACTTGTCCTAAAAAGCACGCATTGGCAAGGACTTTTCACTTTACAATAATATTACGAGAACAATTTCCCAGGGACTCAGCCATTCTGATGTTTGAATTACAGAAGGTAAAGTGAGCGAAGCCGCCATCTGAACACTGGAATAAATGTCAACAGAACAGCGCGTGCAGCCTGGATGGGGTTTTATGGGCAAAACAGCTTCCTTAAAGCATTATCCAAACGCCTGAGATGAGTAGTTACTTTGAATATCCTAATTTCAAAGAAATTTGCCTCCTCTTTCCCGAAACACTTTGTGCTGTCAGAACACACAGGCACAAAAACACTTCATGCTATTAGGCAAATATTTTTCTTTTCCAGTTTGATGCCTATAAATCTGCAGAGCCCAGCATCAGCAAATGGATGAGCCAGTCTCGTCTGGGAGGAGCAGAAGGCCAAAACTCCAGGTCAGGAAGAACAACCAGGAGACATCTCGGTTGGGCCTCACTTCTCAAGGCTGGGAGGGCATCCTGCGCACATGGAGAGTCAGGGTGTTTTGCTCTGAATGTGAAATGCCCCCCCATACAGGCTCACATGTTGGATACTTGATGATATTTGGGGACTTTGGAACCTTTAGACAGAGAGGACTAGTGGGATAAGCCTGTGAGGGTAAGAGCCTGGTTTCTGGTTCTGGATCGTTCTCCCTGTTTCCTGATCCACAGGATGCTAACAGCCTCTGCCCCCTGGTCCCACCGCCATGAGCTCTACCATGCCTTCCCAGACACATGGACTAAATATCCTAAAACCTTGATTTGAAACAACCTTTCTCCCCTAAATTGTTTCTGCAAGGTATTTGATCACAGCGACACAAAGCAATGGATACTCAAGAAACCCCACAGGTCCAAGGACTTTGGGGAAGCAGATGGCAGTGACAGGTAACTGGGCTCCCTTCTGCAGCCGAATGCACCCCTGGGCTCTCTGCAATAGAAGGGAGAGCCAGAAACCTGTGCAGCAGCCAGGCCGTGCACACAGCAGGCCATGCCCCTCTGAGTGCCAAGGCCACCTGTGACTTCCTGAGAGGAGCACATGAGGAAGTCCAGCCTCAGGATGAGGTTGGAGCTGGTGCCTTTGCCTAAAGCGAACCTCATGCCCAGCCCCTCATGTGCAAACCACTACCATGAAGTGAAGCACAGTTGGGCTATATTGGGTGAACTAAAAACGCTTGGAACCTCATTCCTCAGTTTCCAGCCTTTATCTCTTTGTCTGTCTCCAAATGGATGGACGGACACACACACACACACACACACACACACACACACACACACACACACACGCCAGTGAAAAACTGGAAATATTTGGATACTCACCCTAGGAGAATGGATACAGAATATGTTTTGCATATGTATTACAGCACTGAATAAGATGAGCATGTGAGCGCAGAGTGTCGTAACAGGAGAACGACTCAAAACCAAAGAGGAGTGAAAACAACACATTGCTGCTGAGAATGTTGGTACATATATGTAATCCCAGCCCTGAAGAGGCTTAGGCAGGAGGATCAGCAATTCCAGGACAGCCTGGGCTACGACGTGAGACTATTTCAACACACACACACATGTGCACACGCGCACACACACACACACACACTGTAAAATTGCACATGGTTGAGTACACCAAAAAGTGCTATCTCTATAAAGTCCAAAAGCTCCCAGGACAGCAGCACGCAAAGTGGTCAGATTCATTATGATGTCTACTACCTTTTTCATGCTGAAAATATTGTCTTAATTACCAGGCATGAAGGTACACGGCTTTGATCCTAGCACTCAGGAGACAGAGGCAAGTGCATCTCTCAGTTCAAGGCCAGCCTGATCTACGTAACAAGTTCCAGGCTAGCCAGGGCTGTACAGAGAGACCCTGGGGCAGGTTGAGTTTCAAGGGAAATGGCCCAGCTTCCTTTCTGTTCTTCCAGATGACCTGGGTTTAGTTCTGAGCACCAAATGGTGGCTCACAAGTATCTGTAACTCCAGTTTCAGGGGGTCCAACATCCTCTTCTGGCTTCCATGGGGAACAGTGAGTCATACAGGCAAGCGAAAGATGCATACACATAAAGTAAAAAAAAAAAATAATAATAGAAAACACTTTAAAGAAAAAATGTTTCATTACAAAGCAGCATCCAAGGGGCCTGAAGACAGCTCAGTGCATGGAGCGCTTGCCTGGTGAGTGAAAGGACCTAAGTTCAAGCCCCAGAATCTACATAAAACGCCAGGCATGGTGGCACATGCTAGTTACTACCCAACAGAAGACAGGCAGTACCTTCTTCAGTGGTGTGGCTTGTGCCCCTGCCAGAAATCCCTGTTAAATTCAGGGAGTCACTGAGCCAAGACAACAAAACACAGGGTGGTGGCGGGAGGAAAGGCTCAGCGGGAGTAGGAGGGGGTGAGGGGGGCAGTGACCAGAGTACATTATAGGCCTGTTTAAAACTGTCAATGAATAAATAAATAATTTAAAAAGAGAAACAAAAAGGTGGGAGGAAGAGAGAGAGGGAGGAAAAGGGAAGGACAGAAAGGGGAAGAGGGAGGGAGGGAGGAAGGGAGGGAGGGAGGGAGGGAGGGAGAGGGAGAAAGGAGTTTTCTAGGGTCTAGAGAGAAGGCAGAGGCGGTGCTGCTTGGCGGGGACAGTTCTGCTGGGGAAGGTGGAGTGTGCGGATGGTGGTGGCTGCACTAATGCTGAGATTTAACATGGTTCACCTGTCTCTTCAACGCTCCATCATTTCAGTCATAAAAACAAAACCCTGAACGTTGAAAGACACAACGTGGGTGAGTCTCGGATGTTTTAAGCTGACTCTTTTACATGTACCTGGAATATTTCTGGAAGTAATAAAACTTTCAGAATATATTAGATAAAACACTGACAAAAAAATAACAATACTCACACCACACACACACACACAAAATGACCCAGAGGCTTGCAGAAGCTATTCCTCAGGTCGAGGTGACCTAGAAGAGCCAGACAGAGGTTTTTATATTTGTTCTTTACTCTGAGAAGTCCAGCCCCAGGTGATAAGTGCTGTTCTTTCCTACTCCAGGATAGTCAATCAGACAGGCAGACAGGCAGACATGTGTGCTTACACACACACACACACACACACACACACACACACACACACACGAGAGAGAGAGAGAGAGAGAGAGAGAGAGAGAGAGAGAGAGAGAGAGAGATGCACTGCTCTGAGCAGTGTGGGAGGGGACCAACCTCAGCAGCCCCAGGGAATAAGAGGCACAAGGCGGATTGGCCAGGAAGCTTCACAAAGGGCAGAGTGCAGCCTGGGCATGTAGCATCCACACAGAGCAGTGAGGGCATGGGAGAGTCAAAGTGAGGGCCAGTGCATGTGTGGAAGGGCGGAGGGACAGAGGCTGGCAATCAGCCCTGGGACTCAGGACCTACTGCCTGGGTCACATGGCTTCTCTGCTGACATGGGGTGGAAACACAACAACACAGAGAAGGAGAGAGGGAGGGAAGGAGAGAGAGAAAGTGTGAGAGCACTAGAGTGGTTGAATCTCCTGAGGGTGGAGAAGGCTGAGGCCAGATTGGACCAAGGATGTGGCAATGTACACTCTGAGGCAGGAAGACAGGGTCAGATGCCACATAGAGCTCCATTCTCTGCCAAACCCCAAAGAAATGTGACTGGGGCCCTGGGCACAAAGACCACGGAATCACATACTTGGATCTAAACTGGTGACTGACCATTGTCTCCAGGAGTAGCACAGGGCATGCATGGGCTCCGATGTGTCAGGAAGGCTGGAGCCGCCTACAGGAAGTGATGCCTGAGGTGACTGAGGAGAAGAGGTGGAGTGTTCCCAAGAAAAGGTCCAAGGTCCTATGGCAGGTTGGAGCCTGGGGAATGCTGGGAGTCATGGGAACGTGGGCAGAACAAGAGTAGGGGAGAGTTTAGCCTGTGTTAGCTTTCTCACTGCTATGAACAAATGCCTGAGGAGGAATTGGGTGAGAGAAAGGAAGGAGGTGAGGAAAGAAAGGAGGCAGATAAGAGAGGAAGGGGTGAGAGAGGGAGGGTTATTCTGGCTACAGCCCATCATAACAGAGAAAGGGAGGCGGCTGGTCACATCACATCCACAGTCAGGAAGCAGAGAGAGCTGGATGCTGGTGCCCAGCAACTCCTCTTTATTGTTAAAACCCTGTGGGAGGGTTACGGCCACAGTTAGGGTAGCTCACCACCACCACCTCCTTTAACCTGATCTAGAAAATCTCTCACAAGCTTTCCCAGAGTCTCACCTCCTAGGTGACCCTAATGTCCTGACACTCAATATTAATTATCACTGTTAATTCACAGATGCTAGGAGAAAGACCACCGACCCACATCACAGCCACATGAATTAAAGCAAGCAATTAATTAAAGTCAGTTTGTTTTATTCATGTACATGGGCTGTCACTCTCTAAAGGTAAGGGGTGAGGATGACAGGAGATTAGAGTTAGACTTGGGAAGATGAGGGTTTTGTAGCTCAGAGGCAAGGGGTTTCCAGATGGGGCAACTTGGCAGGCAAATAGACTGGATTACAAGAGAACATAAGCAAAACAAGTTGGTCATAGCAACCTCTTAGAACAAAGACAAGTTTACAAGATGGCCATAGCAAGACAGTCACAACAAGGTGGTCACAATAAGGTGGTCACAGCAGGACAGTCACAACAAGGTGGTCATAACAAGATGGTCATAACAAGGTAGTTATAACAAGGTTGAAGCAAGGTGATCACAACAAGGTCATAATATCCTTTCAAAACAAAGGCATGGTCACCATTTCTTGGAACAGATGGTACAGAACCATTTGTAGTTAAGGTTACAGGTGGGACACAGCCCAATCTTTGAGAAACAGCTTTAATCACAAGTAGGAAGGAAACTAGTTTTTCTTTACTAAAAGATGGCTTTCAAGACTAAGATGGAGGCAGGCTGGTCCATTAAGTACATGTTTTGTTATGGTTTTTTTTTTTTTTTTGAGACAGTCTATGTAGTCCTGGATGTCCTAGAACTAACTATCCATGGAGATGAGGGTAGCCTTGAACTCATAGAGATACACTTGTCTCTTCTTCCTGAGTGCTGAGATTAGAGGCATGTGCCAGCATCGCCAACTTACCATACATTTTTAAGTGAAAGGTGTCCCATTTATCTGACAAGTTGCCTCTGGATGGTCCCATGGCTTTAGATACCTGTCACACCCCAGAACACCAAAATATGACCCACCTCTTCCAACCCCAGACTCACACCAAGAGTTATCTGAGATTTCCAATGCATGTCCCATGGGGTTCTCCTACTAAACAGGACTAGTCTTGCATTCTGCTAGGGCTTCCCCACCTCAGGGGTGGCAGGTGCCCACTGGCAAGCTGTAGATGACTGATGTATAATATTTTTCTCTCTGCTTCTCTTTTGGGTTTCAGAAGCCACTTTCTTCTTCTTTTTTTTTTTTTTTTTTTTTTACTGTATATGAGTACTTTATCATCCAATCACATTATAGATGGTTGTGAGCCGCCATGTGTTTGCTGGGGATTGAACTCAGGACCTCTGGAAGAGCAGACTGTGCTCTTAACCACTGAGCCATCTCTCCAGCCACCAGAAGCCACTTTCTTAAATCCTTCCCAACAGCCAGAAAGACCTGGGAAGCGTCCCAACAATCAGAAAGCTCAGATGTGTGAGAGCCTCACTCCAGCCTTCATCAAGGCGAGGTGATCTGGAAGACCATTTAGGTGTTCTTCTGAATCAGCCAGGGCCTCACACCATGCATCTGTGACCCCCCTGCCGGACACTCACTGCAAGTTAAACAGTACAGTTATGACTCATGGAGGCCTGCTGTAGCCTACATCCCTGTAGACAGGAAAGCTGATCAGGGTGATGGTGCCTGTATGCACATCACAGGGAGGGAGTTTGGCTGTCCGAGGTCTCAGCAAGGTGTTCTTTTCTGTGCTTTGCACCCAGGGAAACTTGTCACTGAGCAAAGGTGTTGCAGAGACAAGACCAGTAGACCAAATAACCAAAGTCTCTTAACTGTGGGTGCTTGCAAGACCAGAAACAATTTATGTATGTTCTCAATCCAAGTTACAACAGATCAAACCAAAACCAAAATCCAAGAGTGTAGATGCATCAGGGTAGACATCCTGGGACCATCATAGTCCTCTGGGCCCCAAAGTGAGTGGGTAGCCAGCTCCACCTCTCCAGCTCTGTCATCCACAGCACACAGGGCATGTCTGGTGGCTGCAGCTAACTCCACGCCACAACGCCACTGTCCGTGGTGGTCATTCTGCTGTCCTGGCACCTCCGATACCAAAGGCCTCCCCAGCACCTTCACCTCCCCTGGCCTCGCTTCAGAAACACAGACACGTGGTGCCAAGCCTCAGCTTCTCTCCATGGTCCCACCAGTCCTGACCTTTCGTGCCACCAAAAGCAGCGCCAAGTAGAAAGTTCTTACACGTTTTCAAGTGGCACTGGGATGCCGAATGGCCCACTCTGGACCGCAGCCTCTGTGCTGACCCTGAGGAAACGCCTCCAGCAGATTTCACCCCAGCGAAGCTGGTCCCTTAGACATCACTGATCTTCAGCCCCGGCCAACTATCACTGTCTGTTCCAGTAAAGCAAAGGGTTCATTTGCACAGACTCTCAATTCAGAACTCGGTCCCTGCAGTCTTTGATGACCCATCAAGCTTCCCTTGGGAACTTTATGAGCCGGGCCTCCATCATCTACATCGCTCTCAACATTTTTCCAACCTCCCACAGGACAGCCTGTTAAGCTCTGAGCATTCAATAGCTCTTTAGACCAAAGCTGCAAATCCTCCCACAAGCCTAGAAAACAGCCATGATCACGACCATCACAGCAACACTGCAACCTTGGCACCAAGATTTCTGTCCTAGTTTGATTTTCTGTTGCAGTGATAAGACACTGGCCAAAAGCAACTTGGTGGTAGGGGTTGGGAGGGGTTGGGAGGGGTGGAGGGGGCGGTATTTGGCTTACAGAGTACAGTCGATCGTTGAAGGAAGCTAAAGCAAGAACTCAAGGCAGAAAACATGGAAGAACGCAGCTTACTGGCGTATTCAGCTGTCTTTTTACACAGCCAAGGCCCACCGCCTTGGGGTGGTGCTTTCACACTGTGCTGGGCTCTCCCACATCAATTAGCAATGAAGAAAATGTCTCAACGGCATGTCCACAGGCCAGTCTGATCTAAGCAATTCCTAACTGGGGCTGTCTCATCCCACGTGACTCTGAGTTGTGTCAAGATGACAGTTGACACTCGAGATGACAGCTTCTTCATCTTGTTCCCAAGGTGTCCCGTGGTTACTCTGAAACTCCAAGCGAGGAATGGTTGGGCTGTGCCATGAAGGCTGCTCTATGTTTGAATCCTCTGTGCCCTCAGAGTCAGACTCAAGTACCAATCCTTTGGAGGATGTCATCCTGGCACTCATATGGTGCAGGGAGCCAGAGACGTCCAGCGGGCACCTGCGTGGCCTTGCATGGTGTGGTGGCTTGAATAGGTATGGTCCCCATACACTCATGTGTTTGGCTGTTTGCCCTATAGAGAGTGGCACTATTAGGAGAAAGTGTAGCCTTGTTGGAGCAGGCGTGGCCTTGTTGGAGCAGGCGTGGCCTTGTTGGAGCAGGCGTGGCCTTGTTGGAGGAAGCGTGTCACTGTGGGGGGCGGGCTTTGAAGTCTCCTTTGCTCAAGCTCTGTCCAGTGTGGCACCCAGTCTCTCCTTGCTGCCTGCAGATCAGGATGTAGAACTCTCAGCTCCCTCTCCAGCACCATGTCTGCCTGCACACTGCCATGCTTCCTGCCGTGACGATCATGGACTAAACCTCTGTAACCGTAAGCCAGCCCCAGCGTTGCCTTAGTCATGCTGTCTCTTCACAGCAATGTTAATGCTAAGACACATGGTCTCCTCCTCCCTCCCCTCTGCCTTTCCCACCAGAACAACACCACCTACCTTGGGCATCCGTTCTTAGAGTGGGTCTTCCAGGCTCTCAGAAGCCCCCTCTGCCTTCCGCCCTCACTGAACGGTGTCTGCTGAGAGTGACTCTGACTTGTATGTATGCCTCTGAGAAAGGGCCACTAAGTCCTTTCTCAAAAGTTGGGTAGGAGCCCAGAAAGAGTGCGGTGCTGAGCAGTCCAGCTACTGGGTACGTTTAACTTGGGGTCTGTGACTCCAGGCAGTACCTTGCCTCTTGCAAGGGACATTGCCTAGAGTCACATAGCAACTTAACAGGGCCCCAGATGCCCAGGGAACTAGTCAGGCAAGTAGTCAAACCCTTTCTAGGCACCTGCCCACAGAAGACTTGCATCTGAGTGGGTGAACCCAGCCCTTTGGGGGTTTCCCACGGTGTGTCCCTGACCCCCCACTCCATAGAGCAAAGGGCAAGACAACAGATTCTCATGGCCTGACTGCAGGAGCCTGGGTCTGCCCTCCACACTCTAGTGTTTAAGACTCAGTCCCAGATTCCTGCAGCCTGTCACCTCCACCCAGATGCCTTTTGGCACATCCCACTGGCTTCCCTGAACCCTCAGAAGACTCAGGGAAGTCAGGTTCCCTGAAGACACAAGGCAATACCTTATCCGTAAGATATTACCTCTTTATACAGACAAACAGGGATAATAAGCAGGTGGATGAATGGTAAATGTACATGATCAATAGATGATAGCCAAATAGAAATTGTCAAAGAATATAAAATTAAAAGTGAGGAATAGATAAACAGGTGATTGGCAGGTAGACAGGCGATAGAACCATCATGGACAGATAGATACACATAGATGATAAATAGATAATAGATTTAAAAGTCAGTTATAAATGACGCACATGGACATGAAATAGATGATTGATTGGCTTATAGATGATTGATAGATCATAGATTAAAGAAGGAAACGTACAGATGATTTGATAATAGATAGATTATTGGTAGATAGAAGATAGAGAATAGATTGCTGCCCGTAGGCATAATAGGCAAGTGTATGTGCTCCAGTGTCACATACGTGCAGGTGTCACTGTGACTAGACTGAGGGACAGGCAGGTGCTTGATGCTGCATTATTTCTTGCTCTGTCCATGACAGTGTTTCCAGGTGGGCTCAGCCCTTGGCTCTGGAGGACAGAGGAGAAATTCTGTCTTTGCCCAACATGGGCAGCAGCATCCAGTTGGCTGAGGGGCAGATGGAACAAAAAAACATCAGAATCCCAGCTTTTCTGGGGCTTGACCAGCCAGCCCCACCCCTCCCGACTGAAAGCAACATCATCCCTGGTTCTAAGGAACTCATCCAGGCAGCCAGCCTTCCTAGTGCTGTGGCTGTGGGACCTCTCAGCCTCTACAGTCATGTGAATCCCTAGTCACACACACCCTTCTCACGCACACAGCTCTCGTTGGTTCTGTTCCTCAGAAGGACCCTGACTGACGCAGGAGGATGGTCTGTGCAGCCGCTGAAACTGCAGGCCGCACTGACTGCACACGCACTCCTGGGACTTCCAGCCTCCACCTCTGGTGTTGGGACCACAGGCTGTGACAGGTGTGTGTGGGATGTGGAGCCTGGTGTACGTGGTCCTGAAGCCAGGGCTTCATCATTCATGTCTGACCAGCACCCCACCCTTTGACCTCCAGCTCCAGCCCCTACTTCCGTTGTGATCCCAATTTTTCCTCTTTCTGAGCCAGGAGCTCTAAATTCTGATTTCTGGGAGTTTGTATATCGCCAGCCTCTGGCAAAGACAGTTGGATCCCAAAGCCCTCATCCTGTGTTCCTGAGAGTGGAGTGTTCGTCCCATGTCGCTGAGAACTCATGCTGAAGGGAGAGTGGGGACCTCCCAGGTGCCTCTCAATCTGTCTCACCGCCATAACCCCTGTGGCATGTTCTCCCAGTGTGCACCTGTTCTTTCCTGTCATTGTCCATAGGTGCATGTCTATTTTTGTCCTTGTTCCCTGTCTCCCCCCAATGCACCCTCCCACCCACAGGATGTACAGTCTTAGAGGACCACATTGTGACATCTGACCTCTATGGGACACCCAGGCCCACTGCTGGAACTCACTGTGAACAAGCGATGAAAGTGTGTCCTATGGGCAGCTGCCGAGATGTTCAGCTTGCTTGCCCCGAAGTTCTGGGGTTTTTCTTTTAAAATCTAATAAAATTGTTCTCAAGCTTAAAAAAAAACCCACAAAACTTTAAAAAGTATGCCTTGCCCCCCAGGGAAAGATGAGAAAGCAACTCCTGCCTTTCATAGGACTTCTTGGCTTTCTTTACACGCTCTTTGGATCGGAGCTGAGGAGACTTAGAGAGCTATGGAAGGCATTTGGTCCACAGTGGTGACCTCCTTTGCATGGAGCTGTGACTTTGTTAAAAAGTGAGACAAAAACAAATGAACAAAACCCCACAGTGGTAGCAGAGCCAGCAGCTTTCACTGTGGCAGATCAGCCCAGAGCCTGTGCCAGAAGCAAGTTCACTTACTTGTGTGTGGCAGCACCTAGGCAAGGTGCTGTTTGTGTCTGCACAGCAGTGGGGACATGTGACATGTCCCACACTGGGCAGGATGGTCCCACACAGCACAGGATCCTCTAATGCTGTATGAAGGCTGGAAAGGCTCCCTCCTGGAGGGAGGAGGAAGCTTCTAAGACCCAAGAGGCAAAAGAAACTTCACCGGCTCAGAAAGCTCAGAACTGTGCAAGACCCTGGAGATGCCTCCCCAGGGTCATGGAGCAAGCAGCAGCTGCCAGAGACGGGCTTCTCACGGGACAGAGGTCCAGGGGGTGTAGCTTCTTCAGGAGTTTTTGGGTAGGCTAGGGTGGGCTTCTTGGTGATGCAGCTGCTTGTGAGTCACCTATGCTCGTATAAGTGACTCTCATCCATGTTACAGCAGGTGATGGCCAATAAATTCGTGTATTCACCCAGCTAGGTGGGGATGCAATCACGTCAGCCTGTCACCACTTCCCTATCTGAGGTAAACAGACACTTGTTCACACCTCCCAGGGGAAAGCCACACAACATCTGATCTAGCTGTCTGTCTGTCTGTCTGTCTATCTATCTATCTACCTACCTACCTACCAACCTATTATGTATCTATCTGTCTATCATCTACCTACCTACTTATCTACTACCATCTATCTACCTGTCTGTCTGTCTGTCTATCTATCATCTATCTATTATCTATCAATCAATCATTTTAGGGTTTTGAAGCATGGTCTCACTCTGTAGCCCAAGCTGGTCTAGAACTCACAGCAATTCTCCTGCCTTAGACTCCCAGGTACTGGAATTATAGGTTGAAATTTTAAATCATCATAGGAGTGGCAAGATGGCTTAGTGACCAAAGATGCTGCGGCCAAGCCTGGTCACCTGAGTTTCATTCCCGGGGACCTACATGGTGGAAGGGAAGAACTTACTCCCCAAAATTGTCGTCTGGCCTTTACTTGCACTTTGTGGCTCATGGTGCCCCACCACATGCATATACACCATAAATAAATATATTTAAATTAATTAGAAATTATGGTTATTTAAAATGTTCAAATCTAACCACACACAATGGTGCCAGCTACTCAGAAGGAAGAGGCAGGAGGATTGGCCCAAATGTTAAGTCCAGCACGATCTACATAACAAATTCTAGTCCAGCCAGAATGACAAAAGCAAGACCTTGTCTCAAAAGGGGAAAAAAAGTTCAAGTCTAATAATTCAAAATAAATCTTATTTATAAGAGCCTGTTTATAAGCAGAAAACACCTAAAACACAGCATCAGTTTATAATAAATTGTTCCCCAAGTGGTCACACCTAGGAGCATGGCACCTGAGAGGCTGAGGCTAAAACAGCCATCTTTACTGTTGGCGAGGGTTTCCAGTTAGGTTAGAGGAGGATGTGGCGTGTGTGTAATGTGTGTATATGTATGTGGTTTGTGTTGTGTGTGGTATATGTGTGATGTGTGTGTGGTGTGTGTGATGTGTGTGTATGTATAAGGTGTGTGTGGTATGTGGTGTATGTGTGATGTGCTGTATGGTATATGTGTGTGTGTGTGGTGTGTGTGGTGTGTGTGGTGTGTGTGATGTGTGTATGCATGCAGTGTGTATAGTGTGTATGTATGTGATGTGCCTGTGCATGTTGTGTGAGTACTTGTGCATTCATCTATATTAGAGCAAATGGAGGCAGCCACTGATACCTGGATGTCTTTTGTTCCTCTCCACCTTTTTTTTCTTTTTAGATTTATTTATTTATTATGTATACAACATTATGTCTGCATGTACACCTGCAGGCCAGCAGAGGGCACCAGATCTCATCATAGATGGTTGTGAGCCACCATGTGGTTGCTGGGAATTGAACTCAGGACCTTTGGAAGAGCATCCAGTGCTCTCAACCTTTAAGCCATCTCTCCAGCCCCTTGCCCTTTATTTTTTTTAAGGCTGGTTCTCTAACTAACCCTCAGCACCATTTCAACTAGCATGACTAGCGAACAACAGCCTGGCATCCTCCTATCCCTACCACCCCTACCTCCCCGGCACTGGGTTATAGGCACAAACTATCATTTCAGGCTTCTAATGTGGGTGCTAGGGATCCAAACTCAGGTCATCACTGAAGGGGGAAACAAAGATAGGTTAAAAGACAACAGCACACAGTTAGATGGCTCATATGCAGATTAACCATCCCAAGGCCCCCAATTTTTACAAAGAGTGAGACTTAAATCTTGTTAGCTGCAGAATAAATACAGAGATCAGGCCTTGTGGCTCATGCCTTTATAGTCCAGCATGCAAGAAGTGGAGGCAGGTGGACCTCTGTGAGTTTGAGGCCAGCCTGGTCCACATGAGTCCAGGCCGGCTTGGGGCTAAATGATGAGACCGTGCACCAAACAGATATACAGATATACGCAAATAAAAGTGTGTACTTAGGCCAGGTGTGGTGGTGCACGCCTTTAATCCCTGCACTCAGGAGGCAGAGGCAGGTGCATTTCTGTGAGTTTGAGGCCAGCTTAGTCTACAAGTGAGTTCTGGGACAGCCAAAGGCTATAACACAGAGAAAACCAGTCTTGAAAAACCAAAACAAAAAGTGTATACCTATATACATAAATCAATGTATATACATATTCATATGCATTTATAAACAAATATAGGAGAAAACAACACAGCTTGGATATTCTTAATGTGAAACCCAAAACTTTCTAAAATCCAAATTTTTCAGCACATATATGGTGTCCATAAGTGGAAACTTCCACATCGTAAAACTATTTCATGCAAAAAATTATTTGGACTACTGGGAAGAAAAATCATTTAATGGTGTCTTCTAAACCTGGACCTGCATGTACAGTGCTGCCAGAAAAGAAGCACTCACCAGTGCAAACGTGGCATTCAGCTTACAGGGGCAACCAATGCTTCCTGCCTTAAGGCGAAGCCTTCTCGACATGGAGGGAATTTGTGCCTGGTACTGTAAATCTGGCCAAAAGCTCATGGCTCAGGAGGCCACAGGTGCCCCCAGAAGAGTCTACTCCAGTTCTGCGAAGTGCACATGTCAAACTGCCTTTCTAATATTTATGTTTAGTGCTGCTCTCAGGCGTGGTCAGGAAAGCCTCTCCTTATAATAGGCAGCAGCTAATGCAGAGACCCATAACTGGTCAAAGAGCTGAGACTAAGTGACTGAACAGTCGTAAATTAAGACAGCTGTAAAAAAAAAAAAAATGGCAGGAGCGGCTGGAGAGATGGCTCAGAGGTTAAGAGCACTGACTGTTCTTCCAGAGGCCCTGAGTTCAATTCCAAGCAACCACATGGTGGCTCACAACCACCTGTAATGTAATCTGATGCCCTCTTCTGGTGTGCAGGAGTACATGCAGGCAGATCACTGTATACATAATTAATAAATAAATAAATCTTTTTAAAAAATAACTGTAGTACTATCACCGCCTGTGGAGGAATGCTGAGTGGATGTAACAAATGTCAATAAAGCTCTGTTTAGCCAATCAGCTGGGCAGAAGGACAGGGTGTGGAAGGCGGAACTTCCTGAGGGAAAGCGAGGTGGGACAGTTGAGGACAGGGAGAGAAACGGCCGGAGGATCACCATAGTGGCAAGTGCTTGGGGTATATGTATGTTATGAGGTTTAGAGTAGTTTGTTTATGTTAGTTTATGAGTAGATTTGTATCAGTTTAGATTCTGCCCAGCGTAGTGCTGGCAGCTTTAAAGTACCTTTCAGACTCTGTGTGCCAGTTATTAGCCATCTTAGGCTGAACCGATACATTTTTACTGTAACAACCTCCAAGGAACATCGCAGGAAGTGGAAAGAGTATAAAAGCCAGAGGACGGGTAACCCTGGGAAATGCTTTGTTCTGGACCCGACTCGACCCTTGCACCCGTGAACTCACTACAGCTGCAATGACCTAAACGTCACCAAGCAGAAGGTCAGTCTGCGTGCTAGCAGGCAGCACTAACTAGACTTAGCGTGACCTAGTTGGGGGAGGAAGAGAGGACATGGAGGTGGGAAGGGAACATGTTGAGGGGTGTGGGTCTCCAGGGTGGAGTAGTTAAGGGATAGAAAAGACCAAGATACATTATGTAAATGTACAAAAGAATAAACAAAAGGTTCAAAAAGCTGTGTGAAATATTCTAGAAAATTACCTTTGGCTTATGTATGTATGACACACACATAAATTCCTTATTTAGACTTGGGTTCTGTCCACTCCCAAAATTTCTTGTTGTTATATGCAAATATCCTATAAGCCCCAAATCCAAACCACTTTTGACCCAGGCATTTCTAATCTGAGATACACAACCTACACGTGCAAAAAAATGCAATTAAAAAATCTCTATATTTGAAATTAATCCATGTAACGATAATTAGTCCACCAACCAGTCCAGCTGGTCAGTTATTGGGGGATCGAGGGGGGTCGCAACCTGTACATAAAGACATGGGCGGGAGAGAGACAGTAGCTCAAGCGAACAATTGCTTGTCAAGAGCTCATTTATTAAAGGTAAGGGCAGGGTTTTTAAAACCTGCTTTAGTGAGGGCGGGGGTACGCAAGGAGAGTAGTGGAAAAGTACAAAATCTTCTGGGTTGAGCCCCGGGAACATTAGCAAGGGGAGGGGTCTTTCAGGTGAGACAAAGCAGGATGTCTCTGTGAATATCTTAGGATCAGATCGCTGTCTTCTCAGGACTAAGCCGGATGCCTTGCATACCTAATGAGTGGCCCAGCAGGATGTTTGCTGCAAATACTGAATGGGTGGGAGTCGGCCTCAGGCCTTTTGGTCCCTGGCATCCTCACCCCTTTTGTTTACTTTGGCCTGAGGGAGACCTTACAGCCCAGCGAATGACCTTTAGGAGGTCACCAGTCATTGTTACAGGATGGCGGTATATTTAAGAATCACTAATGTCCAATGTTTCAGGACAACAGTTATTCTGGACCGGCCAAATTCCCAAGGAGAGGGAATGGCCTCGCGATGGCCTGAGCCTGCTAGAGGATCGATGCTCAATCTTACCACGCCTATGGTCTGTCCTCCCACCAAGGACCGACCGACGTCTGATAACCGAGACTTATTCGATCGCTCCGTCTCTGACTTACCAGGCACTATCGCGGGTCAGGTCAAGGTGGGCTCAGGCCAAAAGATATAGGGGAGGGCTTGCACAGGTTTACCAAAGGCACCGAGGGCACAACCAGGCTCACCATCCAGCATTCTGCATCCTCGGGAACTGCAAAGGCCGCCCATAGGAACTGCAAAGGCCGCCCGTAGTTAACCGACTGAGGCGTAGGTGAAATCTCCTGGATGGAAATAGAAGTCTCATTTGAGTCCTCAGTCTCCAGGCTGCGGTAGTGAACCTGGATATTCTTGGTGGCAGCTTCAACCTGACTTTTAACAAACCCTGTAAGACGGTTTAAAGTCCATGGGCCAAAGGATAATAGAAGGAGAACACCAACGAGGGGCCCGAGCAGGGTGAGGAGAAGGGTAGTAAGCCAGGGGGAGGCAAGGTTAGGGTTGGGGAAATTCCCCCTTTCAGAAAATTTAAAAATGAGTCGGGGTCATGAATAGTAAAACGGGGAAGAAGAATAACAAGGACACACCAGTCTTTGGAGGAAAGGAAGGTAGGGGCATAGACGATCGAGGTTAAACCAGAGGAACAAGCAAAATGGGTGTTATTTGGCGCGAGAATGTAGGGGAGGGAGAGGTTGGGAATGACAGTCTGGGCGCGAACGTCGCTGAGGGGAAGAGGTTGGGGGAGGGAGCATATGGGGACCCAGGAGGCAAGTACCTATGCCGGAAACAGGCTGGAGGGTAATGCGATTGTCGGGAGCTAAGCCGGTGAGGGTGGGGTAACATAGTAAAGAGCAAGGTGGAAAGAAGAGCAATACCCTCGTAAAAGGGCGGGGAGGGGGAGAAACACATCCAACATTTAGGAAATGACAAGGAGGAGTCATTCATTTTTTTTTTTTTTTTTTTTTAAGGCCCATATGGAGGCATTTGTCAACTGGGGAATGACATCAGCCGAAATGGGGGGGGGGGGCCCAGGGGGAGGGTAGGTCGGAAGGGAGGGGGTGGGAGGGGAGGGAGGCATGGGGGTGGCGGGTTTAGGCGGGGGGGGGGGGGGGCGGGTCAGGAGCAGGAACGGGAACAGGATGATGGAAAATATGATTAGGCCCAACCACTGCAGCGCCCTTACTGGGTACCTTTTTCAGGAGGTGTAACCAAAACGTAAGTCCAAAATCGTACTCTGATTTATAAACACGGAGGCCCCATTTAAATCCACGACCCGTCCAAATGGCACGTTTACCGGGCTCAGTGAAGCGAATGGTCAGGGGGTTGCACCAGCCATTGGTGACTGAACGAGCTACATTGCAAAGGTCTTTAAGGGTCCCAAGAAGAGGATGGCTTCCAGTACGTGTCGCCAGTGGTCTCACACCCCCAAGAGGCACAGTAAAAATCTTGGGCCCCACCACAGCGATGAGAGGGTCCCGGGAAAACATAGAGCCCTCCGGCCCAAGCAATCCCATCTTGGTGTAAGGTTTTGTGGAGCATGATGCGCTCCAGGTCATTACAGCAGCCGGGACTGGGACCACCAACCGAGCGAGAGAAAAAAAATGTCTTCCACGCCCCAAGAAGAGGGGCCTCCCAGGGCCAGGGCACAGAGGTCAACCTGTAAATCGAGCCACTGGGGATTAATGCCCTGAGAGGAGGAGGAACTAACAATATCTCCCGCTTGGTTAATAATGACCCAGATAAAATTATAGATTGTATAAGGCTGAGGTTGGCGCAGAAATGCGGCGAGAATCACTTCAGGGAGGCAGAGGCAAAGGAGCGATGTGGTGAGTAGCAACGTGATGCATCGGCGGTATCTTTTTTATCCTAAAAAAGAGCACAATTACATCTTTTCCTCAGGGGAGTTCCCTGGGAGAGGGGGGTTAAAAGGTTTGACTAGGCGCTCAGGTAACCAGCGCGCATTTTGTTCTTTCTGATCATAAATGCAGGCATGACCTTTGCCCCAAATAAGGACTGGGTCGGGTCCATGCCATCGGTGGGTCAGTGGATCCTTCCACAGAGCCTTGGCATAGGTGGAGGAGGTGGAGGAGTGCCAAAGGCGATCGGCCGCCGAATGGCCAAGATCATCCTTTTGTAGAAAATTTAGGACGAACAATGCATGATTGAGAAGCAGGCGAGGCCCTGCTGTAGAGGGATATAGGATTCCTTTAGAAAACTGTAACTTATTAAGCATTGCTTTAAGTGTCTGGTGGGCCCTCTCGACAATTCCTTGTCCTTGGGGATTGTAAGGTATCCCCGTAACATGTTTAATCTGTAGTTGGGCACAGAAGGACTTGAAGGCAGAGCTTGTATACCCAGGGCCGTTATCAGTCTTTAAGGTATAGGGTTTGGGGGCAACAGTAAGGCAATATAAAACATGATCAATAACATCTCTAGTAGCCTCTCCAGCGTGCGGAGAGGCGCAAATAAATCCACTAAAAGTATCTATAGACACATGAATATACTTAAGTTTCTTAAAAGAGGAGAAATGAGTAACATCCATTTGCCAGACCTGTCCAGGCATGAGGCCACGAGGGTTGACTCCCGTATGTGGCTCGGGAAGAAAGGTGACACATGCCTGGCATTCTTTAACAATAGCCCGGGCTTGTTCCCGAGTGATGGAGAACATGTGGCGGAGGCTTTGGGAATTAAGGTGGTGGAGGGCGTGAGCCTCCCTGGCCATAGCAACGGGGTCACTGGCGGATGGAACGGCCAGCCCTGAAAGCAGGGGGCGCGTGGCTGAGTCCACCTGGGCATTAAGTGTAGTCAGAGGCCCTGGCAGGGTAGAGTGAGCGCGAATATGACCAACGAAAAAAGGCTGAGAGCGCAAAAGAATAAGCTGTTGGATACGGGAGAAGAGAGGAGAGGCATTAGTAGCAGGCTTAATACGAGGAACCGTCTCGAGGAGTGGAACAGAGGATGCTACATAGGCACTATCAGTATATAGATTAAAGGGAGTATGGGGAAGCAATGTAAAGGCGTGTGCAACAGCTTCCAGCTCAACAAGCTGAGCAGAGGTATGGGGGGTTTGTTTTTGCAGGATAGCTCCGTCCACAGAAAGGGCAGCAACCCCGGTAGAGGAGCCATCAGTAAAAACCAGGGAAGCTTGGGGGAGGGGTCTGGAGCGGGTGACTCTCGGGAAGATGACAGGTTGTCGCTGCAGGAATTGAATTAGTTTATCTGGGGGATAATGATTATCTAATAGGCCGCAAAAAGAAATACAGGAGACCGCCCAATCATCTGAATTTTGAAAAAGCCACCTTATTTGTGTGGCCGAGTAAGGCGTGATAATAGAGTGAGGGTCCCTTCCGAAAAGCCTGGTGGCCGCTTCCCGCCCCTGTCGAATGAGAGACGCAACCAGAGTAGGATAGGTAGGAAGGACCTTAGTGGAGGAGGAGGGGAGATGAAGCCAAAAGAGAGGGGTCCGTTGCCAGAGCAGTCCTGTGGGGGCAAAGAGGGAAGGAAAAATTATGAGCGCGAAAGGCTGGGTAGGGTCATAATAGGAGATGGACTGGTGGAAGATGGCGTCTTCGACCTTTTGTAGGGCCACTGAAGCTTCAGCAGTGAGACTGCGTGGTGAAGAAGGGTCAGAGTTGCCTTTTAAAATATCAAAAAGGGGTTTAAGCTCTCCAGTAGTGAGCTTAAGGTAGGGGCGCAGCCAGTTTATGTCCCCCAAAAGCTGCTGGAAGTCATGAAGTGTTTTAAGGGTGTCTCGGCGGAGCTGGACCTTTTGGGTCCTGACTGAAGAGGTCCCAAGTTCATAGCCCAGAAAAAGAAAAGGGGGGTGTAGTTGTATTTTGTCTGGGGCAATTTTAAGTCCCAGATGACCCAAACTCTTAACAAGTTCCTGGGTGACGAGAGAGAGCTCAGCCGTGTTAGGGCCAGCAAGTAAGATGTCATCCATATAATGAATAATATATAAATGTGGGTACCTAAGGCGTAGCGGGTCGATGGCCTGGGCTACATATTTTTGACAAAGAGTGGGACTGTTGGCCATGCCCTGAGGAAGTACCCGCCATTGAAATCTGGGTGAGGGCCCAACATGATTAACAACAGGGAGGCTAAAGGCAAAACGTTTGGAATCGTCAGGGTGTAGGGGAATGCAAAAGAAGCAATCTTTAAGGTCGAGAACAAGTTTATGAAATCCTTTAGGGATAGCTACAGGAGAGGGGAGACCAGGCTGCAGAGCTCCCATGGGCATCATGGTCTTGTTAATTTCCCTGAGGTCCTGGAGGAGTCGCCAGGCACCATTCTTTTTTTGGATGACAAAAATGGGGGTGTTCCAGGGGGAAGTAGAGGGCTCAACATGGCCTGCATCAAGTTGCTCCTGCACCAGCCTTGAGGCTGCGGCCAGTTTACGGGAAGGAAGGGGCCACTGATCGATCCAGACAGGAGAATCAGTTCTCCAAGTAATTTTATCGGCCTGGAGTGCAGGGGGAGAAGTGGCCCTTATAAAAAATTTTGTTCATATCCCAGCCCTTGGCGACTAATCCTAGGCATAGGGACAATGGGCTCGAGACGCCCCTGTCCCAGCTTGCCGAGGCCCTGGCCTGGCAAATAGCCTTGATCCAAAAGCTGATGCGTGACAGGAGAGGAGGGGCTATAGATAAAGACCCCCATCTGAGAGAGTATGTCCCGGCCCCACAGATTAACGGGTAACCCTGGGACAATGAACGGTTGCACCGTCCCTGTCTGGCCATCAGGGTCAGTCCAGCGAAGGACCTTAGAACTTTGAAGGGTATTGGTAGATATTCCGATGCCCTGAAGGTGAGTAAGGGAGGGCTGACAGGGCCAAGACGAGGGCCAAGAAGATTGGGACAGGACCGTCGAATCTGCCCCGGAATCAATGATGCCTTCAAAGGGGCGGCCATCAAGCCTTAGTGTAAGATGGGGTCTATCAGAAGTTAAGCGTTGGACCCAAAAAGCGGAGGGGGGCAGGGAGGGAGTCGGGGTGGCGGGAGGAGAGACAACAGAGTCAGCCAGGGTTAACGGAAGGGCCCAGGCCAGAATCTGACCAGGAGAGATGGAGAGAGGGCCCTGGGTAGCGGCGGCAAGGAGGAGCGTAGGAGAAGGGAGCGGGTGTTTTAAAACGAGGGGATAGATGAGTAGCCCGATAAGGGCAGAAGAGGCACGGCCGAGGACCAGGAGGGGAAGAGGGGGAGGGTTTCCAAAGAGGGCGACAGGCAAGGACAAGGTTCCATCCTCGGGCGTCAGTATTGTAGAGGTGGTGGCACGGAAGTCCAATCCTGTGGGGGAGGGCAAGGGGCCGCCGCTGGAATGGGAGGAGGTTGGGTTTGGGAGGTGGGGTAGGTCTGTGGATGGAAGCGGGTCTGTAAATTGGGGGGAGCCTGTGACACCGGTCCCGACGCAGGCTGGAATTGGATAGGGTGAGGGGCCCGGGACTGGCCCCCAGAGGAGTTTCCCGAACGCGGGGGGAGAGGGTTACCCATGGCATCAACAGTGGAACGGCAGGTGTTCGCCCAATGACGACCTCTACGGCAACGAGGGCAGAGCGTAGTAGGGGGGGGGCCGGGCCACAGGTCCCCGGGATCCAGTGGGTGGCGGAACGACCGGTGGCTGTCCAGCCTGTGAGGGTGGGCGGTTACGCTCATTTGGGCAGGCGCGGGCAAAATGTCCCGGTTGGCCGCACCGGTAACAGGAGGCCCCGCTAGGGAGGGCTCCGACGGCCATAATGGCCTTGGTAAACTTATCAGTTAGGGGATCAACCTCTCGGCAAAGCTGAATCATCTCATCAAGATCCCTGCCCTTATATTTGTGTCTAAGAACTGCCTTACAGGCTGAGTTGGCATTTTCAAAGGCCAATTGTGTAAGAAATTTACTGTCTGTCTGGCCAGGACCAAGGGATCTTTCTGAAGCCTCCAGGAGGCGCGCAGCGAAGTCGCTGAAGGGCTCCTGAGGTCCCTGAAGAATCTTGGTAATAGGGGACAGGGCGGAGCCCGTGGAAGCAATAGTTCTCCAAGCAGCGAGAGCGGCAGAACTAGAATGTGAAAGTAAGGAAAAGGGGAGTGCACGCTGTTTTTCGTCAGTGGCATATTTGCCCTGGCCAAGGAGTTTGTCAAGAGACCATTCACGGGTCTCGCGATGTCCCTGCTGTACGTTTTTTCGGATAAGGTCACGGCAACGATCAGCCCAGTCCGCCCTCCAAGAAAGGAACTGTCCTCGAGTGAGGACAGTCTGTGCAGTGGTGATCCACTCGTTGGGCGTTAGATGACCTCCATCTGCCAAATCATCAAGGAGGGAGAGTGTGAACGGCGCATTAGGTCCGTAACTACGGACAGCCGTGTTAAGTTTTTCTAGCTTTTTAAATTTGAGTTTATGATAAGCAGTGGGGGTAGGGTCAGGAGCCGTTCCACCACCTTTCTGTTCTCCCTCCGAACCTGAGGAATCATGCTCACTATCAGAATCTACAAGGGCCGCGGACGACTGGGAGGGTGTAGGGGCAGGTGGGTCTCCCAAAGCAGCGCCTGAATCAATGGCCTCAGTTTTCGCCCCGCTCAGGGCGGGCTGGCTCTGGGAACGGGTGACAGGGAAAATAAACGGAGCTGTGGAGGAAATGCGCGTTGTTAAAAGCGAAAGCCGTTGTTGAAGCTGAAGAATCTTCGTCGCATGGGAGATCTGGTGTTGGAGATGAGCCTCCGTCTGGCAAAAGCAGTTTGGGAGGGAACAAGGTGGCGGGAGCCGGGAGGCAGGGTAGGGCTTAGTAAGGGGAGGGGGAAGAGTGAGCAAGGTAGAGGAGGGAAAGGTTGGCGCCGCGCGGAGGAGGCCATCATCGGAATGATGTCGAGCAGCCTCCTCCTCAAGGGTGGCAGCAGCATCCGGATCCAAGGGCTCATCTGGGGCCTGAGAAAGGAAAATGGCGGAATGGCGGGAGGCGCGTGAAGGGGCGGCCGACGGAGAAGGAACAGGAGAGGCTGGCGGACCGGATCGGACAGAGGGTGCCCTTTTTGGGGGAAAAACAGGGGCACAAAGTGGTGAACACCCGCGTTCCATAGCGGAAATGGGGTCCTCATGGGTGGGAGGAAGCGACGGATAGAGACGGCGGGAGGAAGGGGAAGGCTTGGACGCAGGCGCAGGGGAAAGATTTTTTAAGGGCTCCGAGGATGTAGGAAGAGAGGAACCCTGCAAAGAGGAACAGGAAGGAACACGAGAAGGAGGGAGAGATTCGCGCAGGCAGAGTTCAGCCACGGAGAGGAGCTGCCTCTCTCCGCTTTCGTTTTCGCCGGACTCAATTATGTCCCGTATAAGGCCCCAATAAGAAAAAATACTGTTCGACACCGCTGTATTACCATCTTTTTTAATAAGTGCATTAAGCTCACGCCCCACCTTCTGCCACTTTTCAGAATGAATAGTAGGTCCATCAATCATGAACCAGGGACAGGTCTGGTCAATAAAAACAAAAAACTCAATCAAATGTTTCTTTTTTACCCTAATACCTCTCTCTCTGAGTACGTCCTTTAAGCCTTTTATGAACTTTGCTTCCTTGGACAGCGAATGGCCCATTCTTGAGATATGCGAACGGATGACTCACCTAATGACGAAGCCGGCCGGGCGAGCTCGGCTGGTCATGAAAACTCCTGTGGACCGGTCCCTTAATCCGTTCGGGGAGAAACCCGCACCTCGAGTCCCTTCGTGGTCGCCAGATGAAATTAATCCATGTAACGATAATTAGTCCACCAACCAGTCCAGCTGGTCAGTTATTGGGGGATCGAGGGGGGTCGCAACCTGTACATAAAGACATGGGCGGGAGAGAGACAGTAGCTCAAGCGAACAATTGCTTGTCAAGAGCTCGTTTATTAAAGGTAAGGGCAGGCTTTTTAAAACCTGCTTTAGTGAGGGCGGGGGTACGCAAGGAGAGTAGTGGAAAAGTACAAAATCTTCTGGGTTGAGCCCCGGGAACATTAGCAAGGGGAGGGGTCTTTCAGGTGAGACAAAGCAGGATGTCTCTGTGAATATCTTAGGATCAGATCGCTGTCTTCTCAGGACTAAGCCGGATGCCTTGCATACCTAATGAGTGGCCCAGCAGGATGTTTGCTGCAAATACTGAATGGGTGGGAGTCGGCCTCAGGCCTTTTGGTCCCTGGCATATATTCAATAGAAATGAACCTAGATTTTCTTTTTCTGCATGTGTACATCCCGTGCTGGCTAGTCTTAGGTCAACTTGACACAAGCCAGAGTTATCTGAAAGGAGGGAACCTCAATTTAGAAAACGCTTTCATAAGATCCAGCTGTAACGTATTTTCTTAATTAGTGACTGATGGGGGAAAGCCCAGCCCATGGTGGGTGGTCCTATTCCTGGGCTGTGGGTCCTGGGTTCTGTAGGAAAGCAGGCTGAGCAAGCCACAAGAGCAGGCCAGTAAGCAACGCCCCTCCATGGCCTCTGCATCGGCTCCGGCCCCCAGGTTCCTGCTGTGTTGAGTTCCTGTCCTGACTGCTTTCCATGAGGAACAGTGCTGTATAAGTGGAAGCCACTGTAGCTGAACAAGCCCTTTCCTGCCCAGGTTTCTCTGGTCATGGGGTTTCATCACAGCAATAGTAACCCGAAGACACATGTGTTGGCGTGCAAGCATGTTCACATGTGTGAGAGCAAGTGCATGCGTACAGGTGTAGATGCGCATGTGTGTGCCTGCCTGTGGGGGCCCACGTTGATGTTGGGTGCCTTCCTCCATCACATTCTACTTCATATTAAGACAAGATCTCTCTGCTGAACCCAGAGCTGCCGATTCAAGTAGTGTAGCTCCCCAGCTTGCTTTGGGGATGCCCTTTCTCCGCCTCCTGAGTGCTGGGACCACAAGTGGCCACCATGACTGCTCAACTTTTAGCTGGGTTGGGAAACAGGCTCTGGGCTCCACTTCTTACACTTGAATGACAAGCGCTTTTATCCACGGAGCCAGTCAAATCTAGACTAGGAAAAGCCTTTGTGTATTTACAAAACATGCTCCCATACTTGACCATAAAGCAATCCAGTGACATCTGTCTGGCCTCAAACTTGTGTCATTCTTCCTGTCTTAGCTTTCCTTGTAATGGATTACTACCTTGCAACACTGTTCCTGCCTTGAGGCTCTGTGTGTGTGTGTGTGTGTGTGTGTGTGTGACACAGAGAGAGAGAGAGAGAGAGAGAGAGAGAGAGAGAGAGAGAGAGAGAGAGAGAGAGATGTTTATGGGTGCACATTTGTGTGCACATACACATGTGTGAAGGTCAAAGATTAACCTCATGTGTCCTTCCTCAAGGGTTGTTCACCTTGTTTTTGGAGACAGGGTTTCCCTAAGGGGCTTTGGCGTATAAATTTAGAGGGAAACATAAACATCGCACTGTTTTGTTTTGTTTTGTTTTTTGTTTTTTGAGACAGGGTTTCTCTATGTAGCCTTGGCTGACCTGGACTTTCTGTGTAGACCAGGCTGGCCTCGAACTCACAGACCATTGCCTCCCGAGTGCTCGGATTACAGGCATGCACCACTACACAATTTCTTGTCCATGGCATGGAGACTTTGGCAAACAAGACAAAGAACCCTGGCAGACATTCCCAAATTCTTGAGACTGTGGGAGTAAAGTCTTAGGACTTAAGTCAGAGCCATTGACAGCACTAGCAGAGGTGACATTCTGTAACGTTATCCCCAACACAGAGTCACTGTTGGGGGCCTTCTTTATGTCAGTTTCTGTTTTATCCATATTTGAAATTTATATTGACTCATTGACACTGAACTTCAGACAACAGCCCTGTTATTCATGTCCGTATGAAGCCAGGAGGCACAGCGTTGCTTTCCTGCCCTCAGGGACACTGCACAGCAGGCTAGAGCTGAGTCCTAGTCTGTCTGTCTGTTTATCTGTCTGTCTCTCTCCCTCTCCCCCTCCCTTCCTCCCTCCCTCATAAGGTACTTGCTTTGAATGCATGAGTATTGGAATTTGGATCCCTAGGCAGAGACAGGAAAGCCCAGAAGCAAGCTGGCTAGCTAGACTAGCCAGAACGGGTGAGCTCAGAGTTCAGCGAGGGACCCTACCAACTGCTGAGGTTGTCTTCTAGCCTTCACACACATGCATGCACATAAGACACACACACACACACACACACACACACACACACACACACACGCAATATATACATGTATGTATGAGCCCTGCAGCCCTCATTCACTCAGGAGCAGGCTCGCCGCAGCCTGAGGAAAGCCAGGCTAAGACAGGGCTCACTCAATTCTTTTCTCTGGATAAAGCTTTCCTTCAGATGGGTAACCTTCAACCCCAGACCTCATGCTTTAGTTCTCTCTAATGAGAAAAGCAATAAAAGAGGAGACCAAAGTTCACCCAGCACCTGTGCGCTCGCACATTCGAGGGCAAAAGCACTGGGTGCAGGTCCCCAATCACTCGGAGGTCATTGCTCCCCAGTGCAGGGTACAGAGGGCTCACCAGCTGGGTCTTTATTCCTCCTTCACCGCTGCAGGGGGTGGAGGGTGGGTAAAGACAGAGCTCTGTCCACACAGCTCTCAGTCCCTTCCTCCCGGAAATCTTCTCTGTCAGTTCCTCAAAGCAAGACCAAATACAAAGCATATCAGACTCGTTGCAAAGTGGAGGCACAGGGGCCCTTTCTCTAGTGTGTCGTGTCTTTTCATGAGCCTCGTCTTGAGAGGACCCTCGGTGCCACAGCTATCTGCCCATGGGGCCCCTGGCACTGTGGCCTAACCCTTCACATTAGCTCTCTTAGGAAGAACCACTGTGGAGAATTCTGGTAACTACAATCCTCTCTGTTACAGCCAGATTAAAACCAAAACCGAAGAGTACAAAGGACTCATGAGGACCCGCCCCTCCCTGAGGGCCCGAAGGTGGTTAATGGCTACAGGAGGTGGGGAGAGAGGGTAATTTTCTCCAGTGTTTTAGCCTCTTATATGCTGTCCATGCCCCAGTAAGTAACCTCCCACCTGTGCTTGTGCAATTAAACTCAGTGGGTCACACACACACACACACACACACACACACACACACACAGAGAGAGAGAGAGAGAGAGACAGAGAGAGACAGAGAGAGAGAGAGAGAGAGAGAGAGAGAGAGAGAGAGAGAGAGAGTTAAATTTAAATCATTTCAAAAGCCAGTGAGATAAAGCCACAGGTGAAGTTATTTCCACAAAAGCCCCACAAGAATTCAATCCCCAGTACCCACCTGAGGCCAAGGGCAGCGGTTCACATCTGCGATCCCTACACTCCCAAGGAGGGGATGGGAGACAGGTGCTGTCCTGAAGTGCACAGCAGCTGCGTGGAACATCTGGACAGGCACAAGAGCACCTATGTCAGCAAGGAGGAAGAAAACCGACTCCTGAAAGTGATCCTTTGACCTCCACATGCACGGTGTGACACACACTCACACACACTCACACACTCACACATACACTCACACATACACACTCCACTCACACACTCACACATACACTCACACACACACTCACACATACACTCACACATATATACTCACACACACACTCAGCACTCGAGTAATAAAAACACTTTTAAAGTAATCTAAAAGTCATTTTTAGTTAAAATAATAACATGCCAGCACCAGGTACTGCTAAAATAGTAGGAAAACTCTCCTCCCCCCAGAACAGAGATTAAACACTACCAAGTGTCGTAAAAGACTATCAAATACTGTTATTTTTGTTTGTTTGTTTTGGTTTCTTTTATATGTATGAATGTTTTATGTGCACGTATGTCTGTGCACCGTGTACATACAGTGCCCATGGAGGCCAGAAGAGGGCACTGAACTACTGAAACTGGAGTTGTAAGTGGTCGTGAGCCTTCATATGGATGCTGGGAATTGAACCCCGGGTGCTCTGGAAGAGCAGCCAGCTAACATCTATCTGAGCCATCTCTCCAGCCCGAGAAATGTAAATTCTATTTGGGATCTCAGTAACATCTTTACCATAAGCACCTATTTTGAAAGTCTAAACTCTAGAGAGTGCCCTATGTGGCAGGCCCCTGCCTATTGATGCCTGGCAGCCCGGATACGGAAACTGGGAGCCTAGGAGCCCTTATATTGGCAAGTGACACACAGCCTTGCACTGCCCAGCTGTTTTGGACACTTACTCTGAGGCCACTCCAGCAGATACACAGAACCGCCACACCTGCAGCTGAAGATACACTCCAGCTGGCCTGCCGTAGCCCTGGGAAACAGTTCTCCAAGCCAGACAGGCCTCTTGTGAATTCTTCCTGACCCTGCTGTCATTTTCGCCCCGCAATGGGGAGCCATTTACTAGATGGCCCTGTTGAAGGCTTGTGATTGGTGCAGGTCACAATCCTTCATTTGCATAAGGAACTGTATGTGATTGGTGTAACTGTGGTCCTTCATTTGCATGAGGATCTGTACTTTAAGACCCAAATGTGTGTGTTTAGCATCCCCACAGTTCCTACCCTGGGAGAACAAAGGGCCCCACAGCTGATGGGTGACCCTGGGCCATGACAACAGGGTCTTTCGGATGAGGTGATTTGGAGTGACTTTTCCCATCCTTTTGCTTCTCTGCGTTCTCCGCGTTTTCTCTGAGGAATACATCGTTATGGAAATAGTCAGGCCTGTGGGGGCTGAAGAGATGCCTCAGTCAGTAAACATTGCCTTGCAAAGTCGAGAACCTGAGTCTGACCCCCAGAACACATATGAAACAACTGGGCTTGGTAGAGAGAGCGCTGATGCCGATGCCAGGGGAGGAGAGACATCCGGAGTCCTGGGGAAAGCTGGTGACCTGCAGGCCGGTGAGAGACCCTGACTCAACAGCAAAGTCGGGGGCTCCTAAGGAAAAACACCCAAGGTGGCCTTCCAGCCTCCACACACGTGTGCACACATGCAGGTGCCTCAGAATACATAAACGTGCTCACACTTGGGGGGCGGGGTTCAGAGCTAAAAGGCAGAGACGGCCTTAAGGCCGCAACGGTGGCTGCAGTTCCAGTTCTACCTGCACTTCGCAGCTGAGAGGAAAGAGCTGCGGGGAGCTGAGTTCACCCCACAACTCCCAACTGGCAGGTAGGGGAGCCACACGATCCCCCAGATACTCAGGGGTCCAGCCTCACCTCTGTGAACTCATCGTCTCCTTTTCATGATGCAGCACCAGGGAGGCCGCAGTGGGGGTCACAGAGCCCCAGCCTGGGCTCGTGCATCACACCCACACCCAGACACACACATGAACACATGACTAAGGGTGAGATTTAAAAAAAAAATGGTCTGTCTTTTTGTTTTGTTTTGTTTTTGAGACAGAGTTTCTCTGTGTAACCCTGGCTATCCTGGCTGTACACCAGGCTGGCCTCGAACTCCAGAGATCCACCTACCTCTGCATCCCGAGTGTCAGGGCTAAAGGTGTGTGCCGCTTTGCCCAGTGAAAATAAATAAATAAATAAATAAATAAATAAATAAATAATAAAATATTTTTAAAGAAGAATGTAAAGTACTTAAGGATGCAGCTAACTAAATACATCAAGATGGCCTGTCCCACTGAAAACTGTGAGAGCACTCTGAAAGAAATTAAAGTTTAAACACAGCAGTATACCATGTTCGTGGACAGTCTCCCTAAGATAATTATTCTGCCCAATTTGAGCTTCTGCCTAGTGTAAATCTCAGTCAAAAGCCTGGTAGACTTTTGTGTAAAAATGTATCAACTAATTCTCAAAGTTTTACAGGGGAGGCTAGAGCCCTGGCTCAGCAGCTAAGAGCAGGGGCTGTTCTTGCAGAGAACCCACGTTTGCTTCCTCAAACCCAATGTTGCCGTTCACAACTACACCTGCACCAAGGGATCCGATGCCCACGTGCACACACGTAAATCAAAATAAAATAAATCTTTTTAAACTTGTTATGGAAATAGAATTAACTGAATCCTAGAATTAACTAAAGGTAATTCTGGGGGGGGGGGAATAAAGAGAGAATGAATTTGGAAAAGTATAACATGTTTTATACACACCTACATTTTGATGATGACACTCACTCTACACCACAGTGACTGATAGGTGGCACAAACATAAGGCTAGACATGTCCCCAGAACAGAATAGGCCTGCTGTATGGAGGAACCGGAACAGTTCAGTAGGAAAGGGGAGTCCTTGGACCCAGCACTGGGGCAGCCATATTACCACGTGTGCAAACAATAGAAAAAGTAAGGTGGGGAGCAGGGGTGGGAAGAGGGAGAGGAGGGAAACCGGGACAGGTGTGCACGGAGGGAAGACACGTGAAGGTGGAAACACAGACGGGATCCAGGGCTGGGAAAGGAAGCAGCAGGGAATGTATTTACAAACCGAGCTACCAAAGATTCCAAGCAGCAACACAAAGCTGGAGGGGCCTCGCTGACACGTCAGTCGCTTTCACTCCTCTGGCTCTGAGGCAGAGAGCACATACTTGACAGTGGTTTCAAGCCACCCAACCGTACAGTTGTCCCAGCTGCCCTGGACAGAATGCATCGGCTAAACGCAGCATGGAGTCACGGGGCCCAATCGCAATGGTGCCGTCTTAGAAAACAGTCCCGCACCCGAGGCTCAGGGAACCTTACAGAAGAGGGGCTGGAAAGATCATAGGAGCCAGAGGCCAGGGAGTTTGCTGGGAGATTGTGCCTCTTAATAATGCCAAAGGGTACATCCATAAAGTCTCATCAACATGTCTGCCCAACCGTCAACTGAACAAGAGCAACACCAACAGATGTGACGTAATGGGTGGGGGGGGGGGCAACTGAGGCCACCACCCTAGACTATCACACAGTTAGCCCTGAAAACATACATGTGGGTAACGTTACACAGGCTGAGCAGGTTACAGTTAGGAATGTACACAGGTACAGGCATGCAGTAGCAGCTAGTGAATAAAGAGGTCGTGAATCTGAAAGAGCAAGGAGTGTTATATGGGAGGGTGTCCGGGAAGAAAGGAAAGGGAGAAATGTTATAATTACAATCGCAAAAATTCTTTAAAGTAAAAAAAAACAACAACAACAAAACACATTGCTAATACCAAAAATAAACACATGGGAGATGCAAAAGGACACTTTCTGGTGCTTCCAACTGGCTTGCTGAACTCTGCTTTTCAACCACCCTGGTGCCACTGTCCTCACGCTGCAGAGAGACCCTGCTCTGTATGTGGCTACTTAGCCAAGTGTAGCACCAGCCCTCGGTGAGGCTCCCCTACATGCGGGCAGCACGATGACCCAGGGCTGTCAGGCTCTCTCCTCTCCCACAGTCCTCTCCGTGCGTGGATTGAGTTCATTGATTGTTCCAACCTAAGATCTCCAGGCTTAAACGAGAGCCCTTGGAATCTAATTAAAATCTTGCCAGCCACAAAGCCGGTGTCCTCCAGGGAGATGTTCCCCTCAGCGTTTCTAAGGCTGAGCCCTCTTCCCCGGCTCACCCCATCAACTAGCTTCTGCTTTCCCCCACTCCGTGGCGGTGCTGTGGAGTCACGTGTCTGGGCTCTGGGTCGCCTCCCTCCACCTGAGGCCATCAGCCCCCTCAGCCTCCTGGGAGCCTCTTGCAACTCCATCTCTGCGCCAAGGTCTCCCCCAGAACCAGTGAAGTCAGCCCCGCAGCAAGCAGATCACAGGCAGCCGGCTCATTAGAGGCCTGGCAACAGCTGGGCTCTGGGCTGGGCCCAATCTCTAGGTCTGAAGTCTGCCTTTCAATCAGGTTATTAGTGCCCAGAGCGAACAAAAACGGATTCGAATTTCCCAGTCAAATTAGAGGTTCCTGTTTTCCTTTTAAAATCTGTATTGACTGTTTCCTTTAGTAATAGCTATGACTCAGAATCGAAGTCTAGCCCTTGCTTGTCTTGTTTTTACAGAGAGTTCATAGTGATGAGTGTATGGGGTGGGGTGCGGAGTGGGGGTGGAGTGAGAGGTGTGTGTGGTGGGTGTGTATGTGGGGTGTGTGTATGTGGTATGTGGGGTGTGTGTGTGTGTGTGTATGGTGTGTGTGTGATGTCTGTGTGGTGTGTGTCACATGTAATGTTTGTGTGGTGTGTGTGTGGTGTTGGGGTGGGGGTTTGTGTGTGGGGTGTAGGGGTGTGTATGTGGTCTGGGGTATGTGTGATGTATGTGTATGTGTGTGTGGTGTGTTTGGGGGTGTTGGGGTGTGGGATATGTGGGGTGGTGTGTGTGTGTGTGTGTGGTGTGTTTGGGAGTGTGGGGGTGTGGGATATGTGGGGTGTAGTGTGGTATGTGTGTGTGATTTGTGTGTGTGTATGTGTGATGTGTACGTAGGATGTGTGGTGTGTGGGGGTGGTGTGTATGTGGTGTGTAAGGCGTGTGTGTGGTGACGGAGATCTAACCCAGGACCTCATGCCTGCTAGGAAGGCGCTCTTCCTGCCGAGCCACGTCCCCAGCCGGTACATGTTTTGTTCACAGTGCAGACGGAAAATTCTCAGACAACTCAGCCATCCCGGTTTCACACACAGACTCATGCGTACACTGAAGGAGAAACCTTAGTGCAGACAGATGTGGGCTCTCATGTAAATGCTCTCTGCCCTGCGTGGCTCCTCATGGAAGCTTGTGAGTCACTGCAGAGAACTCGAGTCACTCCCTGCCATCACTTTGGAAAACCAAAGGCTTCCCCGAGTCACATATTATCCAATTTCCCATAGGGACTTGAGCATCCTCAACCTCTGGTACCCAGGAGGGTCCCTGAGCCAACCATTCAGAGGATGGCTGCAGAGGGAGGCTCTCCCACCACAGAGGCTGTTCAGGGCAGGTGTCAGCAGGAAACACAGGGTTGGGGACAGCCAGGTGGGGAGGACGGAAGCAAGCACAGGCCTGTGACCCAGTGATGGCCACAAACAGCTGTGACCTGAAGCTGACTTGCAAGGCCCTAGAAAACTGATGGCAGGAAGCAAGTGCTAAGGACGCAGTTTCTCAGCCTCCACAGCATGGTACTGACAAGGTTCAATAAGAAGGTCCGCGTGGACCCCTGAGACAGCTGAGCATGTAAAGGGGCTTGCCGCCAAACCTGCCGACCTGAGTTTCATCCCCAGGACTCACATAATAGGAGAGGACTGACTTCAACGCTCTCCTCTGACCTCCATGTGGTAAGAAATAGATTGCCAAGGTCCATTTTCAGTGTGAGGTGCACAAAGAGTTCACTGGAGTTACAGAAGAGCAGGAGGCGCCGCCCCCATCCCCTGTTTGTCTTAGAACCCTGAAAGGTGAAAAGTTACAGGTCTTCAGCTCCGTGACTGAGCTCACGGTCAGGAAAAAAGGGGGAGCAGCCTAAGGCCCAAATTATTTATTGGAAAAGGCTTTGTGCCCTAAACCAGTGCGATGGGGGACTTGCAAAGGGCTCAAGTGCCAAACTTTGTGAGAGGAGGACAGGAATTTCTCACAACCCAGGAACTTATAAAGCCACACCAGCCACCATCTCTGCCTTTCTTCTGTGCTGGTGTCCCTTTCTGCAAAATCGTATACTAAAAGGCTGGACTGATGGCTCAGCAGTTCCGAGCACTTGCCCCGGACCCAAGTTCTGTTCCTAGCACCCATCAGTAACCCCAGTTCCAGGGGATCTGATGCCCTCTTCTGGCCTCTGAGGGCACTGCATGAATGTGGTACACAGACATTTGTAGGCAAAACACCCAAACATACAAAGTAAAACAATAAAATGAAAAAAAAAAAAACACCTTAAAACTACTTTGTTTTCTCCAGTCTCTTCAATTTGCTATTACCTTATTTCTAACAATGTGCATGCACACATCAAGAGAATAAATAAATAAATGTAATTTTTAAAAAAAACCAAAATAGCATGAAAAGGAGTGTAGTTAGCCATGCCTGTGGAAGGAAACAGACACTGGTAGGCAGGAGTCTTTAGAAGGAACACAACCAAACAGAGAGTGTGTGTTATAAAGGGGGATGTAGTGGGCTGGCTGACAAGAGAGAGGTCAGGGAGCCCAGCAGTGCCTGTTGGCACGCTGAGGGCTAGAGAGCCAGGTTCCCAACTCAGGAAGCTGGAGGCCTCAGCCATCTCAGCTCAGCGCTGGACGATGACTCACTAGGGTCCTGTGGAAGGGCAGGGAAGCTAGTCTCACATTGGTGCAGCGGGCAGGCGATGTCGACAAGACTGAAGACCCCGCCACCCTCATGTCTGTCTCTCTGTCCAGGCAGTTTGCCCATTTGAAGAGCTTTATCCCTCCAGACACTCGGGTGTGTTTTGCCAGCCCTAGACATTTCTTCATGAGTCCACAGTGACGTCTGGGACCTGCCACCAGTGCCCACTTCACAGTGCACACACAGAACCTCAGGCAAGTCCCTATGCATGCTTATTCAAATGTATCCCCCCAAAAAAGAAATAAATAAATAAAACACAGAAAAATATCCTAAGCTTAGGGCAAACCCGGTGTGGTGATGCACACCTTCAACCCCAGGCCTTGGGAAGCAGAGGCAAGAGGGTCAGAGGTTCAAAGCCATCCTACATTAAAACATCCAGACGATGGTCATGGTGGGTGATGGTCATCCAGAAGAGGCAAGATGGTTTTATCGCAGTACACCATATCACCCACGAGGCAGTTCATGTCCCCCAAAGTGACTATTGAAGTCCCAGCCACCCAATCTGCATTCTAGGTAACAAAAGGAAAAAAGAAAAAAAAATGCCTCCACCCTACAACCTTACCCATCACCCCAACTCCTTCTGCGCCTTCCCGAGGTCATGGGACACATCCTGCCACAATGGCGCTGTTTAAGGTGTTATTTTTGCTGGGTGATGGTGGCACAGCAGGGCAGTGGTGGTGCAGCTGGGCGGTGGTGGCACACACCTTTATAATCCCAGCACTCAGAGGCAGAGGCAGGCAGATTGCCGTGAGTTCGAGGCCAGTCTGGTCTACAAAGCGAGTCCAGGACAGCCAAGGGTACACAGAGAAATCCTTTCTCAAAACCCTGCCCCCCCCAAAAAAAAGGTTCTACTTTCATTGGGAAGACACATGGAGGCTGCTGCTAAACAAGGAGAAAATGAATCCTGTATGCATCGCAAAAGTGACACACCCACTAAACACCAACCCGTGTCTGGTCTCGCGATACAGAACTGAAGACCTTTGGCAGAAAGCATTCGATAGGACAAGCAGGCAAAACAAACAGCATGCACTATCCCCACATCATGACAAGGGTCTAGCAAGCAGCATGTGAATGTATATTCACAGATGGGCATATATGAAATACTGTGTGTGTATGCCTTGCATATAGGTATGCATATATAAAAATACGTGTGTGCATACCATATGTGTAAATGTGTGCGTGTCTGTGTGTAAATGCGTATATGAGTACATAACCATATATACAGAGAGGTATACATATCTATGAACTTCCCCCTAAGTATTGAACATGGGGGTCTCAAGAGGGTGGTTTCCCGCTCAGCCTAGGGTGGAGGTAGGAAAAAGGTTCTTCCTACACAACCCAAGCTGATGCCAGACTCTTGATCCTTCTGCCTCAGTCTCCCCAGTACTGGGGTAACCAGAGTGCCCCGCACACCTGGTTATGAGAGCAAGTTCAGAGCTTGCATCTGCCTAGATAACACGCTTCACAAGCTTGGTTTATACCATGCAGAGCTGTTGGCCAGTGCACAGACAACGCACGCACAAGCTTGGTTTATGCCATGCAGAGCTGTTGGCCAGTGCACAGACAATGCACGCTGTTTTCAAGTGCAATATGGGTGATTAGAGGAAGGCCAAGAAACAGGAAGGACCTCGCGTTGGAGCAGTGGGGGTGTGTCATGGCAGTGGAACTAGAAAGCCACATTGGCTTTTTATTTTCATTTTATCCACGCTCATTTAGAGATGAGAAATCTACCTTAAATAGCTCACGATCATAAAGGAACCTGCAAATAAGTGACAAAATATTTAGAACCACACGTCTAATTAAATATCACTTTTCAAAACCGGTAGGACTCAGTTCAAGATCATGGGGATGTAGTTCTAAATTTACACCCTTAACTGTATTATATTAAGGAAAGAAAAAAAAAAGAAAACAAGGAAAGATAGAAACATGCTGTAGTGTGCAACCCAAGAACCTCAGAAAATATTAAAGACAAAGAAATAATATTAAAGGAAATCCTTTTAACAAGAAGAATTAGCAACTGGAGAGATGGTTCAGTGGTTACAAGCGCTCCCTGAGGACCTGAGTTTGATTTCAAGGCACACATGTTGGGCGGCTCACAACCAGCTGTAACTCCAGCTCTAGTTTATCTCTAGTGCCCTCTTCTGGCCTTCACAGGCACCTACACACATGTTGCGGGCACACACACATAAAAAGAAATAAATGCTTTTAATTAATATAATGGGGTTTAAGGTAAGTGGTATTTGATATGGGGCTGACTTTTTTTTCTCTGAGATTCTCTTCCACGTGGGATCACCAATAACCTGAAGGAACAGAGGTGGCTCCAGGGTTGGACAGAGGAGTCAAGCTTACAGTCCGCTGGCTGCCTGTTCCCTCCCTGGCTCTGTTTGTTCCTGGCCCCACTCAAGAGTGTATTGTTCTCCACTACAAAGTAAACCAAGAATGATAGCACTGTGTCCAAAGCACAGGAGCCGGTGGCAGTTGCCCTGCCATGGATACCTGTGTGGAGGTCAGAGGACAATTTGTAGGTGTCAGCTCTCCTCTTTCACCATGTGCGTTCCAGGGAACAAACTTAAGTCATCAGGCTCGGGGAGAGGTAAGTGCCTTAGCCTGCTGTGATGCTGTGATGCTCTCCTTGCTGCCAACTTGACTACATCTGGAATTCTTAAAACCCAAGTGGCTGAGTATGTCTGTGAAGTACTTTTTTTTTTTAATTAAATCATTGAAGTGTAGAAACTCTCTTTTAATCTGCAGGAAGGTCCACCTTTAATCTGGGCCACACCTTTTGCTGGAGGTAGGAGAAAGAAGCTTGCTCTCTCTGCCTGCTTGCTCTTGCTCACACTGACAAGTCCATTTCCTACACTGGCATTAGAGCCTACTTCTTCGGGATTCTGGCATATATTGAAGACCAGATGAGACATCCAATCTCATAGACGGAACAACTACTAGATTCTTGGATCTTCCATTGGTAGACAGCCATTGTTGGATTAGTATACCATTCTAATAAATCCATAGATAGATAGATAGATAGATAGATAGATAGATAGATAGATAGATAATAGATAGATGAGTGTGTGTTTATTCTATAAGTCCTGTTCCTCTAGAGAACTCTAGCTAGTACACCTGCTAAGCCATCTTGCTCATCCATTGTCTTAATTCTTTTTTGTTTGTTTGTTTTGTTTTTCGAGACAGGGTTTCCCTGTGTAGCCCTGGCTGTCCTGGACTCACTTTGTAGACCAGGCTAGCCTCGAACTCACATTGATCCGCCTGCCTCTGCCTCCCGAGTGCTGGGATTAAAGGCGTGCGCCACCAAGCCTGGCTTTAATTCTTAAATGATACACAAAGTCTGTAAAAGAGAAGATAGAATGTATCGGGCTCCCTGAAACCCCAACAATCAAGTAACCAAGTGCCTATTCCTTAAAGACTAAATAAAATAAACTTCTAGCAAGTCAAGTTAAAGCAAAGAGCAAAGACATAAGCAATGAGAACCAAGGAGAGCAGCCTACACACATGCAAAATCCACTGGACAAGATGGTGGAGGAGCTTGGTGGTGAAGGTTAAACCTTAGAACTGCACAGGATAAAAGGCAGATATTTCACTTATTTTAGGAGGGAGGCATGGCTGGTTTGCTAGCTGGATTGGGACCGTACATGAAAATAAAATTACAAACGATTCTACTTCTAAACATAGATTTGGAACCTACAGTAAAACATGAACAAAATAAATGCAGCAGTGATGCACTTTCAGAATACACACATCAGAACCAGGCTGAGATTAGCCTAGGCCCACAAGCGCCAACTTCAGAAGAGTATTTGGGAGGCACCAGGGATGCGCTTGGGAGACTGAGGCACGAAGATCTTGAGTTTGAGGTTAGTCTGAGTCATACAGTGGGAGGACAGTCTGAGCTACGTAGTGGGACTGGAAGAGAGGTGAGGGAGGTGAAAAATATCTATCTCAGTGGGTAGAGAACAACATGTGAGAAGATACAATGTTTGTGGGACCTGGAGAGACGGCTCAGTGGTTAAAAGCATTGGCTGCTCTTCCAGCTGGCCTGGGTGACGTTCCCAGCACCCTCCTGGTGACTCACAACCACCTGTAACCCCAGTTCCTCCAGATCTGATGTTCCCTTTTGGCCTCTGAGGAAACCAGGTATGTGCATGTGGTACACTGGCACATAAAATAAAAAAAAATTTTAATTAAATGTAATGTTCATTTATTATACAAACTGAAAATAGAACAGACTTCCATGAGTTTGGTAAAAATGTCCATTAAAGACTCACTATAGGTCTGGGAGTACCGCCTAGAGGTAAAGCACTTATGTAAGGGGAGAGGGGAGTATATGCATGTGTGAATGCAAGTGTCCTCAGAGTCCAGAACAGGCCATTGGGTCCCCTGGCACTGGAGTTATAGACAGTTGTGAGCTAACATGTGGGTGCTGTGAATCAAATTTGGGTCCTCTGTAAGAGTAACGCATGCTCCTAACCACTGAGCCATCTCTCCAATCTCCAGATATTATATTCAATGTTAAAATATTCAAAGTATTTCCATTACAGTTAATGGAAAAGAAGAGCCAGAAATTAGTTCCTTATTCAGCATTTGGCTTGAGGTTATTGCCAATTCAATAAGACAAGAAAAAAGAAAGCATTGTAACAATAGGTGGGGGGAACCAACACATTGCAATTCCTTGCCAATGGTATTATTGTTGGCATAAAAAATCCAAGAGTTTCTAGATACCTTGAAAACTAATACAAGTTCAGCAGGACCCCTGGATACAAGATAAATGTACATGGGAAATGGTCCACAATGTTCCTATGCCTGGCAATAACCAATTAGGAAACACAAACAAAGAAAGTGTCACAGAAGCAGTAAAAACTAGCTGTGCAAGACCTTTATGGAGAACGTTACAAAATACAACTGCAGAATGCAGATGCCTGAATAAACAGAGATATATAGCAGCTCATGGCTGGAAAAGCTCAACGCCATAAACACATCAATCCTTTCTAAATTAACCCATAAAGTTAATGCAATTGCAGCCGAATTCCAACGGGGGCCTGGAGAAAAGAAGCCTAAAATGCAAATGGAAAAACAAGGTTAAGAGAAGCCAAGGCCATCTCAAAGAACAAGCCAAAGGGAGACAGGGCTTTCCCCACTGGGAATCATGCAAGCCTGTCACTGACAGAAAAACAGACAAAGACAGACAAATAGACCCAGAATACCTAATCCAGCCACCTGATTTAATAAAATAAAATGGGCAGAGAAAATAAATTATACCAGGTCACCATGGTGCCCATTTGGTACAAAATAACAAACGAACAAATTTTTTCTCTCCTTTGGATACAGGATCTCACTATGTAATCTTGGCTAGCCTGAAAATTGCTGTGTAGGTGAGGCTAGCTTCAAACTCAGAGATCCACGTGCTTCTGCCTCCTGACTACTGGCTGGGATTAAAGGCTTGTGCCACCAACCACCACCAACCCAGTGAGCTTTGTGCTGGATACAGTAAGGACATTTTCAAACCATCATGTTCTTTTCGTCTTTTTTGACCCCATGTATCCTTTTACCTACCTCCCGGCAGGGTTTACCTATACTTACACTTGTTTACATACATACATGCATACATACATACATACATACATACATACATACATGCATTATAAGCCAGGTTCCACATTTGAGGGAAAGCACATGGTTTTCCCCTTCCTAAATTTGAGCCATCTCATTTAATACTGTACTTTCCAGGCACATCTGTTTTCCTATAAGCTCCATGGTTTTGTTTTTCTTCACAGCCAAATAATCTACTTTGTGTCTGTGTACCCCACTTCCCTCATCCGTTTATCCACAGATGGGCATCCAGGCTGGCTCCATCTTAGGTTTCAGCTCTATGTGGGTGTGGATACAGGATGTCTAGACTGCCCCTGCCTCATATCCCTCGCCTGCCGGGATCCACAGTGTTCCACTGAACACTCTCAGACACGCGCTCCACTCGTCCTGATAAAACAGCAGCTCCACGAACCAGGGAGTTATGTCCCAGAAGAGTGTCCAAGAAATGATGGGTCAGATTAATGTGGCCAAGCCCCTCCCGAGGGAGTATTATGGGATGTATCCTATACCCTTCTTGTGGTGCCCTACGGCTGAGTCCCAGCTGTCCAGCTCAGTGCCAGTCCATCAACTTGCCTTCCTACGACTCCTCCTGGGACCCTCTTACTATTTAGCAGCTAAATATAGTCCCAGGAGCTGCTCCTGACAAACTACACCAAGATAACAACAGCACATACACACATGTGCACACACACATACACACATGCGCACACACACATACACACATGCACACACACACACACATGATGCTAGGAACCAAAACGGGGTCCTCTGCAAGATCAGCAGGGTCTTGTAACCTCTTAGCCATGCCTCTGCCCCCAAATGGTTAATTATATATTGTCTACATTTTATCAGTTTTGTTGCTGTGAAAGGTGTGTGTGTGTGTGTGTGTGTGTGTGCATTTATTTAAAATAGATTTGTTTTTATTTATTGTGCGTGTATGCATCTATGTGGGTGGGGGACACGTGTACATTCTAGTGCCCAAGGAGGCCTGAAGAGCACATTGGATCTCCTGGAGCAGGAGTTACAGGTAGATGCGGTGCTGGGAAACACTCCAGCGCTCCTGAAGAGCAGCTGAGCCATCTCTCCAGCCCTGCAGTTTTTTTTTTTAAGGAAAATAAGCAAATAAACACGTATTGATCTAGAAAGAGCTGAACATCTATGCAGATCTGCTCAGAAGGCCAAACGGACTGTAGCTATTAGTGAGAATCCTACTGTGTCTCTGTGGAAGTCAGGTCTCCTCTGGGGACAGGAACTGTGACATAGAAAGCTTACAGACACAAGGCAGCCTCCCAGGGAATAGGGGCTGCTCTTCCTGCCCACACAGCCGCAGTCCCCACTGCTGTGAGGGGCAGTGCTTGTCTCAGGGGCAACCTCCCCCTGAAGGACAGCAACAGGCTTCAGGCTAGAAGCCAGGCTCTAAGGGGTGCAAGATCCAGACAGTGTAGTTTTTGAGGGTGTCAGAGGACCCCACAACTCATGCTGCTCTCTCACAAAGTGAGACCCAGGCCCCTCAATTAGGCACTTAGTAAGTGCTCAGAGAGAGAGAGAGAGAGAGAGAGAGAGAGAGAGAGAGAGAGAGAGGAGTCCGCTGAGACCCTATAGGATGGAAGAAACACCCAGTCCTGATAGCAAGTGGAATTAGAAATGAGTGGGAGAGTAGGATTGAGGTGCATGATGCTAAATCCACAGAGAATCAGTAAAAAGTTAAATTTTTTTAAAAGAGCTAGAGCGATGGCTCGGTGGTTAAGAGCACAGGCAGCTCCTCCAGAGGACCCAGGTTCAGTTCCCAGCACCTGCATGCAGCTCACAGCTGTCTGTAACTCCAGCTCCAGAAGATCTGACACTCTCACATGACATGTATGCAAGCAAAACACTAATGTATATGAAATAAATAAATAAATTTTTTAAAAAAGGCAACACAGACATCAGCATTCACAAACCATCAAGCAAAAACATCAATTCCATTTAGGAGGAAAGAAAAGGGGACAGAGGGAGGAAGGAGGAAAGGAAGGAAGAAATAAAGAGAGGGAGGGAGGGAGGGAGGGAGGAAGAGAGGGAGGGAAGGAGGGAGAGAGGGAGGGAGGGAAGGAGGGAGGGAGGAAGAGAGGGAGGGAAGGAGGGAGGGAGGAAGAGAGGGAAGGAGGGAGGGAGGAAGAGAGGGAGGGAAGGAGGGAGAGAGGGAGGGAGGGAAGGAGGGAGGGAGGAAGAGAGGGAGGGAAGGAGGGAGAGAGGGAGGGAGGGAAGGAGGGAGGGAGGAAGAGAGGGAGGGAAGGAGGGAGAGAGGGAGGGAGGGAAGGAGGGAGAGAGGGAGGGAGGGAAGGAGGGAGGGAGGAAGAGAGGGAGGGAAGGAGGGAGAGAGGGAGGGAGGGAAGGAGGGAGGGAGGAAGAGAGGGAGGGAAGGAGGGAGAGAGGGAGGGAGGGAAGGAGGGAGGGAGGAAGAGAGGGAGGGAAGGAGGGAGGGAGGGAGAGAGGGAGGAAGGAAGAGAGGGAGACCTTATCTTTGAACCCCTTCCAAGAGAAAATCCAAAATGACAATATGAGCACTGCCCAAGTGTCAACAAAACATTGTAAAAATATGAAAATAAAAATATAAAAGTGTGGTCCATATTCATCAAAGCTCAGTCAATAGAAGCTTACTCTGAGTGAGTGCAAATGTGAGATTTTGCATATTAAAATTTTCAAAGTAACAATTGTGACAAGGCCAGAACGGTGTGTAGTGTACATTCCTAGTCTCAGCTGCTTGAGAGGATGAGGCAAGAATTGCTTGAGCCCAAGAATTCAAGGCTAACCAAGCAACATAATGAGATCCTATCTCAAAACCAAAATTTTAAAAATCATTTAGAGAATTTTTAAAAATTATGTTTAAAGATCAATGAAAAATATGATAGCAAATATGTAAAGGAATATTAAAGACTACAGCAAAAGAACCATGTAGAAATCTAGAGCATTAGCCCTAAATTTGATGTAAGTAGCTATGAGTGCTTATTCTTTTTTAAAATGTATTTATCATTACATATACAGTGTTCCACCTGCCTGTACCCCTGCCTACCAGAAGAGGGCACCAGATCTCATAGATGTTTGTGAGCCACCATGTGGTTGCTGCGAATTGAACTCAGGCCCTTTGGAAAAGCAGCCGGTGCTCTTAACCTCTGAGCCATCTCTCCAGGCTGAGTGCTTGTTCTTATCAACATTTTATTTGTCTGGCAGTCCTGGGGATTGAACTGTCACAGTGCCCCAGACCTTAGTAGTCCCCAAGACATTAGCACAACTGACTCCATGATGGAAGTACCATTCAAAACACAGCACCTCCTGCCAAAACTAAGACAAAGACCTAATCCATCGAAGGCCACAGTTCCGGGAAAGCCGTTAAATGCACTAGCCTTGCTTTCTGGCTTCTGCAGTTCCACTTCTGGCTAACTGCTCTTGTTAACTGAAGTGTGTCAACCCAGAAACCGAGGTTTTTGTGCTTAAAATCTTACCCTGAGAAAGGCCTGGGGCTACACCAGGATCACAAGCTCCCAGTGCAGTCACCGGCTGGCTAATACTTTCCATTGGCTTAAATCTTGTCTGGGCAGCCTTCTCTGGTAAGCACCCCACAACAGAACTGGGCCCTCACAGATGCTAGGCAAATGCTCTATCACTAAGTCACCAACTTAAACACATTCAAGATATTTCACTCCCAGCACTCAGAAGGCAGAGGCAGGTGGATCACTGTGAGTTCGAGGCTAGCCTGGTCTACAAAGTGAGTCCAGGACAGCCAAGGCAACACAGAGAAACCCTGTCTCGAAAAGCATAAAAAAAAAAAAAAAAGAGCGTGGTGACGCACGCCTTTAATCCTAGCACTCGGGAGGCAGAGGCAGGCTGATCGCTGTGAGTTCGAGGCCAGCCTGGTCTACAAAGTGAGTCCAGGACAGCCAAGGCTAACACAGAGAGACCCTGTCTCGAAAAACGGGAAAAAAAAAAAAAAAGACATTTCACATCTAACATGCAAGGTGTTTGGTAAGTTTGCAATAGGTGTAGGGTAAAAAATGACTTATTCTTTCCTAGTGAACAAATCAATGATGTGTTGATTTTATTTAGATGCAATTACTCATAACTAGGTAATACTTCTAACATAGGGTAAGGTCAGAGTAACCAAAGATAATGCTATGCTGGCATCAACAGTTTTTAAGAGTTTAATTTTGCTGTTTTCAGCATTTATCGAGAATGTTTCTACAACTTTCCAACAATTAATAAAATAGTATATGAAACCAAAATTTATTCTGAAACTATGATGCATACATTAATACTAATGATTAACTGGGTTATAGTACTCATGAACTTGAAATATATATATTAGCAGGAATATTTTCAATAGAACAATAGCATGATGGTGATTGGTTAGTATTTTTTTATTTGTAATTTCTTAGTGGCTAACTACTTTAAACAGTTTAATTGCCTTTCATTGCTTTGATTCTTTGTGTTGTCATAATAATAGCAACATTTAATAAGTCATCCTTTTTTATTTACAGTAAGAACAACCTATGCTACAGAAGCACTGTTTTCATGTATTTCTTAAAATTATATCATGGTTTTATACAGAACAATATTATACATTTGCATTTCTCAAACTTAAAAAAGAAAGAGGGAGAAGGCCCCACACCACTCCCAGTTAGTGCTGTCTCTGCCCTGTGTGTGTGGACCAGAACGCAAACTCTGAGCCACTGCTCCAGCATGCGCCTGCCAGCTGCCACACTCCCTGCCACGATGCCTGTGGACTCGAACCCTCTGGGCATTAAATGCTTTCTTCTGTAAGTTGCCTTGGTCATGGTGTCTTCCAGACGGCCATAAAAAGTAACCAAGACACACAGAGTTTTTGCTCTAGCACCCCCTGCTGGGCATCTGGGACCTATGTCAGCGCTACAGAGGGGGGCTTTTCGCAGTCAGCCCTCCTCCCTTCCCACCTTCCGTCTATACCCTCTTATACCTGAAAGTGTCCCCAGGCCACTCTTGCCCCCTCTTCCCTTTACCACTCACAGATGTGACCCCTTGCCTTCTCCTTCCGTCTCCTCACAGACCTGAGCTGAGAAGGCTTTCCTCACCAGGTAGTAGCTGGAGACCATGGGAACGCTCCTCCTGGCAGGTCAATGTGTCTTCCCCAAAAGACGTGGAAGGGCTTACACCCAGAACCTATGCCTGAGATTTGATTTGCAAAGAGTCTTGGGAGCTGACCACATAAGATGAGGCTGTCTCTAATCCAACCCAACGTACCCGATGCAAGGCCGACATTTGGACAGAGACAGACAAGTGCACACAGAGAGAGGAGCATCACGGGAGAACGAAAATGACCACAGCAATGTGTCAACAAGTCAAAGGATACAGAAGAGTTCTCTGGAACTACCAGCAGAGAGAAGAGGCATGGAGCAGACTCTCCCTCATAGCACCCAAAAGCAACCAGCCCTGCAAGACACCCTGGCTTTAGCCTTGTCCCAGGACCAGGAGTGTGCACATGTGTAAGCGTGGGGAGGGCAGGACTTCCTGTGGAAGTCAGAGGATGGCCTATGGAAGGCAGTTCTCTCCTTCCACTGTGTGGTGCTGGGGTTTGAACATGCCTGCCACCACGCGTGTACACACACACACACACACACACACGAGAGTCTCAGACCACTGGGGCATTACCCTTAGGAAAGATTAAGGTAACCACCCTAACTCCACTGATAATTCTTTTTTGTTTGTTTGTTTATTGTTTGTTTTTTGTTTTTCCAGACAGGGTTTCTCTGTGTAGCCTTGACTGTCCTGGACTCACTTTGTAGACCAGGCTGGCCTTGAACTCACAGCGATCCACCTGCCTCTGCCTCCCGAGTGCTGGGATTAAAGGCGTGTGCCACCATGCCCGGCTCCACTGATAATTCTTAATAGAATGGCAAGAGCTTGACGTGGGCTCTGTTGGGATGTGACCACTCATCACTGCGTACCCTCCTTCTGTTACCTCCCACCTTGAGGTGGTACAGCCCGGGGAAGCCTCACTTGAGCCTGTGCTATGATCTCTGGACTTTTGGCTGCTGAGACTCCTCCCAGGAAATGTTAGCCTCAGGTGTTGCATCACCATCACAGCAAGTGGACTAACACAGGAGACCTCTGTAGGCTGGGAACTCCGCCATCTCGGTCCTGAGGTCCTGCACCATGCATTCCTCTACCTGCCTTCTTCTGTGGAAGGGAGGGTTGCCTTAAGCTGTGCCAAGAGCCCTGTCAGTGAAGACCAGCCCCGGGATTCCCTAGCTTGCATCTTCTGCAAGCTCACCCCACCCCACCTCACCTCACCCACCCCCATAGCTCTTAAATACCAAGAAACTGCCTTAAACTGTATCCTGAACTTTGTCCCTGGCCATCACAAGTGGTCAGCCATCTTGTGCCAGGGACAACCAGCAATGGACTCCTCATCACCAGGTGCCAGAGAGGTGTCCATCGACAGAACCCCACAATCAGTCTGCTTCCCAGGGTTCATTAACTGAGGTGGGTCCCATGACTACGGGTGCCACTCTCTGCAGGGATGCACAGCACAATAGGGCCACACACCAAGCGCCACACAGAATGGATCCCTACCTTTGATTGCTTAGGAGCAGAGCCTGGGATCAGGGTTTACTAGAGCACAGATGGCCAGGGCAAGTCCCTAGAGGGTAAGGGCAGCGAAGGGAGAGGCTGGACCGATGCTATGGATTATCACCTTCCAAATGAGTGTTGAGGTTTAATCTCCATTATGAGCGATTAAGAGATATAAGACAGTGCCCTCCCAAGTGGATTAATCCACTCCTGGGATTAATGGACTGATGAGTTAATGGGTTATCTCCAAAGTCGCCCTGTTATGGAAGCCAGCTGGCTAGGTCTCTGCGGATTCTGCCAACAAGAACCTCACAGGTGCAGCCCCTTGACCTCGGGCCAGAACCATGAGCCAAAAGTAACCTCTTTTCTTGCCGGCTTACCCAGCCTGTGGTATTGTATAATCAATCAGCAACAGAAAAAGACTAGGACAGAAAGAATGCGGTCTCAGAGTAAAGTTCAGCCCCAGACAGATTCAGGGAGGCTTGGGGACATCCGCCATACACTAGATATCATACATTAGATAGCCGTTGACTGTGGGCTGTATCCAGGGCCTGCTAGACACCGCGGCTCAGTGGCGGGCCCTTCTCCTCAGAAGAGAGATCTGTTGGGATGCCAGACAGAGCACGTATGTCCCAGAGCACAGCCGTCTCCTCTGCTGCCTCGGGCTTATCCACTGATCAATCACCATTCCGTTGTCTCTGGTGCGTGTCAGTCACCCGTCCAACATGTCCCCAAGTAACAGGGGATACAAATCAAGTTCTGAGAGGCGCCTCACTGTGCTGACACCCTCCTGGATTCCTGGGGGTGGAAAAACACCTTCCCCGGCCCCAGCCCACCTCTGGGGTGCCACCCTGATAGAGAGTAAGGGGGTGATCTAGGAGCCCCCTCTTGATGGCCAGTTGGGTTTGAAGCCACACTGTTTCCTTAAAGCCTGGATCCCAGCACGAGCTGCACCTAAGCCCATCTCCTCCCCCCTCCCCCCCCCCCCCCCCCCCGCCCACATTCCCCTCCACCAAACACTGCTCGTGCTCTCCCCCACCCCCCACTTAAAAGCAATTGGTGATTTACTAGGAGCCCAGAGACAGGAACCAAGTGGCTGAGGGCGCCATCTAGTGGATGACAGGGCAAGTCACTTAGAAGGATGGAAGAGCCTGGATTGTGGTCCTCCCACCCCCGCGGCATGTCCCAGAGAAAGCCAGGCCAAGGTGCTGAACTGTGAAGGAATTAAAGGGTAAAGGCGAGGAAGAGAGACCAACGCACTTCTTGGGAGGTGCCTGGAACCCTGCCCCTAAAGAGATATCCAGGACACAATGGTCACTTTCTGCTCCCTTCTCTCTCTTCTGGAGCATTTAAATCTGGTTTTGCTTGCTTGCTTGCTTGCTTGCTTGCTTGCTTGCTTGCATGCTTGCTTGCTTGCTTGGTGACTTGTTTTGAGGCAGGCTCTCATTTAGCCACAGCTGGCCTTGAACTCCTGATTCTCCTGCCCCCACCTTCCAAGTGCTGGGATCACAGGTACGTGTCATTGTGCACTACTATGGGCCACGTAAAAAGATCCATTTGGGAGCTCATAAGATGGCTCAAACAGAGACTGACAACAAGTGGAATTCGACCCCGGGGGCCCATCAAGCTGTCCTCAAGCAAGCACATGTTCGGACTCATATGCACACCAGATAAATCAAAATGGTTTGTTTGTCTTTTAATCCTGTTTGGTTCTGTCTGCTTGTTACAAGAAAAAAACACTAAGGAGGATTTCAGAAAAGTCGCCGCTGTCATCATCATCATCATCCCCTTTTGGATTGCACTGGCCTATGGGGTGTCTGGCTGCCCTTTCAGCCCTCCAGGGATCCCAGAGGCTTCTGAGAGGAGCATCCGGAGTCGGAGCTCTGACCTTCGCTGTGCAGACACACCTGCAGGGCAGGATGGAGGCACCGCCTGGCTGGAGATGCTGCATGCCCTGGGCTCTTACCCTCTGGTTCTGGGAAGGTGGGAGGAAGCGTGCCATCTGCTCAGCAAGGCTTGTTAGGGGCATAGAAAGTGGCTACCAAACAGAGAAACAAGACTTTCACTTCTCAATTTATACACTTCCCCAAAAGCGTGGTGGTATCTGGAGCCAGCCGAGCTTTGGGGTTTGATCACTTTTTTTTTTCTAATTTTTCAAGAGAAAGTGCAATTGGGAACACCAGACATTGACTGCCTTGGAACGGAAGACCATGTCATCCCCAGAAATACAAGGCCGGTCCAGCCTGCTCTCCGAGCCGGCAAACAGCACTGCGTGGGCTCCGCTGATCTCTCAGTGTCTTGTCTTCAGTGACTTTCTCACTTCCATAGATCAGCCAAGGTATTGCTAAAGAGACAGTCATAACTGGAAAATCCTAAAATAGTTCCTGTCTGGCCCTTCGGAGAACAAGTTGGTCACTGAGCCAGTGAGACCGCTCAGCAGAAAGAAGCTCCTGCTAAGCCTGACGACCCGAGAGTGATTGCAGGAACCCACGCGACAGAGAGAGAGAGGCTGAGTCTGCAGGTGGCCCTCTGAACCCCACACAAATGCACCAACACAACTAAAATAAATAAATGTTAAAAAAAGAAAAAAGTAAAGAAAACATTGGTGACACCTTAAAAAAAATTACAACTACAAAATTGCAAGAAATATGAGAAACAGCAAATTGGGGTCAGTGGCGTGAATGTCCCAGCCAGTGGAACCCAGACGCAGGGAAGGGAGGGCAAGCTGCTGATCGTCAACACAGCACTTTGCATCAACAGCCCTAGATGGAAACAGAGGTAGCCACAGGTTCCAAGAGCCGTACAGGTGATGGAGAGCAAATCTCCTTCCTCTGGGTAGCAGGAGAGCAGGCCAACGGCGGGAACCCCCGCTTTTATAAATAGAGGCTAGAAGGATGAAAAAGAGGAAATGCCTATTAAAAAGATGAAAACGTGGTGGGGCGGGGGCCCTCTTGGGTAAAGACTCGGGGCCTGATGACCCGAGTTTTTGACCCGTGTGGTAGAAGTCGAGAACCACCTCCTCCAAATTGCTCTCTGACCTCGGCGTGTACGTACAAACACAAATAGACAAAGCTGGGCAGGGCAGCACGCACCTTTAATCCTAGGGCCTGGAGTTGAAGGCCAGCCTGATCCACACAATGACACCCTGACTCAAAAAATCAATGAAGAAACCAAGAAGCCGAAGATGGGTTGGGCGTAATTACACAGGCCTGTAATCCCAGCTCCTTGGGAGAAGAAGGCAGGAGGATCAGAAGTTCAAGGTCATCCTTAGCTAGGCCGTGAGTCAGCTCCTGGCTGAGCTGCATGAGACTCCATCTCAGAGGGGAAAAGAATGTTAAAATTGGAGAGGAGCCAGAGATATGAGCAGAACATTAATTAATTTTTTATTTTAATCACGGGGGTCATGTTTAAATTGTTTGTTTGGGGGCTTTGTTGTTTTCGGTCAAGGTCTCCGGTAGCCCAGGCTGGCCCCGAGTTCTTCATGGTCCTTCCGCTACCTCTCACATGATAGAACTTTAGGTGTGTGCTGGCACACGTCAGCCATCAACCCTTAGTGTCTGTGAGCTCCAAATTCATGGATTCAGCAAACGTTTGATCTAAACTATTAAAAAAAAAAAAGGCATCTGTACTAAATAAGAACAGACTTCTTCGTGCCATTATTCCTTATTTACATAGCATTTGCATTGCACTGGGTCTTAGCAGAAATCCAGAGCCATTTTAAACTATAAGAGAGGATGCACCTAGGTTATATGCAAATATCATGCCATTTTATGCAAATCAGCATCTGCAGTTTCCGGTCTCTGTTGTGGGGAGGGCACTCCTCTGCAAATACTGAAGGACAGCTTTGTATGTTTAAAATATTGAAGGGGCGGGAGGTGGGAGGGGGGGAGTTGAGGTGAGCATTCTCTTAACCCCAGCACACCAGGCTGAGGCAAGCAGATCTCCGTAAGCTCAAGACCAGCCTGGTCTATACATTATGTTCCAGGCCATGGCTAAGCAGTGAGACCCTGTTTCCAAAAATAAAATAAAATAAATTATTTAAATATAAATATTTATGCCAAAGAATAACTTTAAAAGTTTTTTAAGACACATGAAAGGCCAGCAATGGCAGCACACACCTGCAGTCCTAACACTCACAGGAGTAAGAGACAGGATTTCCAGGCTGTCACGGTCAGCCTGGACCCCATATTGAATACCAGACCATCCTGGGGCTGGAGAGATAGCTCAGCAGTTCAGAGCACACCCCGCTCTTTCAGAGCACCTGAGTTCAGTTCCCAATACCCATGTCAGGCAGCTCACAACTGCCTGTAACAGGGATCCCAGGTGTCCTCCACAGCACGTGAGTGGGAATCAGAAAACAATGTTTAGGAGTCAGGTCTCACCTACTATGTGGGTCCCAGAGATCAAACTCGTGTTGCTGGGCTTGGTGGCCCGGCGTCTTTACTGGATGCGCTGTCTCGCTGGCCTGTGGTTGTCTTTATAATCTTGTACATGGAAGGTCTTCCTAAACATATCTGAAAAGACAGAACAACGAAATGGTGCTCCGTTTGGCCATGTAAGGATCTAAGATCAGAGCCAGCAAGATGGGTCAGGTCAGCAAGTCAGAGTGTGTGGAGGTAGCAAGAAACACGAAACAAAACAAAACCAAAAAAGACAAGCTGTGCAGCCTCACTAACACAGCAGCTGTTGGTGGGTGCCTTCCCAGATCAGCCCCCATCTTCCTTCTTCCACCCATTTGGGTTTACCCCCCAACTTGCACAACACTTGACACAGACTGCAATCCAGCCAATGGGGGGGGGGGGCGTGGCTCAGGAAGGAAGGGTAAGGGAAGGGAGGTCAGAGGAAGAAGGAGAAAGGTGGAGTGAGACAGAGCACTCCAGGAAACATGCCTGTGCTAGTCAGCATGAGTCAGCTGCTGTAACAAACACACCCCAAATCTCTACAGCTTAACACAAGGTGACACTTTGCTTATGCGAGTGCAACATGAACTTTCTGTTTGGTGTGTGACCTGAGCTTTCCCTTCTCAGGCCCAGCAGGCCCAGCTCTCCCCATCCTGGAGCTCTGCCACCCTCCAATGAGGTCAGAATCGCTACATCCGGAAACGCCGTGGGAACGACATCTGTGTCTCTGCTCATATCTGACTGGTCAGATCGGGTCCCGTGGTCACATGACCCTCACAGCTGCAGGGGAAGCTGGGAACTGTCATTTATTCCATAGGGAAGAAAATGAGCCTCGTTAAGCACTGCCTAGCCACAAGGTCCCCTCGGGTCCCTTCTTCCAACACAGAAGACTCACTCAGTTCTCACTCTCCGAGAGTAAGAAGTCCCATTGCTGTCACTGGAGTGGTTTTTTTTTGTACCAGTGTTTCCCCGGTTGATATGGCTAACAGCAGGTCAGACCCTCTCTGGAGTTTGTATTGCTTTGGCCAGAAGCCATGTGCTCCCAACTGTCAAACCTAAGCTTTCGAATTGCCCTCCCAGGGCATCTCTGTGAAGCGTCCCTAATCTGGCCAGGCAGGATGGCACCAGCCCTTGTCTTCTGCCAGCTACAGATTGAACTAACCATGAGATCCCTGTCATTGCTCCAGAAAAGAGAAGCCGCCATCCAGGGGACCAGGGCCCCTGCCTGATTATTAGTGTGAGGACAGAGGCCTCTCTGATGAAGAACACGCGTAGCCCACAGAAAGGCTTCGGGGAACTGAAAACACAGGTTCCAGAGTTTAAAATTCAATAGAGGAAGTGAAGAGATGGTGTACATCTGTAGTCTACATTTGGAAAGAGGAAATGGAATGAGGAGCAAGACCAGAAAGAAAGGTGAACTTGGCAAAGAGACTCAAGGCTGGATCTGCTCCAGGACCAACCTTGGGAGCAGACCAGTTTCTAAAAGGAGAGATGAGCAAGTGAGGAGAGATGCAGTGATTTAAGAAGCAGTGGTAGCGTGGATCAGTGGGTAACTGCTTGTCAAACAAGCTTGAGTTCGAATCCCTAACTCTCACATAAAAAAGCAGGAGGTGGGTATGCTCACCCCGTAATCCCAGGAGTGTGCACACAAAAGAAACACTAGCTTGGAAGAACCTCAGGAGTCTGGGGATCTTAAAAGGCCCTAGGCAAGGGTGGAAGAATACAAAGAGAGCACACGCGTAGCCTCGGGCTGGCCGGGCAGCGGAGACTTAGGGCAGACAAACCTTCAGAGCCTGGGGGCTGAAGCACCTGGGCCTGCAGAGGCCGCATCTCATTTGCTCATTAACAGCCTTGGAAGGGAGCAGCGAGGGAGTTGGCGGGGCGCAAGAGATCCAGAAGGGAAACAGAGCAGAAAACATTTACAAGTTCAAGATCAGACCCAAGCGGAAGACTGAAAAGCCACAGTGCAGTGACAAGGCAGGTGCGTGGTTACGTTGCAGTAGAGGTAACATGGCTGAACATGTACAGGAGCTGCTCCAAACTCGGGGTACCACGGGACCCTGGGAATGGATGGCAAGGGAGTGAGAAAGGGGAGGTGAAAGTATCCCCAAGTGTTTTCTCATGGGGTGCTGTGGACAGAGAGAGGGGCTGAAGAATAACATTGGGGTTATGTTTAATAGTTTAGTAGGTAAAGGGACCTGCAACCAAGCTTAATGACCTCAGTTTGATCCTCGAGATCGCCACGGTGGAAAAAGAGAACTGACTTCCGAAAGCGGTCTTCTGACCTCCGCACACACACCGCGGTACACGCGCACCCACGTATGCAAAACAAGTATGAGCCTGGATATATTCGTGTATTTTAATATATTCATCCCAGCAAAAAATAATTGGTTAAGTTGCAGCACTGAGCATCCGCAGGGGTGCATCACAGCGGGTGCAGGGCAACTGTAAAGCACGTGGGAAAGTGGATGCAGTGACACCTGCATGCAGCAGAGTTAGTGAGAACCTGGGCCAGCCTCCGGGGGTTGGTGGCTGCGCCCTCAGCTTCCTGTCGGAGCCGGAAATAGCAGCTCTCTTTTGAGTTGGTTCCATGGGAAGAAGGACCTACCAGTAGCACGAACTAGAGAGCTTTGCTCTGCGACAAACTGCAAGCCCTCAGCCCACAACAGTAGGGGGTGGAAGGTCCTAGCTTGGACTGTACTGGGTTAGCGTCTGATACTTCACCCCGTCTTCTGAGATTTATCATTTGGGGTGCTCTTGAAAACACAGGAAGATACAACCCAAAGGGAGGGAGGTGAGGGATAAGCAGGCACTCTGACCAAAGCTACATTCTTAGCTCCTAGCCTCTAATTCCAGCACCATGAGCCCGAGGCAGGAGAATTGCTCCAAGCCTAAGCCAGCCTCAAAAGCAAACTTGCAAACAAACAAAGACATACACGTGCACGCGTCGTGAGATTGAGAGGCCTCACCGGAGCCAGTGAATCCCACCCAAACCCTTCGGTGGCTGAGCAGCCAAGGAGGGAGGAGGGAGGGAAGGATGTTGTGCGCGCTGCGGGGGGGGGGGGGGGGGGCGGGCTACTGTAGAGACCTTCCTGGCAGTTCTTACAACTTCCAGAGGCAACCTCAATTTTAGCAGCCCCAAAAATAGATCCCACTCCGGTATGTAGAGGACAGTGGCTGATTCCTGGCTCAGGTGACAAGCCATGAGGCACACGGGAGCACCTCAGGGAGAGTAGGGGCAGCAGAAGCCAATGTCTCCCAGAAGCACTAGAGAGGCAGCTTCAACGTGGCTGCAAACAAGCTAGTTGGCAGAAAGCAAGCGATAAAGCCCAGACAAGCTTGCAGTACCGCCTTCTGGCCACACCCTCTCTGGCCACTCCCTCCTCTCTCTGAACAAGCGCTGGGTCTCTTGATTGGACCCCAGAGCTAGTGGCAGGAAGAAGAAAGCGCAGTGTCTGGAGAGCAGTTTGAATCCCTGACTGCCTCTCCACGGCTCAGACCCCATGGGCAGTGGGCTCGGCTCCCTACAAGCCTGAGAGCCCCGCGGCCCTTCCTCCTCCTGGGGACTGTGCGGAGGATGGTGCCTGGGCTGGAGCCACATGGTGACTACAAGCATCGCTTCCCACACAGTCTGTGCAGAAACCCTGCTTCTCCCTTCTGCCAGCAGAGCTTGTTGCTGTGATGGTTGGCAGTGTGGCATCACGTGAAAAAGAGCAGCTATGAAACTGTATTTATATCTGGGTGTGGAGTCACATGCCTAGAATCCCAGTGCTCAGGAGGTGGAGGCAACAGGGTCAGGAGTTCAAGGCCCACCTCAGCTACATGACACTTTGTCTCAAAAAATAAAAATCAAGGGGCTGGAGAGATGGCTCAGTGGCTAAGAGCACTGCTCTTTCAAAGGACCAGGGTTCAATTCCCAGCGCCCAGATGATAGCTCACAACTGTCTGTAACACCAATCTGACATCTGATGCCCTCTTCTGGCCTCTGTGGACACCAGCCACACACGTGGTGCACAAAAGACACACAGACAAAACACTTATACACATAAAAATAAATAAATCTTCTAAACATAAATAAAAAGCACGGGCCAAAAAGATGTCTCAGCAGGTAAAGACACTTGCCTGCAAGCCTGACGGCCCAAGGTCAGTCCCTAGAACTCACATGGTAGAAGGGAAAAACCAACTGTCAAAAGTTGTCCTCTGACTCCACATGCATTATAGCAAGTGCACACACACACATGTGCACACACACACACACACACACACACACACACACGTGCGCGCGCACACACATTAATTATAAAAATGGGGGAAATAATAGAAAAATACTCAATTCATAGTGTAATATTATTCTTAAGGGAAAAAACGATATATGTCACTGTAGGGGCATCTCAGTAAAATGTACCAGGCTTGCGCTCATGAGATGGCTCAGCAGGTAAAGGTGCCTGCTGCCAAGCCTGGCCACCAGTGTTAGGTCCCTGAGTCCCAAGTGGTAGAAAGAGAGACTAGACTCCCAAAAGTTGTCCTTTGTCTTCCACACATACACCATGGCACACATATCACACACACACACACACACACACACACACACACACAAAATAAACAAACAAATGCTTGGTTGTCACTTCTTAAGAGGACATGGGGACAGGCCACAGGTACTTCAACACCCAGCTCATCCCCCATACAACACAATCACAATGTTAACAGCCCACACGAAGGAATGCTCCCAAAGTTGGGCTCTCAAACCAGCAGCAGCACCCAGAAACTTTAGAGAGGGGTGCTTTTTACCTCTCCCCAAAACTGGCTCAGGCACTCTGGGTGTGGTGCCCTGAAATGCATCTTGCCAGAACTGCTGAGAACATAAGGCATGGGGGGGCGGGAATCTGGGGGGGCGGGGAGACAGTGCCTCGGTGGTTAAACAGATGTTCCCTTGGGGTTCAAAGCACAAGCGTCTTCATCCATCAGTGGAGCTCAGGGTCAGCCGGGAAGAGAACGTGAAGGGCAAGACCAGCATTTGCCCTGTTTTTGGTTCAGAAGCCAGCAGTGGGGGGCTGGGGAGGCGCTGCAGTTGGCAGAGTGCTTGCCTGGCATGTGCAAGCCCCTAAACTTCACTCCGCAGGGCCACGTGGTAATATACATCGTAATCCCAGCACTTGGGAGCTAGAACCAGGAGAACTAGGAGCTCAACGGCATTCTCAGCTATATGGCAAATTCAAGGCCAATCTGGGATACAGGAGACCCTGGAAGGAAGGAAGGAAGGAAGGAAGGAAAGAAGGAAAGAAGGGAGGGAGGGAGGGAGGGAAGGAGGGAGGGAGGGAGGAGCCAGGTGTGTGCCTTGCTGGAGCATGTAAGCAGGGCACTGTCTTCTTTGCCTATGAAATGGGTCACAAGACCTTTATGGTGTCATCTTACACGAGGGTAAAATTAAACCCAGTGGGAAGGTCAGCAAGAGAGCAGCAGCTCCTGCTGGCAGGAAAATCCCAGGAGCAAGGGGAAAACGTTTCTAAGACAGTTCACAAAGAGGCCTGAAGGAGGCGGTGGGCCCTCGGGGGCCAAGGGCACAACAAAAGGTGATTGTGGCTGCTCTAGAAACCCACTGTGCTAGCTGGGCAGCGGTGGCACACTCTTGTAATCCGAGCACTTACAGAGGCAGAGGCAGGGGAATCTCCGAGTTTAAGGCCAGCCTGGTCTACAGAGCAAGTTCCAAGGCTCATAGAGAAACTCTGTCTTGGAAAAAAAAAAAAAGAAAGAAAAAACAAAGGAGGAAAGAAAGAACACTGTGCTGTGTTGGCTAGTTTTATATCAACATCACACAAGCTAGCCTCATCTGGAAGGAGGGAACCTTGGTTGAGAAGATGCCGCCATAAGATCAGGCTGTAGGCAAGCCTGTATGATGTTTTCTAAGTATCAATTGATGTGGGAGAGCCCAGCCCACTGTAGGTGGTGCCACCCCTAAGCTGGTGATCCTGGGGTCTATAAGCAAGCAGGCTGAGCAATCCAGGAGGAGCAGGCCAGGAAGCAGCACCGCCTGCCCCCACGGCCTTTGCATCAGCTCCTGCCCTAGCTTCCCACCTGGCTTCTCACCTGGCTTCCCACCTGGCTTCCCACCTGGCTTCCCACCTGGCTTCCCACCTGGCTGAGTTCCTGCCTTGGCCTTCCTCCATGGATGGTAACTTGGTATATGTAAGCCAAATAAACCCTTTCTTCCCCCAAGTGGCTTTGATCATGGCATTTTGTCACAACGACAGTAACCTTAAGACACCCACAAAGACTATCACCCATCAAAAGAAATACTAGGTCAAAGTGGCAGTAGAGACTTTCTGAGCCCGACCTTGGGACTGAGGTCAATGTTGAAGTATGGAGTCCCATGAGGATGCCCTACACTCTGTGAAGTCACCAAATGAAGCCAGGTGACGGGGTCCTCTGGTTTCCCCAGGTGTCAGCCCCCTTGTCTCTCAAGGGCCACAGCGTTAAGTCCAAGCTAACTCTCCTCACAAGTAACTCCTGTCTCTGTAAAACCCCAAATGCATGCTTGTCCAGGGAGGCATGGAAGGGTGAAGAGAGATGGGCAGCTCTTACAGCAGAAAAGAAGAAACTGTTTTAAAACTAAAGATGGGCAGAAGTCCCAGGTCCTATAAGGAAGTCCTGGAGCCTACTTCCAAGGACACCAAGGGACCATGGGGCACAGCAAAGGGTACTTCCTTGACAACTGTGTAGACTGGAGAAGAGCCTGAGCTGGTCTCTGTTGTTGTCCCCAACCAGCAGTGATGTTTCCAGGGGCTGCAGGGCCCTTAGGTGGTGGGAGTAGTTCACTAGGGAGCAGCACTTGGAGATTCCATTGGGTCCCTGGTCCTTCATGATGTAAACAAACCCTGCCACAGCCTCCCACTGTCATGCTTTTCCGACCCACCGTGATGGCCTTAAGCTGTCTCCATCACGTATCTTGGCCACAGTGACACAAAAGTTATCTGGTCGCTAAAGCTGTGAGCTGTGCAAGGCCCTCACCCCCACCCCCACCCCCACCCCAAGGTAGGCTTTGGGAAGGGGCACCTACTGATGGCTGAGACTCCTGCCTAGAGTGAGACTGGATTGGACATAAAAGGCTGGCAGAGCTAAGAGCAATTTACATTTTGGAAATGAAACCATCCCTGTTGGCACACATATCACACCCTCCGAGACAGGAATTACCATCACCCTTTTATAGGTGACAAAGTGAACTCACTGTCAGTTATCAAGATGAGATTCATGCCTTGGTCTCTGCCAAGATTCCCTCTGACTGGGAGACTTTATTATTTGCTTCTTACTGTGTGCGGCTTTTTTTGATTGGCTCATTCTACTGTAAAGGGTATACTTGAGTTGTACCCTGAGTTCTCATTGTGGCCCCAACACACAACAGTATGATGGACATGGGAAGCTGGCATCCCTGAGCTCAGAGGCTTGGCAGGTACCTCAGCCTAGCTCACACTTCAGGATGGGTAGCCTCCAGGCCGAAGGAAGCTCCGTCTGAGGCAACACTTCATACCCCAGCTCCCTTGTGCCAAGCCTGGACCAGCAACACTCATTGGAAGAGACCCCACGACAGTGCAAATGGCTCCAAAATGCCTCTCCCAAAGGACGGAAAAACAGGGTTGGATACTCTGAGACTTTCGCCTCTGGTCTGCTATGGTCTGGGAAGGGAAGCCTTAGGAAGTGTTAGAACCAGAAGAGTGGAAACCAACAGGAGCTAGACTCAGGGATGGTAGTGCTTGGCAGACCGAGGAAGATGGTGCTCGGCAGACCCAGGGTCCTCCTGTCCATTTGGGGTGCTGACGACTCCTCCCTACTGTGAGCCAAACAAACCTCACATAGTCTAAGACTTTGTAGGCCACAGTGACTTGCGAGTTCCTTGTATCTGGGGCTCAGAGAATGAGACCATAGTGGATGATGACATTTATTTCCAAGGTTGGAAGGGCCCCGTTTGTCCAGCCCTTCCTTCTGAGGAGGAATGCTGTGTCCACTGAGCCACTGCAGCAATACTGTGTGTCCACTGAGCCACTGCAACAATGCTGTGTGTCCACTGGGCCACTGCAGCAATGCTGTGTGTCCACTGAGCCACTGCAGCAATGCTGTGTGTCCACTGAGCCACTGCAGCAATGCTGTGTGTCCACTGGGCCACTGAAGCAATGCTGTGTGTCCACTGAGCCACTGCAGCAATGCTGTGTGTCCACTGAGCCACTGAAGCAATGCTGTGTGTCCACTGAGCCACTGAAGCAATGCTGGCAAATACTACCAAGAACAAGTGAGGTCCATCCTGCACCAGGGATGATGTATAAGACCCAAAATGGCCCAGCATGAGTGTGAGTATACACCACGGCCCACACCCAGACTTCTCGTGCTCAGGATGAAGCCAGCCCTGAACTTGGATCCTTGTGCTTGTGTGTCTGTTCTGCATGGTCCCCCAACTGCTGTCTGTCTGAGCCACAGGAGGAACTCAGCCACCAATCAGAGTGAGGCTCCAGCTGACCCTTTATATTTCATCATGGACCAGCTGGAAAAGCCACACACCATTAACAGTAAGTAAAAACAAATCATCAACAACAAAAAGAACAAAACCAAAAAGGTCGGGTCCTGGGAAGATGGCTTAGTAGGTAAAGAGTTTGCTTGTCAAGCATGGGGCCTTGTGTTTGGATTCCCAGAACCATGCAGCAGCCAGGCACAGCAACACACACCTGCTGCCCAAGCACTGGGAGTGTGACGGGGGCGAGGACCCCGGGGATGTGATGGGGGCGAGGACCCCGGGGATCCCTGCAGCTTCCTAACAAGCCATCCCAGCCAAACTGGTGAACTCTGGGTTCAGCGAGAGACTGTCTCAAAAACAGAAAGTGAGCTGGGCACGGTAGCGCACATCCATAATCCCAGCGCTCAGGGAGGCAGAGGCAGGCCGATCTCTATGAGTTCAAGATCAACCTGGTCTACATATCAAGTTACAGGCTAGCCAGGAATACACATTGAGACCCTGCCAAAACCAAACCAAAATAATAAATTATGACAATGTGGAGCTGGAGCAGTGGCTAAAGGACCTGCACACAAGCTCAAGGATCCAAGTTCAGATCCCCAGCATTCGTGAAAATGCCAGGTAGGTATGACAGTCCATCTGTATTTCCAGAACTCAGAGGGTAGAGACTGGGGATGTCTAGAGCAAGCTGGTTAGCAAGCCCAGCCCAATCAGCAAGCTCTGAGTATACTTGAGAGGACTTGTTTCAATGAATAAGATCGAAAGTGATCAAGAGAGACCCTCTAGCTCAACCTCAAACACACACTCATATGAACACACACACACACACCTCACACATACACACTCGCATGAACACACACACCTCACACATACACACTCATATGAACACACACACGCCTCACGCACGCACGCACATATACACACATGCACAAAATAATCCGTGAATTAAATAAAGGGGAGGAGAGTAATTGAGCAAGACCCAGGGCATCACTCTCTGGCCTCCTCTGACACAGGTAGAGACTCAGGTCTAAGTCCCATCCCACAGGTGAACAGCAGGGGGTGCTTTGGGTGACCCTGAGCACAGACCGACCTTGCCAGGCCTCACTTCCTCCTCTATGAGACACAAGTGCCTCACATGCTGCAGCCAGGAGCTCTGCAGGGCTGGGCACCCCCAACATCAGCTTGGTACGTGCTCAGTGCCTTACGGCTCTCCTCTGTCTCTGACAGACCTTACACCACACCAAGGGACACAGGAGAGTCACCTATGACTCCAAGACATACCGTGAACTTTGTTTTTAGGGGTCAGATTCAGACTGCTGTTCCTACAGCACAGGAGCAACAGAATCCCCAGGCCCCGTGATCTCAAAGGCAAGCCTGGAAGGCTCTCTGAGGAAAGGAGCTGTTGGGAATGGAGGGACAGCTTAGCAGCTAAGAGGGCTTGCTGCTTTTCCAGAGGATCCGAGTTTGGTTCTCCTCCAGCAACTGCCTATAACTCCCGATTCTAAGAGATCCAATCCCCTCTTCCTGCCACAGACACCCACACACATATGCAGCATATGCTTACACAGGCACACATGCATATGCATATATAATAATAATTCTTTAAATACCAAGTGAAGTATTGTCTTCTTGTAGGGATAACACAAAACTATAGGCTGGGTACATTTTAAACTTTAGAAGGGCCGAGTGTGGTGGCGCACGCCTTTAATTCCAGCACTTGGGAGGCAGAGGCAGGTGGATCACTGTGAGTTTGAGGCCAGCCTGGTCTACAAAGTGAGTCTAGGACAGCCAAGGTTACACAGAGAAACCGTGTCTCGAAAAACAAAAACAAAGAAAACCTCTAGAAGATGTTTGCCTCATAATCTGGAGGCTGGAAGTCCAAGATCAAGGGTCCTCTGGCCTAGCCATCATGGCTGAGAGGCAAGCACTGGGCAGAAGAAAGGAAATCAGACGGAACTCATTTTCATGGGAAACCCACTCCTGTGACAACAGACCAGGCCTTCAGTAGCGTCACTAATCCCACCTGGAAGCCAGGACCCTCAATCCCAGTCACCTGTTCAAATCATATCTTTATTGTATTAGTATATTTATCATTTTACATATATGGGTGTTTGGCCTGCATCCACAGGCCACAGGTGTGCCTGGAACCACAGAGGCCAAAAGAGAGCACTGGGGCCCTAGAACTGAAGTTACAGAGGGTCCCATGAGGCCATGCAGGCACCCTTAAGAACTGAAGCACTATCCCAGCCCCATGTCTGATTTTTGAGATGGAAGTCTCACTATGTAGACCAAGCTGGCCTCAAATTCAAGGCCTTCCTTCTTGCCTCGCCCTCCCAAGTGCTAGGATTACAGGCCCTCAGCAGCACACCTGTTCACAGTGTTATACGTGCAGTTCCCACTGACCCTGAGTTTTGGTGGGAGCTTTGGAACTTTAGCAGAGGATCAGTCCCATGGAGTGCCTGGGGGAACTGCCTTGGGGGTAGCCCTCACTCTAAACATAGCACGAGAGATTTGGGGCAGGGGTGTGTGTTTTTGAGAAAGAGCAAGGATCTGAAGATGAAAAGGAAATGGCTGCTTCTAGACTCGCAGGTGCCCCTCCCCTGAAAATGGCTGCTTCTAGACCCTTTCTAGTGCCCGCCTCAGCTCTGAGGTGGCAGAGGTAACAGCACCTGGCTATTAGCAGGACAAAGAATGATCTCAGAGGGTTTGAGGACTAGCTCTCGGTTGCCTTGGAAACCAAGCTCCCTGTTCAGCCTCCCTAGGCATCTTTCTACCCACCAGTCTCAGTCTTTTTCTCCAGCCTTGATCCAAGCCAAGAATCAGTGAAGGGCAGGTCACACCCCTGCAAGGCAAGGGGTGGGGGCGGGGCACTGCTAGAAAGAAAAGAATCCCACAATTGCCAAGTCTTTTAGGAAGCCCTAGGGTGAGAAAAAGAATTTCTGCTACTCAACATAAGAGGGGACATAAAATTAAAATGCAGGGCTGGTGGGATGGCTCAGCAGGTAATAAAAAAACGCTTGTTACCCAAGCCTGACAATCCGAGTTCAATTCCCCCGGGTCCCACAGTACAAGGAGAGAACAGACTCCTGCAACTTGTTCACCACACTTGACACACTGTATCTTCATAAGCATGCTTGCATGTGCAAACACAGGAACATACCATCAGCTCATTGTCATAGTAATAATTTAAGTTTAATTAAAAAAAAAAAAAAAAGAAAAGACACAGCTTGTCACTGCAGTTAAACCCAGGTTCAGCTCTCAGCACCCACATGGTGGCTCACAACCATCCACAATTTCAGTTCAAGGGATCTGATGGCCTCGTCTGAAGTCCCTGACCACCAGACTTATGTGTGACACACCTACACACATACAGGAAAACACTCACAGACATAAGATATAAAAAAAAAAATCTATAACAAAAAAAAAATTTTTTTTAAAGAAAAGAAAAGAAACCAGGGCTGGGGTTTACATCAGTTGGCAGCGTGCTGGCCTACATGCCGGAAGCTCTGGGTTCCTTCCCAGCACCTCATGACCTGGATGTGGTAGTGCCTGCCAGCAATCCCAGCACCATGGAAACAGGAGAATCAGAAATTCAAGGTCATCTTCTGTTGCATATTGACTCTTAGAGACCTCGTCTGGAAAAAAAATAGAAAAAAAAATTTTTTTTTTTTAGAGAAGAAACCCAGTTCTCAGCCTCTGAGAAAACAATTGTGCCAGCAATGGCTGAAACGTCACAACAAACTCTGAGGAATGTCATTTAATATCAAGCCACCCCTATAAGTGTGGTCTAAACACTCTTGTATTATTGACCAGATTAGCGCCTACTTGCCTCAGCAGCATAGATCCCACCCAGGGCCCCGCGCAGGTACAGTCAGTCAGGCAGCAGCCTGTCACAGTGATGTCATCCTCCTCAGGTTTTAACCTCCACCAAGATCGCACCAGGGACTGGAGAGTCTCCACTTTGGAAATTTTTAAAAATTCTGTGTGTGCGAGTACAGAGGCATATTCGCACACACTCAGGTGTGTTGGGGGTTGGTCTGGTGCTCTGTATATTCAAATGCTGAACTATGGGCCCCCAAATCTGTTTTCAGTCCAGAGGAGGGCATTGTCATGTACACTGATCACTGTGTAAATTTTGCTCCGCAATTATCTCTGATTGGTTAATTGTTGTGAAAGTTTGGGTGTTTTTGTTTTAATCCCAAGGGTGGGATTTTAGTTCGAGCTTTAGTATGTCCACAGCTGATAACTGCTTCCTGCAGGGCGTGGTCATTGCCAGGTGGTGATGGTCGGCTTCATGTAGGATGGAGAGGTCATGTCTAGGATCTCAGGAAGATAAATATGGGAACCCTGAGAGAGAAAGTATGGCACGTGGACCCGGCTACATACTAACCTTTCTCTCTTACCCAGGGTGAAGGGGTTGGTGGAAGGGAGGTAGAGGCTTCAGTACCCCAAATAAAATGGAATTTAAAAACTAGTATCAACAGTTAATAAAGAAGCTAGACAGCCAATTCTAGACAGAGGAAGTAGGTAGGAGGGGACTTATGTTCCCAGACTTGGGGTCTCAAGGAGGGACCACTGTTGTTGTTAACTAAAGTGTAATGTCTAATAAATGTTTATTATTAGCTCTATAAATATTATTATGGTGGTATTTTCTAACCCACTGGCAACCAACGAGAAAACAGACACTTGTATTTTAAAATGAGCCTTTCCCTGGGGCAGAGCAGATAATCTGTCCTCCAATAATGCCCAGTCTCCATTCCACCCCATCGGCTTCTAATAATTTCTATCTATGATGCTTCCCACCCATAATCCCAAAATGCTTGCTGGTGTTGTTCATTTTGGCCATCTCTTTCCATGAGGAGCCTCAGAATCCCTTCTCTGGGCCACATGGGTCAACTCCTAGCCCATGGCAAGTCTCCACCTTGCTCTTCCTCCACCCAAAAGCCGGGGGACCTACCTGAGCCACGCCTATCTCATTGGCCTGCCCAAGTGTGTTGGCTTTTTATTGGTCAAATAGGAATAAGTTTTTAGACAAGGTTACATAGCAATCTTGGGACACAAAGACAGTAAGCGGTAAGTAGCCTCAAAATACATCAGACCAGGCTCCAACAGCCCATAAGGTGGAGAGGAGAGAGGAATGAGGGGTAAGGGGGGAAGATGTAGAGAAAAGGCGTGGCCTAATAGAGCAGAAGGGACCAATATGACAAGGAAATAGGGGTGCACGGCTGGGAAACAGCAAGATTAGCATAGAGGATTAAGATAGATCATATCTGCCCAGTTATTGAGCTAAAAGCTCATTCATAAATCTTAAGCCTCTGTCTCATTTATTTGGGAGTTAAAGCGAGTAACTAGAAAAGCTCCCCAAAATATGAATTATCTTCATCATAGGTGTCGGTTCTTACTTCCGCCTTCGAGGTGGGAAGTCACGGCAACAGGAGCAGGATGCAGCAGAGTATATAACACATGCTGGCGCTCCACTCCCTTTCTTCTTTGTTTCAGTCCAAGACCCCAGCCCAGGGAATGGTGTCACCCGTATACAGCCTCAATCAGTCTAATTAGATTGCCCCTCACAGACAGGCCCAGAATTTTTTTTTCCCGTTTTTGTTAGCATATCTGCCCCCAGTCTGCCTAGTAACCTATGATGTGATCACCAGCCCTACACTAGGTGGGCTAGCTGCCCAGGATATAAAAAGCACAAGCTCACTTTGTCTTCCTCTCTCCTTCTTCTGCTCTCTTCCTTCCTCTTCCTCTCTCTTGTTCTGTCTGTCTGTCTGTCTGTCTCTCTCTCTCTCTCCCTCTCCCTCTCCCTCTCCCTCTCCCTTGGGGTGCCCCTCCCCCTTTCCTGCTCTCCCACGCTTCTACAATAAACATCTCCATACCATATCTGTTGCCTGGCATCTTATCTTTCATATTTAATCACTGTAATTCTGAAATCCTTGATGCTGAGAATCAATACTGGGAGATCAATACTGGAGAGGGAATACCAAGCCAGAAATGTCACCATGGAGAAATCAGGCTGACACCCTTTGAACTCACCACAGTCAACTGTGGCATCATTAGACGAGGGGTAAATGGACCACAGGTGCCTCCTGTCATGATACAGTAACAAACACCCAAGGCAATCAGCTTCCAGAGAGCAAAGGCTTATTTTGGCTCACAGTATTAGAGGTCAGGAGCATGGCTGTTGTAGTGGTCTGCCATTGCTTTGGCAGGATCATCATGACAAGAGCACACAGGGCAGCAAAAGAGCAAACAAGGCGGGCTTGTCACACTGTTGCCTTTAAGGGTACCCTAATGACCTAACAACAACTTGCCCCTTAGAGCTTCCATTCCCCTCCAACAGAGCTATATTGGGGAGCAAGCCCTTAACTCTGGGGGACATTCAAGACATAAACCACAGCCAGGTGTGGTGGTATAAGCCTGGAGCCCACCACTGGAGTTGTGAGTTCAGGGTCAGCCTGAGCTACACAGTGAGTTCAGGGTCAGCCTCAGCTACACTGTGAGTTCAGGGTCAGCCTCAGCTACACAGTGAGTTCAGGGTCAGCCTCAGCTACACAGTGAGTTCAGGGTCAGCCTCAGCTACACAGTGAGTTCAGGGTCAGCCTCAGCTACACTGTGAGTTCAGGGTCAGCCTCAGCTACACTGTGAGTTCAGGGTCAGCCTCAGCTACACAGTGAGTTCAGGGTCAGCCTCAGCTGCACTGTGAGTTCAGGGTCAGCCTCAGCTACACTGTGAGTTCAGGGTCAGCCTCAGCTACACAGTGAGTTCAGGGTCAGCCTCAGCTACACAGTGAGTTCAAGGTCAGCCTCAGCTACATGAGACCCTGTTTCAAAACAAACAAACAACAAAGAAGATTCCAAGCATAGCACAAGCTGACAAGGAGGCTGGAGAGACGGCTTGGGGGTTAAGAGGGCTTGATGCTCTTGCAGAGGACAAGGGTTCAGTCGCCAGCACCCACACTGGGCAGCTCAATACTGTCTCATCTCCAGCTCCAGGAGAACAGATGCCACCTTCTGGACTATAGACACACACACACTTAAATTTTTCAGTAGATAAGTATTGGGGGGTGGGGGTGGAGACGCAGGTTATAAGACAGTGAGACACCCAGGATATGAGTCAATCCTGGGGTCAGGAATGACTGGGTTTCTGGAAGGTCAGTGGTGTTACACGTTTGTAAAAAGAAGGAATGAGGGCTGGAGAGATGGCACGGTGGTTAAGAGCACTGTCTGCTCTTCCAGAGGTCCTGAGCTCAACTCCCAGCAACCACATAATGGCTCACAACCATCTATAATGTGATCTGGTGCCCTCTACTGGAGTGCAGGTGTACATGCAGGTTGCAGATTACACGTGCATATACATAAAATAAATACATCTTTTTTAAAAATGAAAAGGAAGGAATGATACCAAGTGGTGGAGCCAGAGGCAGGAGGATCCTTTTAGACTGGGCAGCCTAGTCTTCAGAGTTCCAGGACAGCCAGGCCTACACACAGAGAAACCCTGCCTTGAAAAACCAAAAAGAGGAGGAGGAGGAGGTCAAGGAGGAGGAAGAGGAGGAGGAGGAGGAGGAGGAGGAGGAGGAGGAGGAAGAAGAAGAAGAAGAAGAAGAAGAAGAAGAAGAAGAAGAAGAAGAAGAAGAAGAAGAAGAAGAAGAAGAAACAGCTGTAGAGATGACTCAGCAATTAAGAGTGCTGGCTGCTTTTTTAGAGGACTTTGGTGATTTCCAGCACCTACATGGCTGTTCACAACCATTTGTAACTCCAGTTCCAGAGAATCCAACACCCTCTTCTGACCTCCATGGGCACATTTTAAAAAATTTAAATAATAATTTAAAAAACTTTTAAAAAAATATTAAAGAGGGAAGGTAGGCAGGACATGGTGGCACACATCTTTAATCTCAGCACTTGGGAAGCAGAGGAAAGCATATCTCAGTGAGTTCAGGGCCAGCCTGATCTACAGTAGACTTCCAGGGAAGCTCAGATTTCACAGTAGGATACTGCCTCAAAAAGATAATAGTAATTAATTAAATTGAAATTTTTTTAAAGGAAGAGAGGCACCTGAACAATCAGAAAGGCTTTCCCAAAACCAGCAATCAAATCACCGCAGCTTTTCAGTTCCCAACAACCACGGAGACAAAGGACACTTTTAAGACAAATAGAGATGGCTGATCCTGTCTCAGTGACTCAATTTTTATTTTTTTCTGAGTATGATAATTCTCAGCTTTGTGGTTACTTGAGAAAACACCATCTTTTTGAGAGAGGGAATTACACAGGTCACAACACATGAAGTTACTTTATGATTGAGATTTGCTTTAAGTGTTTCAACGGCAAGGAAAAGAGAGGGAGGTGAGACAGCCACAGGGACAAAATCCCTGCTGTGGTCCCTGGGGGCTGTGGGGCTGTGGGACAACTAGGCTCCATCTTCCTGCTCCCTCCTCTCTGTGTGAGTATTTGACGCGTTGGGTTGGTCGTGAAAAGGGAAATTTTAAAGAGAGCCTTTTATCTCTCCCGCTGTTCCTGACAGCAAGGCAGAGTCCTTTGTCGCAGTAACTTTGAGTCGCCCAGGCCGATTCAGGAACAAACACAGCCATTCAAAGTCACCTTTCCTAAAGCCAGAGGCCACGCTTGAAAACTGCAGTCCCCAGCTGCGGCTGTTCGCTGGGCTTCTGTTCAGCAAACTGGCAGGTCTCAGCACCTGGAGAAGATTGAACCCCCTTCCCCACAGACACAGGCTCTCCTGTCGCCAGGGTTATTCCCCATTTCAAAGGTGACATCAGTGTCAGATGGACCCCACGGGAAGGCGGGCTAGATGCAGGACTCTCACAGCCACCTGTGCGAGGCATCCGGCTCCCTGTGGCAGCAGAGCTAGGTCAGGGCTCCGCACACCTCACAAGGAGTTTGGAGTTTTTGGTGGCGCCATGGTCCGGGTCCCAGATCAGCACTTGGGAGCCTGCGGTGATCTCACATGGGCTGAGTCAGGGCTTCTTGACCGGGCAGGGGTGAAGGACGCAGGTAGTACTGATACCCTAGCAGTGCTGAAAGAGTCACTTCTTCTTTTGGTGCCGTTTATAAACCAGATTTTGGGTCTTCCGGTCTGGCTGAGCTGGTAGCTGGGTGTGTTGAAGGACATTGGCTGTGGAATTTGTGATCTGGGCAAAGACTGAAATCATGGCTGGTGCAGAAAGTGATGGCCAATTCCGGTTCACTGGTGTTAAAAAATATTTCAACTCTTATACTCTTCAAGGTAGAATGAGTTGTGTCCTGGCCACATATGGAGGCACTGCTTTGTTGGTCTTATACTACAAGGTAAGGCCTTAAATAAATAAATAAAAAAAACAAAACAAAAAAAACCCCTCGAGCTGTGAAAGCAACATAAGTAGATTTTGAAATGTCTGACCTCATCTGTTAAGTCCCATACCTTAAGAGCCTGATGTCAACGCATCATGTAATACTCAATTTGTACAATAAATTATGAACCTTGAGAGATTGTGTGTGTGTGTGTGTGTGTGTATACATATAGGCACATGTATGTATATATGTGTGAGAACAGAGATCAACACTGAATACCTCAGATTGCTCTTCATCTGATTTTTTGAGGCGAGGTCTCTCACAGAACCTAGAAGTCACCATTTGGTCTGGACTGCTACCCAGCACACCCAGGGATTCTAATGTCCCAATATCTCTAGCACTGGGCTTACCAACATGCACCAGTGTGCCTGGGTTTTATGAAAGTACTGGGGACTTGAACTCAGGCCCTAGTGTCTGCCAGTAAATACTTCACCAACTGAATAACGTCCCCAGGACCCAAATTTTTATTTTTTTATTTTTTAGAGACAGGGTCTTATGTAGCCCAAGCTAGCCCCAAACTCACTGTGTTACAGAGTGATCTTGCTCTTCTTGACCCCACCTCCCAAGTTCTGAGATCACAGGCACATGCCACCCAACCAGTTTAGGGACCAGATCATGAGGGTAGTGTCCCTCATCCGTGTGTGTCCCTCCCCACCACCTCCCACCCCGCTCCTGGGATTCTGCTCACTGTAAAGGGGTGAGGAGGAAAATTTGGGGCATGGTGCTAACCCTCAGGGCCTGTGGATAGCAGCTTGGTCTCTTTAACTTGAAGCAATGCTCCTCAGCTGCACGTAAGTCTGATTTGTCCAGAGCAAGCCGGAGTTTTACAAATAGCACCCTTCCAAGGAGAATGCAGGCCAGGCTGGCATCTCCCCGGGGAGACATTATCTAAAGCCTGTCTTGTCTAAGCACTGGAGAAGGAGCTTTACAAAGAAGGCACGTGGGCTCAAAATGGAACAAACACTTGACCGTGTTCATGGGGACAAGGCCCTGTGCCCTGTCGAGGACGTCCTCAGAGCCATGACACTCTCTGGAACCTTCACATAATCAAGCCTGCATTCCCCAGAGAGTTCACTAAAATTCACCTTTCCCTGGGCTGTGGGGACTGCTCAGTCTGGTAAACTGCTGAGCTCAGATGCTCATGACCCAAGTAAAAAAACCAAGCACGAAGTGACACGCCACGCACTGGTCCCCTCAGCACTGGGGAGGTGGAGACTGGAGGCTCCCTCAGGCTTGCTGGCAGCCAGGCTAGCCAATGGGTGAGCTCCAGGCTCATCTAGCGACCCTCTCTGAAGGAGTGAGGGGGAAGGCCAGTAAAATGGTTTACCAAGCAACCTTGATGTGCAAGCCTGGAGACCTGAGTTCAGTTCCCATGGAAGTAGGGACACCAAGTGACCACTACCCTTCATCGCCAGCTCTCAGCACGGAGAAAGCCAGAGAAAACCCCTCAAGAACTAACTTTTGGCCGGGCATGGTGGCGCACACCTTTAATCCCAGCACTCAGGAGGCAGAGGCAGGCGGATCATTGTGAGTTTGCGACCAGCCTGGTCTACAAACTGAGTCCAGGACAGCCAAGGATACACAGAGAAACCCTGTCTCGAAAAACAAAAACAAAAAAACTAACGTTTGGGGTCCTATGTAGGCTCAATTTTTTTAACAAATATATTTTATTATGAACTTATTAACTGAGTGTATGTCACTTATAACCCAAGTCACCTAAACAATAGGAAAAGAAGATTAATGAATACAATAACAAAACCATAAGGATATCAGTTACAAGGATCGATTTTCTTGGCATAATAAGCAGGATTTTTTTTTCTGGAACCTGGAGTAACCAGAACCAGAACCCGGAACCCCAGAGCCCCAAAGCCTTCCCTCAAGTGGTTCTCTCTAGGAGCATCTCAAAGTGGAGCAATGAACAGCCAAAAGTATCTCAAGTCTCCAAAAGCCCCGCCTCTTGTTTTTGGCTCATTTATATATCTCCTTCCAGAGTCTGTTCACAGGGTCTTTTCAGCTGGCAACAATCAAGCTCCCGCACGAGTGGTTTGCCTTCTAGTGGATTAACATCACCTGTTCTCACAAGACCGTTCCCCATCCCACACTTGGGATCATAACAAAACAGGTTTATCTCTCCTTCAGTCCCACGTGTCATGTCATGTACTAGGACCGGCACTTCTGGGTATCCACAGGCCCTGGGTCTGCAGGAACATGTGGCCCCGCCTCTGCTGCCATGGAGGGGTGCCATGCAGGGAGCATTGGCTATGCAAGGAAGGATCTGAGAAAAAGAGAAAAAATGGTCTCTCCCGAGGGGACAGTTTTACCTTAGGACGGTCCTCTAGAGCTGACAGCACACAGCGTGGACAGAGCCCCGGCATTCCCCCCACTGGACTCCAGGGACCCCCCAGGGACCAAAGTGTCCTGTCCTGCCACATCCCAGCAGGCCCAGCATGGAGCTGATTTCTTTCCCCTCTCTTAACTCAGTTTCTCATCCAGTTCATCAGACTTGGATTGTAAATTTGGGGTTGGGAATTGGGTCTTCTCTGGCGGTAGTTGGTTTGTTTTGAATGTATGTGTGAGGGAGGGCTTGTGTGTGCTGTGGTGCACGTGTGTGAGGGAGGGCTTGTGTGTGCTGTGGTGCACATGTGTGAGGGAGGGCTTGTGTGTGCTGTGGGGCACATGTGTAAGGGAGGGCTTGTGTGTGCTGTGGTGCACATGTGTGAGGGAGGGCTTGTGTGTGCTGTGGTGCACGTGTGTGAGGGAGGGCTTGTGTGTGCTGTGGTGCACACGTGTGAGGGAGGGCTTGTGTGTGCTGTGGGGCACATGTGTGAGGGAGGGCTTGTGTGTGCTGTGGTGCACGTGTGTGAGGGAGGGCTTGTGTGTGCTGTGGTGCACGTGTGTGAGGGAGGGCTTGTGTGTGCTGTGGTGCACGTGTGTGAGGGAGGGCTTGTGTGTGCTGTGGGGCACGTGTGTGAGGGAGGGCTTGTGTGTGCTGTGGTGCACATGTGTGAGGGAGGGCTTGTGTGTGCTGTGGTGCACATGTGTGAGGGAGGGCTTGTGTGTGTTGTGGTGCACGTGTGTGAGGGAGGGCTTGTGTGTGCTGTGGGGCACGTGTGTGAGGGAGGGCTTGTGTGTGCTGTGGTGCACGTGTGTGAGGGAGGGCTTGTGTGTGCTGT
>NC_140484.1:49658260-49860760 GCF_964271855.1 Acomys minous | reverse complement strand
CCTGCTGTCCTTCAGCCTGTGCTCCTGCTGTCCTTCAGCCTGTGCTCCTGGCTGTCCTTCAGCCTGTGCTCCTGCTGTCCTTCAGCCTGTGCTCCTGGCTGTCCTTCAGCCTGTGCTCCTGGCTGTCCTTCACCCTGTGCTCCTGCTGTCCTTCAGCCTGTGCTCCTGCTGTCCTTCAGCCTGTGCTCCTGCTGTCCTTCAGCCTGTGCTCCTGGCTGTCCTTCAGCCTGTGCTCCTGCTGTCCTTCAGACTGTGCTCCTGGCTGTCCTTCAGCCTGTGCTCCTGGCTGTCCTTCAGCCTGTGCTCCTGGCTGTCCTTCAGCCTGTGCTCCTGCTGTCCTTCAGCCTGTGCTCCTGCTGTCCTTCAGCCTGTGCTCCTCCTGGCTGTCCTTCAGCCTGTGCTCCTGCTGTCCTTCAGCCTGTGCTCCTGGCTGTCCTTCAGACTGTGCTCCTGCTGTCCTTCAGCCTGTGCTCCTGGCTGTCCTTCAGCCTGTGCTCCTGGCTGTCCTTCAGCCTGTGCTCCTGGCTGTCCTTCAGCCTGTGCTCCTGGCTGTCCTTCAGCCTGTGCTCCTGGCTGTCCTTCAGCCTGTGCTCCTGGCTGTCCTTCAGCCTGTGCTCCTGTTGTCCTTCAGCCTGTGCTCCTGGCTGTCCTTCAGCCTGTGCTCCTGGCTGTCCTTCAGCCTGTGCTCCTGTTGTCCTTCAGCCTGTGCTCCTGGCTGTCCTTCAGCCTGTGCTCCTGGCTGTCCTTCAGCCTGTGCTCCTGGCTGTCCTTCAGCCTGTGCTCCTGCTGTCCTTCAGCCTGTGCTCCTGGCTGTCCTTCAGCCTGTGCTCCTGCTGTCCTTCAGCCTGTGCTCCTGCTGTCCTTCACGGACTCTAACACTCAGAAACCACAAACCGAATCTTAGTTTCTCTTTGGTCTGAGCCTAGCCTGGTGACACACGCCTTTAATCCTAGCATTCAAGGAGGCAGAGGCAGGTGGGTCTCGGTGAGTTCGAATCCAGCCTGGTCTATAAAGCAAGTCCAGGACAGCTAAGGCTACACAGAGAAACCCTGCCTCAAAAAAGAAAACAAAACAGAACAAAAAATTGCATTGGTCATAGTTTTTTGTTTTTGTTTTTTATACACAGCAATAGAAAAGTAACTAATACGTAAATAAATGTTCAAGCTAAAAAAAAAACTTGTGGGTGGAATGGGTATTACTTGTTTAAAGTCTAAAGTTTTATTTAATTTAGTTTTTGTTTTGTTTTGTTTTTTATTGTTGTTCCTTTTCTGTACATCGGTTTTTTGGTTGTTGTTGTTTTTTTCCCTGGATTTCTGAGACATCCACTGAAACCGGGCTTACAGATCCTTGTGAGGAGCTGTGCGGACACTGGGAATCGAACCCGGGTTCTCTGGTTCCCTGCTAGAACAAGCAATGTTCATACCCGCTGGGCCATCTCCCCAGCGAATTTAGTTTTTAAATTATGTGTATATTTCCCTTTTTCTTTTCTTTTCTCTTCTTTTTTATTTGTTTTGTTTTTCAAGACAGGGTTTCTCTGTGTAGCCCTGACTGCCCTGGATCTTTATGAGTAGACCGGGCTGACCTACAACTCAGAGATCTGCCTGCCTCTGCCTCCTGAGCACTGTTTTTAAAGTGTGTGCTACCACTGCCTTGCTGTGTATATTTCTCTGTATGTGAATATATGAACATGAATGCAGGTGCCTGCAGAATCCGGCGTCAGACGTCAGAGTCCCCGGAACTGGTGCTGCAGACGGTGTGTGAGCCCCTGGGTCTGACTTGCCGGGCAACCTAACCTGAGTCCTCCGGAGGTGTGGGAAGGGCTTTTAATTGCTGAGCGTCTTCTTCAGCCCGTGATAGAATCTGGAGTCATTTGGGAGATCGGCCTCTGGGCACACATTTACCAGATTATCTTGATTACATAATTGGTAGGGGAAAACCAATCTTAATTATGCTACAACCATTTTCTGATCGGAGGACCCTGCACTGTGGTGAAAGGCAGGAAGCAAGCTGAGTGCCAGGTTGCTCGTTCTCTTTCCTCGTTGTGGACACGGCGTGACCAGCTGCCTCAGGCTCCTGCTGCCTGGCTATGATGGATTGATTGTACCTTGAACCGTGAGGTAAAAAATAACCCCTTCTCCCTTGAGTTGCTTTTGCCTGGGTTTTGGTACCAAAACAGAAAGAGTAACTAGGATGCCCTCTAAGGCGCAGGCAGCCATTGGTCTTTCTTCCTTTTTTTTTTTTTTAAAGATGTATTTATTATTATATGTACAGTGTTTTACCTGCAGGCCAGAAGAGGGCATCAGATCATGTGATAGATGCTTGTGAGCCACCATGTGGTTGCTGGGAGTTGAACTCAGGAGCTCCGGAAGAGCAAGACAGCGCTCTTAACCGCTGAGCCATCTCTCCAGCCCCGCCATTGCACTTTCTAATCTGTCTGTATGCATGGATGGATCCTAAAAATGTCATCAAATGGAACCATAAAATTTGTGGCCTTTTGTGACTTCAGCCTCATGATGAAACACACACACACACACACACACACACACACACACACACACACACACACACCCTTAGACAGGGTTTCTCTGTGTTAACAGCTCTGGCTGTCTAGACCAGACTGGGCTTGAATTCACTGAGATCTGCCTGCTTCTGCCTCCCTAGTGCTGGGATTTGTAGTGGATATAAACATGTTTTTGTTTTGATGCCAAGTGTGGGATAGGTATTGGGTGGAAACATGTTTTGGTTTTGACCCCAGGTATGGGATGGGGAGCAGACTTGTGAGAGAGCAGGTGATGTTTATCCACTTAGAAGTCAAACTACCTCATTGTGAGGGGGGGAGGAGACGGGGGGGGGTGCTTGATTTTTGCAGGCTGAAAAATGTCCTAGTACAGACTTTGAGAGATTATATGAGCCCATAACAGGAGGCGGGGCTTTTTGGGTCTTGGTATTGTTTGGCTGTGCATTGCTCCATTTCTAGACACTCCTGGAGAAGACTGCTTCAGCAAAGACTTCTGGGCTCCAGGTTCTGGCTGCTGTTCCAGGTTCCAGCAGCAACTTTGGTGGAATTGCTGGTCTGCTGAAATCCTGCTGACTACACCAGGGGAATCGCTCCCAGGAACTGAATCCAACAAGGTCTACTTCTCCTGTTCCCATAAACCTCCTTTCTCTCCCATCTAGGGTGGGTGGGCTGGAAGGGAGGTATAAGCATTAAAGAACCCCAAATAAAGTAGGTTTGGAAAAGGCCGACGCCTATCAGGATTAAAGGTGTGGGCACCATGTTTGGTCCATCCATTTTTCTTTCTCTTAGTTTGTTCATATAAAACAAAACCAAAACCAAAACGTAGCATAGGGCTAGAGAGATGGCTCAGTGGTTAAGATCACTGCCTGCTCTTTCAGAAGACCCCCTGATTCCCAGTGTGCACCTGCTGCTCACAACCTTTTGTAACTAGTTCCAGAGGATCTGACACCCTCTTCTGGTCTTCTCAGGCACTGTGCTCACAGCTAGCGCCTAGACAGAAATGCAGGTCTGTCCTTACACAGGTGCGTACAGAAGCAAACACTGTTGCCCAGCCTGACCTTGACGTCAACATCCTCAGCCGTGGCCTCTGGGCGCTGGGACCACAGGTGCGCACACTGTACACCCTTCCATGATGTGGTGGTGATCTTTGGGTTGTCCCCACTCTTGGGTCAGTGTGAACAAAGCTGCTGTACACTCTGTGTGCCGTTTTGTTGGAACGTCTGTTTTCAGTTATCTTGGGCATACTCTGGAGGGGATTGTGGCACGATGTGGTTGATTCTTTCCAACTCCCTGGGAAACTGCCAGCGCTTTTTCCACGGCTGCTGAGTGATGCTCTCCCACCAGCAGCTTACATGGGATCCAATTCCTGCATAACCTTGCCAAAACTTGTTATTGTCTATCTTACCGAAAAAAGCCATCCTAGTGGGGACCACAACGGTGTGCCACAGTGGTATAGATTTGCAGTTCCATGGTGACTACAGTGGTGAACACTTTTTCACCACTCTTGTATCTTCTTTGAACATGCTAATTCAAATATTTTTCTTTTTTTCTTTTTCTTTTTTTCAGTGCTAGAGCTAGAACCCAGGGCCTTGTGCATGCTCGGCAAGCTCTACCCCTCTTTTGCACATTTTACTTAATTTCTTTTTCTTTTCTTTTCTGCAGAAGAGGGTATCAGATTACATTATAGATGGTTATGAGCCACCATGTGGTTGCTGGGAATTGAACTCAGGACCTCTGGAAGAGCAGATGGTGCTCTTAACTGCTGAGCCATCTCTCCAGCCCCCGCATGTTGATTGCGCTTTGTTTGCTTGCATTTTTGTAGTTGCAGCTTCCGAGCTCCTTGTGCAAACAAATGAAATAAACGGGAAATCTTGGTGAGCTCCCTTGAAGCTAGCTTACTGGCCGTTCCTTCACAAGTCACTGCTATCTATGAATCCTTTTTTGTTTAATGTTTTGTTTTGTTTAGGGACAGGGTTTCTCTGTGCAGCCCTGGCTGTTCTGAAACTCATTCGCATTCAAGTCTGAACTCAGGGACCCTCCAGCCTCTGCCTCCCCACTGCTGGATTGAGGCGTGTGCCACCACGGTGCATCTTGATAATTTTGTTTTGTTTTGTTTTGGTTTGTTTTTTTCGAGATAGGGTTTCCATGTGTAGCCCTGGCTATCCTAGACTCGCTTTGTAGACCAGGCTGGCCTCGAACTCATGGCGATCCGCCTGCCTCTGCCTCGCAAGTGCTGGGATTAAAGGCGTGCGCCACCACGCCTGGCATAACTTTTTTTTTTTTTAAATTTAGTCCTCGAACACATCTGTCTCTGTCTCCCATCTGTCTCTGTCTCCCAGGCGTTTGGGAGTACAGGTATAGAGCACTAATACCAGGTGTTATGAACAGTTCTATGCAAGCGGTGCTAGCTTTACACAAGTACAACTTGAATGCACCTGAGCCAGGCCTAGAACCTCTGGCTTCCTGCCCTGGGGCCTCTGTGACCAAGCATGAGGCTGATCATGAGCATCGGCACTAACGGACTGATGCTTCCTTATGTTATGTGCGTTTAGTGTTTTCACACTTACCAATGTACTTGTGTGTTTGATATGGATGGATGGATGGATGTTTCTCTCTGTGTGTACGAGCATATTACGGTACATGTGGGGAGGTCAGAGGAAAACCCATGGGAGTTGGTTCTCTCCTTCCACCATGTGGGTTCCAGAAACAAAACTCAGGTTATCAAGCCTGGCAACAAAGGCCTTTATGAACTCAGCCATCTTGCTGGCCCTGTGTTAAGATGTTTTTGTTTTTGTTCCTGTTGTTGTGTATGGCTTTTTTTCTTTTGTTTGTTTGTTGTTTTTTTCGAGACAGGGTTTCTCTGTGTAGCCTTGGCTGTCGTATACTCGCTTTGTAGACCAGGCTGGTCTTGAACTCATGGAGATCTGTCTGCCCCTGCCTCCAAAGCGCTGGGATTTAAAGCAAGTCTTTTTTTAAAGACAAGAGACAGGGTTTCTCTGTGTAGCTCTGGCTGTCCTGGAACTCACTCTGTAGACCAAGATAGTCTCAAACTCAGCAATCCACCTGCCTCTGTTTCCCAAGTGCTAGGATTAAAGGCACACAGGTGGCTTAAATGTTACATTTTAAAATTTAACATAATAGGTACAAGCACATGTGCCACAGTGCGCACACGAAGGCTGGGGCTCAGTTCTCTCTCAGGGACTCAGATCTCCAGGCTTGGTGACAGGCAGCTTTAATCACTGATCTCCTTCTATATTTTGACCCATGTATTAGTTACTTTTCTCATTGCTACAACCGAATACCTGAAAAAAAAAAAAAAGCAACTTAAGGAGGCAAGTGTTCACTGTGGCTCACTGTTTAAGGGAGCGCCAGTCTCCTGTGGTGGGGAAGGCACGGCAGCAGAAGTATGAGATTTCTGGTCATGCAGTGACAGTCAGGTTCTGAGATGGATGGATACAGGGGCTGGTTTCTTTCTTTTTCCTTTAAAATTTATTTATTTATTTATTCGCTGTACATCCCAATTGCAGCCCCCTCCCTCCTCTTCTATTGGTCCCACCCTCCCCCCTCTTCCTATATCCCCCCCCTTTCCTCACCCTCAGAAAAGGGGGCTCCCTCCCCATCCCCATCCCAGCAAATCAAGTCACATCAGGACTGAGTGCATCCTCTACCAAGAGGGGAGTGATCGAGAAGCATCCCAGAAAGTCCTTGTCAGAGACAGCCTCTGCTCCTCTTACTAGGGGACCCACTTGAAGACCAAGCAGTCCATCGGGTACATGTGTGCAGGGGTCCAGTCCACATGAGGAGGCCTGGTTAAATAAGTCTAGCCGACTCCATGACTGGCTTCAGTTTCTTGTTAGTTTGGAGCAGGCCTGAGCCTCCATTCCTCAGAAACGAGCTCTGAGGTTACAGAAAACAGCAGCCAATCCGGGAGGGCCTAGCCACCTGCCCACATGTGTGCCCGCAGGCCAGAAGGCGGCACCAGACCTCACTGTAGCCGGTTATGAGCCACCATGTAGTTGCTGGGAATTGAGCTCAGGACCTTTAACAAGAGCAGATTCCCTTAACCTCTGAGCCACCTCTCCAGCCCCAAGATGAGATTTCTTAAGGTTAGCTTACTGCTGATGCTGGTCTGGAAATCTCTTGTCTTATGACTAACTCCTGACTGCTGACTAAGGTTGCCCTCACCTTTTCAGTCGGCCTGCACCTTTTCAGTTTGAAAGGTCCAATCCTGTTAAAGGTCGCCAACCCGTCCCTTGGAATTCCCCTGAATGCCTTTAAAAAGAGCCTGTGAGCTCACCTCAGGGTCACCATTCTATCTAAATGGTGATCCCTGCATGTTGGACTTCTGCAGAAATAAAGGCTCCTTGTTTTTGCATAGGCTTCAGTCTCCTAACGGTCTTTGGGGACCTAGCAATCTGGACACCATGCATACATGGTCCTTGGTTGGTGTTTCAGTCTCTGCAAGGGCCCAGGCAAGTTGGCACTGTTGGTCTTCTCGTGGAGCTCCTGTTCCCACAGGGTCCTCCTGCTCGCTGCCCAGTGTTTGGCTGTGAGTCTCAGCATCTGTTTCAGTCCTTGCTGGATGGAGTCTCTCAGAGGGCAGCTATGCTAGGCTCCCATCTGGTGGTCCCCGGGGCTTGCCAGCCTCTGGAAATACAGGTAGGGGTAAGGTCCTGAAGATGGAGGGTACAGCGAGCCGCGCATAGCTAACCGCTGCTGTGGCTGCCCACTGGCCTGGTGCAGCATGGGGCTGGCACCTGGAGATCTTCCCCAGGTGGCCACCTCAGGCCTCTAGAGATGGGACACTCTTCTTCTTCTTCTTCTTCTTCTTCTTCTTCTTCTTCTTCTTCTTCTTCTTCTTCCTCCCCTTCTTTATTTAGGCCACGACCCAGCCCATGCAATGGAGTTACCCACATTCAAGATGGGTCTTTTCTCATCAGTTAAACCTCTCCGGGCATGAGACCAGGCTAGGCAGTCAACACCTACAATCTTAAGTACTTAAGAGGTGGAGCTAGGGGAATCAGGAGTTCAAGGTCATCATCTACACGGCAATTCTAAGGCCAGCCTAGGCTACCAGAGAGATGAATTTCAGCTACCCTACCTGAATTTCCTAAAAATGGAAACCTCCTTGGAAATAGCATCACTGACAGACCCTGAGGCATGGCTCCTGGTTGATTCCAAATCCAGCCAAGTTGGTGATGAAGAAGATGAACAGCACAGCTCCCCGACTTGGTGCTCCAGAAACAGTATTAAAAGAAGTGAAGAGCTGGGCGTGGTGGCTCATGCCTTTAATCTCAGCACTCTGGAGGCAGAGGGAAGTGGATCGCTGTGAGTTCAAGGCTAGCCTGGTCTACAAAGGGAGTCCAGGACAGCCAAAGCTACACAGATAAACCCCTTCCCCCCCCAAAAAAAAAAAGAATTGAAGAGGGATGGAATGGCTCAGAGGTTAAGAGCACCACCTGCTCGTCCAGAGGTCCTGAATTCAATTCCCATTATAGATGGCTGTGAGCCACCATGTGGTTGCTGGGAACTGAACTCAGAACCTTCAGAAGAGAAGCCAGTGCTCTTAACCTCTGAACCATCTCTCCAGCCCCTAAATAAACAAATCTTTAAAAAAAATAAAAAGATTTATTTATTTATTATTACCTATACAGTGCTCTACCTGCATGTACACTTGAAGGCCAGAAGAGGGCATCAGATCACATTATAGATGGCTATGAGGCATCATATAGTTTCTAGGACTTGAACTTAGGACCTCTGGAAGAGCAGTCGGTGCTCTTAACCTCTGAGCCATCTCTCCAGGCCCAAATAAAGAAATCTTAGAGAGAGGGAGGGAGGGAGGGAGGGAGGGAGGGAGGGAGGGAGGGAGAGGGGAGTGGTGGCACATACTTTTAATCCCAGCACTCAGGAAGCAGAGGCAGATGAATCGCTGTGAGTTCAAGGCCAGCCTGGTCTACAAAGTGACTCCAGGACAGCCAGGGCCACACAGAGAAACCTTGTCTCAAGAGAAAAAAAGTGAAGATGCTGAGCAGATGCAAATAATAGCTAGCACTTCACATGGTGGTGCATGCCTGTAATTCCAGCAGTAAGCAGGGCAAAGATGGGAGAAATTACTGTAAGTTCAAGGGCAGCCTGGGTTACACGGTAACTTCCAGGCCGGTCCAATCGCCACCACACACAGCTCAGGATGCTATCTATAACAAGCCTGTGTGAGTGTACAGGGATATCTGTCAACACCGAGTTAGCTAAATTCTCAGAAGCAGTGTCCTTGACTGGAGAAGCAGTGACTGCAATTCTGGCTCCCCTGGACAAGCCCTTGCAGCACACAGGGAAGCAGTATGCGCCGTTGTCTCTGAAGGAAGGCAGCTGTCTACGCTCGTTGGTTCACCCAGCGCCTGCCCATGAGAGCTTCCAGTCTCTAAGGAAGACTCACCCCTTTGCACAGGAGGCTTTGCTTCTGGGTTCCTTCCTGCATCCTGTTGTTGAGAGCTGGATCCTGGGTTTTGGCAGGAAGGGCATGGAGGTTCACTTCCTGCCAGAGGGGGACCCAGTGAGATGGGAGTTCGGAGGGCCCTCTAGTTTTAACACAGTCGGGAACGTGCAGGCCCTGGGATCTGCTGGCTTCTTTATCATGTAATGTCTTTTACATCTTTATTGCATTAATTAATTAGTATTTATTGAGCATGTGTGTTTACTCACTTGAGTGTCGCAGTGTGCAGAGGTCAGAGGACAACTGATGGGAGTTGACCTGTGTGTGCAAGCACGTGTGTCATAGCTGGTATGTGAAGATCAGATGACAACTTTTCACCCTGCGGCTCCTGGGGTTGAAGACTTGGCAGGCTTGGCAGCAGGTGCCATTACCCACTGAGCCATCTCATCAATCTCCCTAGATGACTTAAACAAACCAAACCATGGGCTGAACAGGTGGTTCAGTGGCTCAGAACCGGCCGCTTTTCCAGAGGACCAGAGTCTGAGTCTCAGAACGCACGTGGCAGATCAAAGCTCTCTACCTCCACTTCTGACCTGACCCCCTCTTCTGGCTTCCTCCAGCACTGCACACATGTGTGCACAGACATTCAGTACACACAGGCACACACACACTAAAGTTTTAAAAAGTATTTCTTGGGGCTAGAGAGAGATTTCATAGGTTCAGAGCTCTGGCTGCTCTTCCACAGAACTCAAGTTCAGTTCCCAGGACCCACATAGTGGCTCACAACAGCCTGGAACTCCAACTCTAAGGAATCTGATGTCCCCTTCTGGCCAGTTCAGGCACCCACATGCATGTGGTGCACACACACACACACACCTACACACACACACAGAGGCAAAACACCCATGCACATAAAATATGTTTTGAAGCAAATGAGGTGGGACATGACTCAGAAACACTATACTTGACCTCTTACCTCTATATGTATGCACACATACATACAAATGTAATAAATATTTTTCTAATAAAAAAAATAAGCCAATTTTTTCTCTTCTTTTCTTTCCCTTTTTGTTTTTGTTTGTGTTTTTGTTTTTCAAGACAGAGTTTCTCTATGTTATCTTGGCTGTCCTCTGCCTTCCCTCCCGAGTGCTGGGATTAAAGGTGTGTGCCACCATGCCCGGTTACACACATAATGAAATAAAATAAAAAACCAATGAAACACGCTATCCAGATGAGACCTGATTGGCTGTGGTCATGTGGTGGGGCGAGAGGTCTCCTTCCGTCAGAGGTCTAGGGGAGGGGAGAAGAGGGAGGGTGGGAATGGAAAGATACAAGCAAGGGGATAACAATTGGGATGTAATTTGAATAAATTATAATAAATTGAAAATTTAAAAAAAGAAACTGATGGAAGGAAACAGGCTAATTTAAAGTATGGCCAGAACTGGGAAGGGAAATATTCTGAACTGCTTTGCCTTACCTGTAGCAAATTTAAGATTACTGGAAGATGAAACAAACCTAGGAAGTACACGTGCATTGATGTAACTTGGAGGTAGGCTTAATTTTCTTAACAAATATATTTTATTATGAACTTTATTTATTTATTTTTGATTTTTCGAGACAGGGTTTCTCTGTGTAGCCTTCGCTGTCCTGGACTCACTTGTAGACCAGGCCTTGAACTCACAAAGATCCAACCTGCCTCTGCCTCCCAAGTGCTGGGATTAAAGGCATGCGCCACCACGCCCAGCTCTTATTACAAATTTATTAACCGAGAGTCCCTCACTCATAACCCAGCTAACCTAAATAATAGGAAAAGAAGATTAAAGAATACAATAATGAAACCATAAGGATATCAGTTCCGAGTAACGAGTTTCCTGGCGTAATCAGCAGGATTTCTTCTGCTGGAACCTGGAGCAATCAGAACCTGGAACCTCAGCAGGAGCACGGAGCCCCAAAGCTTTCCCTCGAGCTGTTCTCTCTAGGAGCATCCTCAAGTGGAGCAATGAACAGGCAAAACCCCCAAGTCTCCAAAGGCCCCGCCTCCTATTTTTGGCTCACATTTATACCTCCTCTCAGCATTTGTTCAAGGATGTTTTTCAGCTGGTTAACAACCAATCTTTCCCACAACGGTGGTTCGACTTCTAAGGGGATAAACATCACCTGCTCTCTCACAAGTCTTTTTCTCATCCCACACTTGTGATCTAAACAAAAACCATGTTTATCTCTCCTTCACTTGAAGACTAATCATCAGATCTGTGACGTAATGGCTTCTCCCACTCCACCCCCTGGACCAGTGGTTCTCCACCTTCCTAATGCTGTGACCCTCCAATACAGTTCCTCATGTTCTAGTGACCCCCCAAACATAAGATTATTTTTGTTTCCACTTCATAACTGTAATTTTGATACTGTTATGAAATATAATGTAAATATGTTTTCTAGTGATCCTAGTTGACCCTTGTGGAAGAGTCCTTAGAGTCCCAAAAGGGATCCTTGCCACAGGCTGAGAACCTCTGCCCTATACAGTCTTTATAGCCCCAGGGCTCCCATCCCAGGCCCATCTGGAAAATTTCCAAATGTACAGTAATCCAACTGGGGCCCAGAATAGCTATGAGTGTGGCCCAGCACAATACCCTTATGTATTTTTATACATTTATTGAGTGAATGAGTGTAGCCAGCATTTGCTACTTTGTGGGTTCTTTCTTCCGCCCTCTCCATGCCCTTTTTCCTCTTCCTTTTCTACCCCCTAACACTAGATACAGAGAGAAAAGGAAAAGTATCCCTGAATAAAGTCAGGGGTCTGAAAAGGGGTTGTCCTTATAGTTATAACACTGTCTGCTGATTAGAGGCACTGACTTTCTTGAGGTAACTTTGATCTTCTTTGTCAGGACATCTAATTTCTTTTTCTTTGTTTCTTTCTTTGTTTCTTTGTTTCTTTCTTTCTTTCTTCAGGACTACTTAGCAAACTGCGACCAAGAACCACTGATAGCCAACCAACAACACACCTATTGGGGCCCTAGCATTTATACACCCTCTGAAAAGTCTCCAGAATCCACACAATCACAGAAACTATCTGCAGCTGGCAAACCCATGCCTCTGCTAGAGCATAGGGCAAATCACAGTCAGCTGCTGTAAAGCAGCCCCGTGCCCCCACACCTGGGAGTAAAACGAAAACACATTCTTATAGTATTTCTGTGATTTTGTTTTTGTTTTTGTTTTGTTTTCTTGAGTCAGGGTTTCTCTGTGTAGCCTTGGCTGTCCTGGACTCACTTTGTAGACCAGGCTGGCCTAGAACTCACAGCAAACTGCCTGCCTCTGCCTCCCAGGTCTTGGGATTAAAGGGGTGTGCCACCACTGCCTGGCCTCATTTCTGTGTGTGTGTGTTTTTTTTTCTGTGTTTTTAAAGAAACCAAAATTCCCAAATTGCTGCTACGAGTGAGTGAGTGTGTGTGTGTGTGTGTGTGTGTGTGTGTGTGATGGCACACACGTGGAGACGGAAAGGCAGCCTGAGGGAGGTAGTTTTCTCCCTCTGTCATATGGATGTTAGGGATTGAACTTGGTTGGTCAGGCCTGGTAGCAAGTGCCCTTGTGTATTTCATCATTCCACTTGGCCTTAACTTAATTTATTTATTTGTGTTTTTCCATACAGGGTTTCTCTGTGTAGCCTTGGATGTCCTAAACTCACTTTGTAGACCAGACTGGCCTAGAACTCACAAAGATCTTCCTGACTCTGCCTCCCTGAGTGCTGTAATTAAAGGCCTGCACCACCACACACAGCTCTACGTTTTATTATTTAAAGATTTTTTTTTTTTAGATGATCTTATGTAGCCCTGACTGGGCTTGAACTTGCTGTGTAGTCATGGATGGACTTGAACTATTTTTTTAAAATTAGATTTATTACTTTTGCCTGTGGGGGTTGGGAGTGCTATACTCTATAAAGTGAAGGTCAGAGGACCATTTGGAGAAGCTAATTCTCTCCGTCCTGCACAAGGGTCTTAAGGGCTGAACTTAGGGTGCCAGGTGCGGCTGTATGTTCCTTTACCGCCTGAATCATCTCACAGGCCCCCGAAAGTTCTAGAATTTGAAATCTAGAATGACACCACTTATGGGGCAAGAGAGATGGTTCAGCGCTTAAGAGCAGATGCTTCAGCCAGGAACAGTGGCTCACAAGCAGAGGCAGGGGGACCTCGGTGACTTTGGGGCCAGTCTGATCTACATAGTGAACTCCAGGACAGCTAGAGCCACAAAGTGAGAGCCTGTCTCCAAACAACAAACAAACCAAGAAGACTTGCTGCTCTTGCAGAACACCTAGGTTGTTTTTTTGGTTCCTAGTACCCACATAGTGACTACGGCCTCTGCAACCCCAATTCTACGGGTTCTGGTGCCCTCTTCTGGCCCGCAAGGATTCTGCATGCACGTGGTGCACACGTGCAAGGAACACTTTCACGAACTCAAAACTAAAACACTTTTTTAAAATTTATGGGCAGAGTGATACCAATTTCTTTAAAGTGTAGTGAACGCCGGGAGCTGGAGAGGCGGCTCAGCAGTTCAGGGCACCTTCTTAACTGGCGCCCTCGCAGGGACCTGCCTACCATCACTCCGTGGTGGCTGACAACCATCCGTAGGTTCCCGCATAGTGCACATACATAAGTGCAGGCAATGCGTTCATGCACATTAGAGAAAAAGACACTAGAAAAAAAATGAATGAAAAATTGTGCCAGAGAGATAGATGGCTTAGTGGTTAAGAGCACCTGGAGTCAGATTCGGTTCCCGGCATCCTCATGGCAGCTCGCGCAACTGTCCGGCTACTCCAGTTCTAGGCAGTCGGGTGCTCTTTTCTGGCCTCTGAGGGCACTAGGCACACACATACAGGCAAAACACTCATACATATAAAATCATATAATGAAAGAGAGGCTAGATTTGTAGTGGGTGTAAACATGTTTTTGTTTTAATCCCAAGTGTGGGATATGAAACAGGATTGTGTGCAGTGCTTTTCTGCTGGAAACAGACTTGTGAGAGGACAGGTGATGTTTGTCCACTGAGGAACTGCCTCTTGCGGGGGCATGGTCTTTGCCAACTGATAAACATCCAATACGGACTCTGACAGGATATATTTATGGCCCGAAACAAGAGGCTTTTTTTTTTGGCTTTTAGTACTGGCTGTTCATTACTCCACTCAAGATGTTCCTAGAGAGAACTGCTCCAGAGAACGTATCGAGGTTCTGGGTTCCGGCTGCTGCGGGTTGCAGTCACCTTTGCTGAGTTGCTGGTTTGCTGTTTAATGGGTCTGCTAAAATCCTGTTGACTGCACCATTGGAATTGCCCCAAGGAACTGAGTCTAGAAAGGTCTACTTCTGTTCCCATTAACCTCTGTTCTCTCCTATCTAGGGTAGGTGGGGTGGAAAAGAGGTGTAAGCATAAAGAACCCCAAATAAAGTAGGTTTGGAAACGTTCAAAGCCTACCTACAGGGGCTAGGTTATGGTGGTACATGCCTTTACTCTCAGCACTCAGGCCGCAGAAGCAAGTCATCTCTTAGTCTGTTCTACAGAGTGAGTTCCAGGCCAGCCAGGCCTACACAGAGAAACCCTGTCTTAAAAATTATAGATAGCTAGATGATATCTATCTATCTATCTATCTATCTATCTATCTATCTATCTATCTATTATCTATCTATCTATTATCTATCTATCTATCTATCTATCTAGAGGGAGGGGGAGGGAATTGGATGGTTGATTTTTTTTTTTCTGAGACAGAATTTCTCTATGTAGTCCTGGCTGTTCTGGAACTCACTATCTAGACCAGGCTGGCCTTAAGCTCAGAGATTCACATGTCTCTGCCTCCCAAGTGCTGAGATTAAAGGCGTGCGCTACCACGACTGGCTCTTGTTTTTAAAGACTTATTTATTTATTAAGTCTTTTTTGTTTTGTTTTTTGAGACAGGGTCTCTCTGTGTAGCCTTGGCTGTCCTGGACTCACTTTGTAGACCAGGCTGGCCTCGAACTCACAGCAATCCACCTGCCTCTGCCTTCCGATGCGCCCAGCTTCCCGCTTTGTTTTGAGACAAGCTTTTCTTTCTTTTTTTGTTTTTTGTTTTTGTTTTTGTTTTTGAGACAGGGTTTCTTTTGTAGTCCTGGTTGGCCTGGGCCACCACCCCCAGCCTGGGTTGAGTCAAGCTTTTCTTATTTGTTAATGAATGCTTCTTCATACATCAAGCTGGCTCACTGGGCATGGTAGCGCAGGCCTTGGATCCCAGCACTCGGGAGGCAGAGGCAGGCGGATCTATGAGTTCGAGGCCAGCCTGGTCTACAGAGAGAGTTCCTAGACAGCCAGGGCTACACAGAGAAACCGTGTCTCAGAAAACAAACAAACAAACAAGCAAAACAAGAGTCTGGCGCAGGAGACCTCAGGGTTCTCCTTCCTCCCCTCCCGCCTTGCCGTGGGGGTGTAGCAGGCTTACACATTAGCGTCTCCAAACCTGATTTTCATGGGCTCTGGGGAATCAGACTTGGGTCGTCATGCTTGTGTGGCAAGCCACCCAGAGCCACCTCACCAGTTTGGCATTTAGCTTCCGATTCGTTTGCGTCTACCTCTAAAGGGCTGGGATTACAAATGTGCTCTACTGTGCCCATCTCTACCTCCTTCTTCAAAACAACAAAACAAAACAACTTTTTACTGGTTCTTTGTGAATTTCACGTCATGTACCCCAATCCCACTCACCTCCCTGTCCCTTCATATCCACCCTCCTCCCTGGCAACTTCTCCTGCAGAAGAAAAATAAAAATTTTAAAAACATGGAATGCTTCCTGGATTTGCATGTCATTCCTGCGCAGGGGCTGTGCAGATCTTCTCTGTATCGTTCCACTTTTAGTTGTACGTGCTGCTGAAGCGAGCATGCGAAAGAAAAATGTAACAAAGAATAAGCGAAGCAAAACAAAACAAAACAAAGCCGGGCGTGGTGGCGCACACCTTTAATCCCAGCACTCGGGAGGCAGAGGCAGGCAGATCGCTGTGAGTTCGAGGCCAGCCTGGTCTACAAAGTGAGTCCAGGACAGCCAAGGCTACACAGAGAAACCCTGTCTCGAAAAACCAAACCAAACCAAACAAAGCAGCATCTTGTCACAGTGGAAGCTGTAGTGTGTCACACACCGTATACTTTTTGTCCACACATCTTTGTTCGCAAATGTTCATTGCTTTGAGCCATTGGTCTGGTTTGAAGCCTTTGGCTTATGCTACATTGCCAAAACTGGATCCTCACTGGGACGCCTCTGGGACGCCCAGTTGTTGCCCTGTGTCATGGAGATCCTGCGGTTTTCGATCCGCAGGACTGGCCCCTTCTTTTGATCCATCAGTAGGTGTTGGGGTGAGCCAAGCCAAATGCCTGGATCTGGGCCCCGGTAGTAGCTGAGTTGGTCAGCCCACCAGCTCTCTGGCACCCATGCCACTGGGGCAAGCTCTCTACCACTGCCCTGGCTAGCTCACCCAATGCAGCAACCTGCAAGGTCATACCCTTGGGGCCAGCTCACCTACATTCCCACCATGAGGGCCAGCTCTACTGTGCTGCTCAGGCAAGGTGCAGGGGCCACTCCCTTGAGTACCATGTCAGTGAGGGGTGGGGTCAGCTTTGCACAGCCCTTGTCCATCAATATTGCCCCAGGAGGCACTCAGACCAGGGATGTCCACATGGCCTTTGGTGGTGATATGAGCCATGGACATCGACACAGACCCCTGCTGCTGCATGGCCGCCTACCCAGACATGGCCCTCAGCAGCAGCACAGGCTGGGGCTTCACCATGGCCTCAGGTGGCAACACAGGCTCTTCTGCCTTTCTTTATTGTACGCAACCTTCTCACTTAACTTTCTTTCTCGTCTCTCCACCACGTGGCGTTGGGTGGCCTCGAGGCCAACTATCTTCATCTCTGTCCCTTCCCCTTCCCTTTCCCCTTTTTCTTCCTCTCCTCCTCCTCTGCTTCCTCCTCCTTCTAGTCAGGGTTTCTCTGTGTAGCCTTGGCTGTCCTGGACTCACTTTGCAGGCCAGGCTGGCATTGAACTCACAGAGATCAGCCTGCCTCTGCCTGGGATCAAAGGCATGCGCCACCACACCCAGAATCAGCTCTACTTTCTTTTTTTAAATTAAAAAAAAATTTTTTTCTTTTATTGAATGTCTATGATTTACACGTTACACACCAAAATCCCTCTCCTCCCCCCAGTAAAATAAAACCAACAGATAAACAAAAGATCTTGTCACAGAAGCTGTAGTGTATCACACAGTATAGCCTTTTGTCCACCTATGTTTACTGTCAAATGTTCATTGCTAAGAGTCATGGGTCTGGTTGGAGGCCTACACTATCGTTACTGGATCCTCACTAGGACTGTTGTCAGATATCCCACTGTTGCTGTGTGTCAAGGAGATTCTTAATCTTTGAATCTGCAGGTCCGGCCTCTTCATGTGTTCCAGCAGGTCATACATGGAGTAGACGTTGGGGTGAGGTCCACTCAGAGCCCTGGATCAGGGCCCCCTCCCTTGTCCTCAGGCAGGGTTCACTCTCCTGCTCCTGTATCATCATGGCAGGGCCAGCTCACCTGCTCCCAGGCTCTACCTTCTTAATAAGGCTCAAGCCAAAGCCACTGCAAGCCTCTGGGAGAAGCTTGGTAGAAACTGGACAGAAGGACCAACTCCGGGTGTGAGCAGCTTCCAGGCAAGCCATGTGGCTAATAAATAGTTACCTTCTTCCAGCATCCATTGCAGGGGTGATGGGCAGACACAGGTAGCATCTCATTTTCCAGTCCATTCCCTCCTGTGTGCAGTGCCGACTGCACTACCACGTGCTGTGGCGTCCTCAAGCCCTGCCCTCACTGGTACTGTTGTATTGATGACTGAAGTCTCTTGCTGCTTCCGCTGCCTGCTCTAAAGGCCACCAGGTGTGTTGCTCTGTAACCTCCCTCTGCTGTCCTCCTGGAAGTTCAGTCTTCTGGGGCCTCCAGGACAAACTGGACTTCCAAGGCAGCCCCTGAGGCTCAGTTCTCTGCCCTTTTCTGTTCTTCCACTTGCTTCTCTTTCACCCCAGCTGACCGGGCATTGGGCAGCAGAACCTGCTGGTCCCTTTCTCCTCCTGGCAATGCCTCCTGGTCTGTTCAGGGTTTGTTCAAGCCACACTGTCCCTTGGATGTCTTCCGTGATTAGTGGCTGTTCTTGGACATTTGACCCTAAACTGCAACCAACTCTGGTATCCCAGTGCTGCCAGAAGCTGAGAACCCACCATGCTTTCAGAGACTCATGAAATATTTAATTTTTTTTTAATAATCCGAAGAAACAAACAAGCAAACAAAAGCGTTTTAAAGGGTTAAAGAAGGCCTGGAGAGATGGCTTAGTGGATAAGGGCACTGGCTGCTTTTCCAGAAGAAACACATTCAATTGTTAGCACCCACATGGTGGCTCCCATGTGTAGTTCCAGTTCAGAGGACCCAGTGCCATCCTCTGGCCTCTTTTGCCACCAGACATGCACATAGTTCTTGGACATATATCTAGGCAAACCATCCATACACATAAAAATAATTAAAAGTTTTTACATAGCCGGGTGTGGTGGCACACACCTTTAATCCCAGCACTCGGGAGGCAGAGGCAGGTAGATCGCTGTGAGTTCAAGGCCAGCCTGGTCTACAAAGTAAGTCCAGCATAGCCAAGGCTACACAGAGAAACCCTGTGTCGAAAAACAAACAAAACAAAATTTTACATAAAAAAGGGCCAAGGAAAATGTTTTTCTTTCCCTTATAAAATTGTATTATTTTAAAATTTCCTATTCCTAGGCCGGGCATAGTGGCGCACACCTTTAATCCCAGCACTCGGGAGGCAGAGGCAGGCGAATCACTGTGAGTTCGAGGCCAGCCTGGTCTACAGAGCGAGTCCAGGACAGCCAGGGATACACAGAGAAACCCTGTCTCAAAAAAAAAAAAAAATCCTATTCCTTTCCTCTCTCTGTCTCTTCCTTTTCTCTTTCCTCCTTTCCCTGCCTTCCTTCCCTTCTCTTTATATCTTTTTCATGCTTGCCTCAAACTTGAGATCCTCTTCCCTTTGCCTCTGACTTGCTGACATTACAGATGCCCACCACATATGGCTTGAAATTTATTTCCTCTGTTTGCTTTATTTTATTTTTACAACAGGGTGTGTACTATAGCCCTGGGTAGCCGGGAACCCACCGGGCAGCCCTCATAATTCTGTTCTCAAACCCTTCTGCCCCTGTCTCTGCTCGTCTGCCACTGTGTCCACTATAAACGTCTTCTTTTTTTTCCCCCCCAGTTTTTCAAGACAGAGGTTTTCTGTTTAGCTGTTTGGCTGTCCTGGAACTCGCTCTGTAGACCAGGCTGGAATTTAAGAGACCCACCTGCATCTGCCTCCCAAGTGCTGGGGTTAAAGGCCTGCACCACCACCGCCTGGCTGGGCATTATGTTTTAAACCTTTCATATGTTTGTATTTCTGTTCATTCGTGTGTGGTGCACATGTGCATGAGGGAGGCACCCCCCCTCCTTTGAGACAAGGTCTCCTGTTGTCCTGAAACTGACCAAAGCGATGTTGGCAGGCCAGGGAGCCCCAAGAAACTACCTATTTTTCTCTCACCAGCACCCTGACTAGAAGCAACACCCTCATGCATGGAGTGTTTACATGCGGATGTTGAGGGCATCCAACGCACATCCTTATACTTGGAAGGAAGCGCTTTAGAGGTTTAGTGTGCGCTCGCGTTCTCCTCTCTCTCTCTCTCTCTCTCTCTCTCTCTCTCTCTCTCTCTCTCTCTCTCTCCAGGTGATACTTTCTAACTAGGTGGTTAAACAAAGGAATCATAAGATGATCTTGGGATTTTTTTTTTCCTTTTTCCTTTTTTGAGGCAAGGCCTCATTTTCTATGTATCCTAAGCAATCCTGGAGCTCACTGTGTACTCCTGGCTGGTCAAAAACTCACAAAACTCACTTGCCCCTGTCTCCCCCCCCCCCCCCCCAGATAGGGTCTCTCTGTGTAACAGCCCTGGCTGTCCTGGAACCTACTTTGTAGACCAAGCTGGCCTGGAAGTCACAGAGGACCACTTGCCTCTGCTTCATAAGTGCTGGGATTAAAGGCATGTGCTAGCATGCCTAAATGAACCAGTGTGTCTGTCTTAGTGACTTTGCTTTTTCATCTTAACAGCAAGCTCCAGATTCATGGGTTGGCTGTGAGGACTAAGCTATGGATGGAAAATGCTTGCAAATTGTGGAGTCTTGGGGCCCTTCCTGAGACTAAGACTGCAGAGTGTGGGTGAGGACTGGCAACTTAAAAATAGCTCCAAGTGGCTGTGATATCTTTCTTTTGGTAACAAGATTGCCTTTTAGAAATAATACTGGAAGCCGGGTGTGGCACATGCCTGTAATCCTGGCACTTAGGGAAACAGAGACAGGAGGATTTCTTTGAGTTCAAGGCCAGCCTGGTCTACAAAGTGAGTCCAGGACAGCCAAGGTTAGACAGAGAAACCCTGCCTCAAAAAGAAAGAAAACAGCAAACAAATAAATAATACCAGATACATTCCAAAGTGTTTTGCAGTTGGTGGCTCTGAACTAGGGCATCCCTATGACTAGAAACTAAACTAGATAAAGTATGAGGTCTTAGAAAAACAGACTTCACTCACTTAGGTCACTAGATTGCTTTGGAATGTTTTATTCCCTTATTTTAAAAAAAATTCTGGGGATAGAACCTGGAGCTGACATCTAATCATTCTGCCTCAGTTTCCAGAGTGCCGTATGCCATCACACCCTTTCTCCCCCCCCCTCCCTCCCCTCGTCCCCCCCCCCCCGTGTGTGTGTTTTTTAAACTTGCTATGTACACCAGGCTGATTATCAACTCACAGAGATTTGTCTGCCTCTGCCTCCAAGCGCTGGGATTACAGGTTTGCACCATAACCCTTGGGCCTCTTTTTCCTTTCTAAGTTTTACACAGGAGCACAATGCCTTGTCATTTTCTTTGTGTTTCTGGGCTTAGCAACCTTCTACCTCACGGTGCATCCAGCATTCATTCCATGAGGATGTGGCCCTGCTGAGCCCAAGGGGTAAAATGAAGGGTAGCCAGTCACGGGAGAGCAGAGCTGTGTGCAGGGACTTCCCCCATGGTGAAGTCTCCCCCAAGTCATCTAGGAGGCAGAAGGGTGGATTTCCACCAGTGACAGAGCCTTTTAGCACTTCAGAAATTTTAGTTCCTGTCCTCTCCGCATATACTCTTCGGGGAACGGTTTCCTGTGTGTCGAGTAATTTAATAGTTTCCTTACTGCCAAGCGACTGTAACTGTTTTCCTTTTTATAGGCTGAGGATGTCTAAGTTACCGACAGTACTAGCAGTCTTGTTCACTGCTCATCCAGAGAGTCAGTGCTTGTAGCGCATAGTCTGAGGACGAGTCCGTGAACGGTGACTTCTTTGACTGACTCTTGTGTGCCTTCCCCCCACCCCTCAGCCAGCAGGGAGGGAATAAAACCCACTTCTAGATAATAAGACCCTCATGGTCTCCCCGGCATCCTGTAATTTGGATCCCCAGGCCTCCGCTTTGTTATGGGCGACCACCTGCTTCTCCAGCTGGTCCTGGCAGGACCCCAGGCTGCCTGGATCCCACAAACCCGAGAGGTCCCTTTTCTAGGCTTTCCCGAAGCCCGGGACCTGGAGATGTCCCCGGGCCCGTAGCCAGAATTCGCCCCAGGGGTTCCCAGCCTAGGGACGCGCGTCTTCAGGTGCCCACCATCCTGAATGGGGTCAGTCTTCTTTGCCCCTTCGTCCTACGTAGGAGCCCCGGGGCTGAGCGGACAGCCTCACCCGACACCTATAGGCCTGCGGGGGCAGGAGCCTGATTCACCGCCGCAGCCTCCCTCTTTCCGGCTTCTAGCCCGGGGCCACCTTCGCTTCCTAACGCCGGCTGCAGCCGCTCCCTTCCAGTCCTCTGAGCGCCCCTCTCCCGGGCTTGCGCTTTCGCGGCCGCCGCCCTCACTCGGGCCGGCTCCGGGGAAGCCTCGCCCCGCCGCCCCTCCCCGGTAGAAGCCCGAGCTGCCAGCGCTAGCCCCAGGCTCCCGCGGGAGGGGGCGCGGCAGCCCCCACGGCTCCACCCTCTCCGCGGGGCCGCGGCCATCTGGGGCCCCTGCCAGGCGCGTCCGCTCGGGGCCCGCGCCCAGCTTGTGCGGGAGGACGAGGAGGCACCTCGGGGACGGGATCCTGGCCGCCGCACCGGGCGGTCCCCTTCTAACTGGCTGCGGAGAGGCGCGCGCGGAGATTCCCCGAGGGGGCGGTGGCTGAAGCGCTTCGCAGCGGACTGGACGCGGACGCCCCTGGACACCTCGGCGACTCTTTACGAGCCAGAGCTGCAGCTGCGGACGCGGCGGAGCGGGCCAGCGAGGGCGCTGAGGTCCGTGCTCCCCGCGTCCGTAACGAGCGCCCGCTGCGGACTCGCCACCTCCCGCCTTCCCCGCGCCAGCCCCCCGCGAGCTGGCAGGAGGAAATTGCGCGCGGCCCCTTTAAATTTACCCAGGAGCCCTTAAAGGAGCCCCAGGGGCCCCAGACAGGAATCCCCACCCCGGTCCAGCCCGCGCCGCCGAGCGAGCAGTCAGCCGTCCGTGCGGCCGGCCGCCCGTGAATGCGCCCCGCGCCCGGGGGACCCGCGCACCGAGCGCCTCGCGCGCGCCGCCGCTGGCTCCGCGGCCCCGCGCCCCGCCGCCCCGGGGCCCCCGCTCCGCAGCGCAGCGCATGGAGCCCGGCGGGGACCACCGGAGCCGGAGCGGCGGCGGCAGGGGCGGCCCCGGGCCCGCAGTGGCCTCGGCACGGGGCCGACGGCTGCCGCCCGCAGCAGCTAGCGGCGGCGCGGAGCCCGAGGAGGACGACGGCGGTAAGAGCTGGGGCCGACAGCCCAGGGTGGGGGCCCCGGCATGGGGGAGGGGAGGGCTGCGGCTCCGGGCCCCTCTCGGCCGCCGAACAAAGCGGGGGACGTGCGCCGGGCGGCTGGGGGCGCCACCTGGTGGGCGCGGAGCGCGGTTGCAAGGCCCGCGGGGCGCCCCCCGCCCGTGGCGGGGTCTGCCCGCCGGGCTGGGGCGGATCCCTGCACCTTAAAGGGCCCCGCGGCGCCCGCTTCGGAGGGGCCAGCGACGTAGGGGTCGAGGCTCTGGAACTTGCGGTTCCTGTTCTTTCTCTTTACACTTCCAAGTGGTCTTTCTTTTCAAAGGCCGCCCAACCCCCTTGAGGCTTTCCCCAGAGTAGCATAGCTCGGGATTCCGCTGTTCTCGGGTGTGCCGTCCCTTTCCTGCGTGGCCTTGCTGGAGACGGGAACTCTTCCCTTCATGATTGTGCTGAGGGAAAGAAAAGCACAGCCTGCGCCCTGGGGCTCCCCTCTGTCGTCCCCCACATCGGAAAGGTCTTAAGGGATGGGTGGATGCTCCCTCCTGCTGGTGCGCTGTCGCGTTTCAGAATTTATTTTGGCCCCCATTTGTCAGCTGTGCCAGGACCCGCCGGTCCCTAGTTGGCCCTCAAAGCCAGCTGCTTTTTTTTTTTTTCCTCTTTCTTTCTGTCTCCCTACTGCAGAGTTCATTGCCTTTAGATCATTGGAGGTTCCGTCCTGAGTAAGGAGACTGTTTTCTACCCGCCGAGCTCCCCTCTCCCTAAGTACCCATCCCCTTTTGTTTTTTAAAGAATCTCAGCTCCTCCTTTTTCTTCCTTTTTTTTTCCTTCCTGCTCTTAAAGGGCCAGTCGGCTTCAGACTTACGTGACTTCGGCACTGGAAGGATGCTTAGTAGGATGCTAGCTATCCAGTCAGTGCCTTCGCAGACAGACAAAGGCGCTTAGGCCTAGAGAGCGGACGTGACCTACCAAAGGTCACAGAGCAAGTCACCAGTGAAGCCAGATCTTGGATCTAGTGGTTTGTTTGTTTGTTTCTATAGCTCTACTTTTAAAAAAATATGAAAAGAAAAGAAAACTCCACACAGGGATAAGAACCCTCTGTGATTCTGTCTTTTATTTGTCTGACCCGAGGATTCTGTAGTGAGAGAACCAGAACCCGCGAAGCTGCAGGTTTAGTCTTTGCGGCCAGACGACCATTTTCTAAATAAAAAACGGTCAGCAAGCCCTGGAGGGTGTCTCTTTGGCCAAGTGAAAGAACACTATTGGGTTGGTGGACCCCAGACGTTCTCTTCTTTCCAGTGGCTAGGCAGTAACCAAGTCCCTGCCAGCACTGATGAGATAAATGTCTAGAAAGATTTACTGTGTTTGGTGGGTGGTGGCTGCTCCCCAATCTGCAGTATGTTGACTCATCACTCTGGTGGCCCTCCTACCTTACCGTTTTGGGGTCATTGGGCCTCCCCCCCGAGATTCTGGGGAAGTTCAGGACTGAGAAACTCCTTTCTCTGGGGATGTTGACAGCTGTGTGTTAGGTGTCCCTCCAGCGGAAGACCTGACAGTGCACACCCCATCCCTAAACTGGCATTTACAGGACAGTGTATTTGAGGCATTATTGGGAAAAGGGAGATAACCTTTGATTGGGGTCCTCCTGGTGGGGCCCCCGAGTGGGTGGGTCTTGTGCACCGATCTGGCCGCAGATAGATGCCCCCTTTGTTCCTCTCTCCCTGCTGCTTGCTCCTTTCTGGCTGTCCTGGCCTTCACCTTGTTGTTAAGGTCTGCAGCGGGCTTGAACGGTACCCACGTCCTTTTGTTCTTAAGCTCTCACTGGGTCCCTGCTCTTTGTATGGGCGTTCTAACTCCCTGAGCATCCAGGTCCCGTTCATTGCTATGGCCATCCCTTCCTTGCCCTAAGCTCCCCTCCCCCCCCCCCCCCCTTTCTCACGCTTCCAAATCAAAGCTTTCGGTCCTTTCCCTGGAAATGCGGAGATTGAGAACCTGTCTCCCTTTTCCCTTCTTCAGGACAAGCTCTTCAGCTGGAAGGGGGTGCCTTGGGGTCCTGGGGAAGTACCCCCCTCCCCTCCTCCAGGGCCAGGGGACCAGCGTCTTCAGGCAGGAAATACTCAGACCATTGTGAGGCTCGGGCCTCGAGGCCGGGGAAGAGTCGAATCCCCGGCAGGGACCACCGGCGCTACTACCACGACCACTGGCGGCTGGAGTACCTGATGGACTTCATCCCGTCGCGGCACGGCATGGTGTGCATGGTGTGCGGCAGCTCCCTGGCCACCCTCAAGCTCAGCACCATCAAGAGGCACATCCGCCAGAAGCACCCCTACTCCCTCCACTGGACTCCCCGGGAGAAGGAAGTCATCAGCAACAGCTGGGATGCCCATCTCGGGCTGGGGGCCTGTGGTGAGGCTGAGAGCCTAGGGGCCCAGGGGGCTGAGGAGGAGGAGGAAGAAGATGAAGAGGAGGAGGAGGGGGCCAACCCTCAGGCTTGCCCACCCAAGGGCTCAGGTAATACAGATTATGGAGAGCCAGGGGCTTGAGTGTAATGCAGTTTAGAGAGGGGCAACTTTTTTTTTTTTTAAAGCAAGTTTCTGCTCCTTTTTTTGGGTGGAGTCCTTACTGTTGAGTGAGAGGGAGAGTGGTGTGGGTGTATTTCCATCACCCATGAGGCCTGGATGGTGTAGTAAAAGGAGCAAGAAGTGGGAGAAGGGGAAGGTTGAGGGGCTATGAGTTGGTGAGGAAAGTGGGGTGTGGTGTTGGAACAGGAAAGCTCAGAGAAGGGGCTAACATCTGGGTTTAGAGGGGCTGGGTGAGACTCTGAGGAAGTAATCCTACTACCGGGAAAGTGGAGGCAGGGGCATCAATACCTACATAAGCTTTGCCTGTGGAGGGAGTTTGAAACCAGTCTAGGCAGTATGAGTTTCTGACTAAAAAACAAAACAAGATGTGAGAGGAGAGGAAAAGACGGGCAAAGATCAGCTGTGGCACCTGAGCCGGATGAGTGAGAGAGGCTGTGTGTGGAGCGCCTGGTTGTGGTGGGGGACTCCCCGGAGGGCCACAGACTCAGTTCCTTCCCTCCAACCCTTTCAGGCAAAGCCCCAGCTGGTGGGGGCTGCCGGCGCCAGCGGCGAGGGGTCCGAGGGGGCCCAGTGGCACCTCGCCGCCGCCGCCTCCTCGCAGCCTCCCGAAGGGCTGGGGGCAGCAGGGGGCTGGGGGCCCGGCGCCTGGAGCGGAGGCTGAAGGAGTCCCTGCAGAACTGGTTCCGGGCCGAGTGCCTCATGGACTACGACCCACGGGGGAATCGGCTGGTGTGCATGGCCTGCGGCCGGGCACTGCCCAGCCTGCACTTGGACGACATCCGTGCTCACGTGCTGGAGGTGCACCCCAGCTCCCTAGGGCTCAGTGGCCCCCAGCGCAGTGCCCTGCTGCAGGCCTGGGGTGACCAGCCTGAAGCTCTGTCCGAGCGCACCCAGCCCTCACCAGGTGCGAGGCTGTTCCAGGGCTGAGATCCCTTCACTATTAGCGCGGCAGCATGGGAGCTGAACCAAAATCGGGAGGCAGGGCCTTTGGTTGAAGGCGGCAGGCCTATTTTCCCTTTACACACAGACACACAACTCCCCCTCCCTCCCTCCCTCCCTCCCTCCCTCCCTCTCTCTCCCTCTCTCTCTCTCTCTCTCTCTCTCTTTCTCTCTCTCTCTCTGGATGGGGCCGGCTAGCTTGGGGCTGGGGTGAGGAGCAAGGCTGGAACCCTCTTGTGTGGGTGAGGGCAACCCAGCCAGCAGGCTGAGCCCTTCTTCACCCCTTCCCCAACAGACGATGACCTCGTCCCCCAGGACCTGACCAGAAAGAGCCGGGACTCCGCCCCCGCTGCTGGAGCCCCCTCCTCTCAGGATCTCAGCCCCCCAGACGTAAAGGAAGAGGCTGGCTGGGCGCCTGAGAGGCCCGGGCCGGCAGAGCAGGAGGAGGAGGGCGAGGGCGAGGGGGAGAGGGCGGGCATCCCGGGCCGGCCGAGGAGGGGCCGAGACCATCGCCGCCACTACCAGGAGCGCTGGCGGCTGGAGTACCTCATGGAGCTGGACGGCTGCCGGCGCGGCCTGGTGTGCATGGTGTGCGGGGGCGCACTGGCCTCGCTCAAGATGAGCACCATCAAGCGACACATCCGCCAGCGCCACCCGGGCTCCCACAGCCTCAGCGGGCCAGTCAAGGCCCTCATCGCCCAGGAGTGGAGCGAGAAGGCCGCCCACCTGCTGGCCCTGGGGCTGCCCAGCCCAGAGTCCCCCAGCGGCCCTGTCGCCCCCAGCACAGCCTCAGCCTCTGAGGAGGGGGGAGGGGCAGAGGAGGCGGAGCCAGAGGAGGAGTGGTGGGGTGAGCCTGTGGAGGGCCAAAGCAGCTGGCGAGGGAGAGGGCAGGGCTCGGAGGGAAGGGTGGTGAGAGTGGAAGGCTGTAGGGAGAGATGGGAGGATGGGGCAGGAAGATCAATGGAGAGCAGGGACTGGGCCTGATTTCTGCCACTTGTTCCAAGGCAGCCCTTTGTTCCTCTGCAGGCGACGCGCCGCAGTCCCCTGGAGCATCTTCGGAGCGGCCCGCCGAGGAAGAGGAGGATGAAGATGACAGCCAGGAGCCCGGGGGGCTAGCCTTCCCACCGCTGCCACTGCCGCCGCCGCCACCACCTCCCCCACCGCCGCCGCCACGCAGCCGGGAGCAGCGGCGCAACTACCAGCCGCGCTGGCGGGGCGAGTACTTGATGGACTACGACGGCAGCCGGCGCGGCCTGGTGTGCATGGTGTGTGGGGGCGCGCTGGCCACGCTCAAGGTGAGCACCATCAAGCGACACATTCTGCAGGTGCACCCCTTCTCCATGGACTTCACCCCCGAGGAGCGCCAGACCATCCTGGAGGCCTATGAGGAGGCGGCACTGCGCTGCTACGGCCACGAGGGCTTCGGGCCACCCGCCCCGGCGCCGCGGGACGGCGGCGCGGACCTTAAACCCGGCGCAGTGTGTCGGGCATAGCACTCGCCCTGCGCTGGCCTGGCCCTTGGGCCGAAAGACCCTGATGTCAGGCGCTGGTCCCCTTAACCCCCCGCTGGCCGGGCTGGGCCGGGGTTGGGGCTGGAGTAGCGCGACACTGCTGTCCCAGCTAGTCCGTGCAGCTCCAGAGCTCACTCGCCAGGGGGCCTTGGCGCTCTTAGTGCGGTGCTTCAAGCTTCCCGAAAAGCCAAAGCGCCTCTTCACTGTTCACAGCGTATGCTCCCGGCCGCGCCCCAGGGCTCAGTGCTGCCAGGCCGGGGTGGGGGCGCTGACAGTATTAGGGCTGAAGGTGGGGAGCAGGGAAGTCAGGAAGGACGCGCTGGCCTTTCGCCCTGGCCGGGGGCCCAGTTCTTTGCGGCCTCACACGCCAGCGGGCGCGGGTGGAGCTCTTGGCTCCCAGGCTGCTGGCTGTGGGGTCCAAATTGGTATCCTTGGCCTCTCAGAGGCCCAGTCGGTGGACGGGGGCTGAGCAGGGGGCGGAGCGCTGGGGCCCAGTCCCGCTGCGCCAGCTGCCCGGGCTGGCCCAGGGGACAGAGCACCGGTCCTGGGCCACCGCCACGCCTTCGGGACCGGGGTCATAAAGGGATTAGCACTTTTTTCTTTAGGCCCTCCTACTCAGAGGGCTTGTTACCCACACAGTGAAAGCGGTGGGAACACTCGTGGTCCAGCGCCAGCCCGGGGCACTGGGCGGTTGGTCTGTGTTACTGCCCCCTCTGAAAGTGAGTTGTCCTCCGTGGACACGCCACCGATTCTCAGCTCCCAGGGCTTGGGGCGTAGCCTGGGCCTCTCTTGCTGTTACCCGAGACAGCGCCAGGCCCTGTGGTGCCAGTAGGGCCCCTCAATCTCCCAGGCAGGTCCGAGAGGGATGTGTAGATTTCATTCTCCCGTGGAGAACAGGTGGTCCGAAGATCAGGCCCTCTTTTTGCTCTTTGTATTTTATTTTGAAACTGTATTTAATGCTTTTTATATGAAGGGGAGAGGGGAACTGGCCTAATCACCCTTATGTGCAAATGTCTTATTTATTATTGCGTGTATCAGAGATAAGCTGTGAGGTGGTGGAGAAGGACAGGTGGGAGTGTGGCTGGAGGATTAGGAGGATGCTAAATATCCTCATGTGTCCCTGGCCTTTTGTCTCTAGGTTCAGTGTCTGCTCTTTCCAAAAGGAAGCCACTGCAGGCACTGTGCCCACCTTTTAAAGTCAGGGGCGGTGGTCAGGGGCTGGGACTTGGGAGGGGCCCTGGGTTGTAGGGCCAGTGCAGCCCTTGTGGTGAGAAAACAAAAGAAATCCTTTCTCACCCACCAGAGCCAGAGCTCAAGGTTCAAGTGCCTCAGGCCCAGTTCCCTAGATTTCCTGATCTGATCGAGAACTCAATTTTATACCACGGATTTTATAGCATTTTTTAATATAACTGAAGATTGTCAGTGGCAAGGGACCCTAGAGATCACAAATTGATTCCTTTCAGAGAGGGGGGCAAAATGCCTAAACCCAGAAATTCTTAGCCAGGAACAGGTCAAAAACTAGGATTTTAAAATATTTCACCTCCCAGTTCAGTGAGCTTTGCACTGGAGTGCACTGCTTCAGTCTGGCAAGTTACCAGGATTTCTTTACCTATTAGGTCTACCAAGATGTAACGTGGGCACTGCAGGCCCACAGTGCTTGTGACTCTGAGGGCAGCAGAGGACTACACTTCCTGAGGGAGGCGATGCTGGCAGCTTCCAGCAGTGCAGGCTTTTAGGTTAGAACTCCAGGTGGGGCCCACCTCCCCTGGATTCCCGCCAAGGATTCCCCAGTGGAATAAGGCTGCTTATCGGTGCTTGTGTTGAGGCCATCAGGTTTTCTGGAATGGCTGCTGGCTCAGTGAAATTCCAGTTTTGACCAGCCAGGGTTTTGGAGACAGTATTAAAATCTCGAGGACACAGATTATGGATGGTGCCAGGCCGTGCACTTACCTTTTTTGCTTTCCGTCATGCATGTATTTTAAACTGAGTGAGTATTCTCTCCCACCTCTACACCACCTTTTAGAAACAGGCAAAATTGGAGCTGCTGACTGTCACTGCCAGAGCTCACTGCTGAGATCCAGGTTAGCTGGGGCAGGTTTTGGCAGCCACCAGGCTAGCATTCTCTTAGGCACTTGCTAGAGACAGAGATCCTTGGATCCACCAGATTACAGAAAAGGGTGGGACCCGCAATACATTTTTGATAGGCTTTTCCCACAAAGCTGCAGTGCCTAGGGTGGTTGTCTGGCAAGCAGCTCTGCAGTGGTTCTGCCATGACTGGACCTATAGCCTCAAGGGTCAAGGGGTTGGTGCGACTCCTCCTCCCTTGGATTTCTGAACAGGTGAAGTTCCTTCATTGTTTTGTTAATGGTATGCTTGCTATTATGGCCCATATGTAAATGTTACTCTGGATACATATTTATATGCCATGTTACTTAGTGACACTATTCAAACATTTGTATGTGTATTTGTGAAGTTGTTTGCATCAGTCATTTAAAAAGTATTTCAGCCTAAGTTTTCCCCAAGAGGTCTGTTGAATAAAATCCTAAGAAGTCCAGCCCTTGTGAGTCATAGCTTAGTTTTGGGGAGGAATGAGTCAGATGGGTTCTGGTATCAGACCAGACGTGTCATGACCAGCACAGGTTCAGCTTTTGGCTGTTTCCGGTGGCAAGTGGGGACCCCTCTCATTCTCAGGCTGGTGAGAGGCTGAGCCACACCCGTTCATCCCAGTCACTTTTAAGGCCATCTCTTACAGGGTCTTGAACTTCATTCTAGAAACCAAATGCAGTGCAGCTTGTGCTAGTGCCGTGGGAACCCTTGCAGTCTTGGGAGTTCTTTTTGAAAGTTCCTGGAATGAGGGTAGGAGTGAGTGAAAGTCTTTTGCTCTCACTTCACCCATACTGTGTACAAAGAATAAAGTTGCAGACTGATCAGACAGTCACTGTGTTCTTTATTTATAATTAATACATCAATTTGCAGTTTTACAGGGACCAAAAGAGCTCCTTGGTGCTACTGTATTTTTATGTTGCACGTACAGACACGTACACATTTTCATTAGTAATTTTTTCACCTCTAGGCTTTTCTTTAAAAAAAAAAAAAAAAGTTTCCCACGTGGCACAAAAATCTTTCCAATTATTTTAACACAGCAGCAACAAAGAAAAGAGCAAGGTGTGGAGGCTTCCAGTGCAGAAAGGGGTCTCTTGTTGAGAGGCCCCAAAGACCACGAGTGCATTCACTTCCTGGGAGGGCAGAGGGTGGCGATGGAGAACTTTCTCAGTGGAAACCAAAAGTTCAAGATGAATAGGGGCAAAGAAACTAAGAAAATGGAGTAAGTCATCTCCCAAAAGGACTGGAGAGGCTCCATTCTTTTACAGTCAAACAATTTTGTGAACATCAAATGTCTTAAGTCCCCAGCTCTTACTTCCTCCTCACTATAGGCAGGGCTGAGAACTAAAAGAAATCTTGAAATGCTGGTTTTCAGGGTGACTGGATTCCATGGCGAAGCAAAGACACAAGGTCTCAGAGATCACTGATGCCATTGTAAGTTGTTCTGTTGTTGTCTATCGACGTCACCTGGTCTTGCCTGGCTACCCACAACCTAAAACTGGGAAACAATCTCCAAGTGAGCTCTGTGGGCCGTGGCAGGAACTATTTCATCAGTGTGTCTGAAATGGAGACCCCGCCCCAGGACAACCCTGACTCACAAGCTACTCGCCGCCAACTGAGGCCTCTGGACTACAACAGACACATGACTAGCGGCCCGGTGGGGCTTTGGTCCTCAGGCTAAAGCACTGCAAAGCACAGGTGGAAGCAGCAGGGAAGACACAGGGAAGGCTTCTCCTGTTCCTAGACCTCTTCCCCACAGACTGAGATAGGATTACAATAACTCAATGGCTGGGAGCCCACATGCAGATTATTTTTCTTTAACAAGTTTATAGCAGTGTACAGCAGTTACAGACATTTATTTCATAATAAAAGTACAACCATATTTATTAAACTTGAGGTAAAGTGGGCAGGGAAAAGAGGGAAAAGCACATTCTGGAATGATTTCTCAAACCAACACTCACACTGGTATCCCAGACCAATGGCTTGGACACTGCCCTCCCAGCTGGCAAGAACCCTTCCTTAGGGAGAGAGAGCATAGAGGGAGGGTGGCTACTGCCCTCCTGCTGAATGCCCCACCACACTTTTCCCCCCGTATTTCTCAGATGGCATCCTGGGAATAGGGAATTACCACTACCACCTGTAAGTTATTCAGAGTTGACAGTTCTTTCTCTAAGGAAGAAGAGGGCAGTACAAGTAACTATTCAGGTGTAAGGCAGGAAGATGGGTCACACAAACCCAATGGAAGGAATCCACTCCTGCCACAAACTATTTATTCATAAGTTAATCATTATTTCTGGGCAAAAATATAAATGGGAGCTGTATACAAGTCCTTGAAACTGGACAGAGGACCCTGGAGACATTTCTCACTTCTTTTCTCCTTTCATCGTAAAGGTAAAAGCTCCGCCACCACTATGGTCTGATTAATTCTATTAATTTGATTCACTCTTTATTTTTTGGATTCTAAGAGATCAGTTCTTTTTTCAGTCTAACACATCTTGTGCTTGGTACTGAGGGGAAAGGAGAGGAGGGGAGAGAACACCAAATTAAAAAGAACAACTTGGAACCAAGCTCAAGCTGACACTGAGCAAGTTCCGTCATAGTACAAGTGATGATGTTATAACTATTAAATGGCGTTTTAGTAACTGTTGCACTTCTGGCTTCCATGTGCTTATTCGGCCTTCTTTTTGGCAATTCCAGGAAGCTTTGCTTGAATCCTATTGAGGAAAGAGAAATAAAACTGGAAATATTTGTTTTTGATATACATTTTTGTTCTAGGTTCATATTTCCTCAGGGATGGGTGGAGTTACATAGGGCTCAGCCGCTTTCTGCATGGAACAAGCCTGAGGGTCCAACCACATTGCCCTACTGCAGAGCCTGACCCTGTGTCACCACAGTGATCCCTCCCTGGTCCTTCACTGGAACCCAGGAAGAATCAAAGTGCTGGGCTCTTGGTATGGCAATGCGAGAGTCCATTTCTTTCACTCTGTGAAGTGCCAAAAAGGAATGACAAGTCAGCAAGACAAAGCTACGTGAAAAGGGCATGGCGGGCTGGTTCTCAGTTCTCTGAACTCCAATGTCTGGCAAGAGGACAGCAGAGCTGCCTTTTAGTCTGGTGAAGTGGTCATCCACACTGTCAGTGATATTAAAGCTACTCTCCACAAATCTGACATCTCACAGAGGATTGCATGTCAGCTAACGCAACAGTGGGGGTGGTGAACAGCACCAGGCATCTATGCATGCCTTCAACCTGGTGTTAGTGTCAGAGTGCAAGGTAAGAAACAAAGAAGTCAGCTGAGGGTTCTGGCATCAAGACCAATCTGCGGCTATGTATGCTAAGCAATTGCTTTACCACTAAACTATACGCCTAACTCTATTTAGTGCCTTTCTGATAAAGTGAAAAGGCACTAAAATCTGAGGTATGGAAGGTACAAAGTAACAGTAGTGGCACTTTACTTCTTAAAGAACAGCTGAAGAAAACATAGAAAAACAGAGAACATTCTAATTCAGAGCTGGGTTCATCTTGCTATGAACAATTCAAAATAAAAGCAGCTCCCTGACTCACAGTACCAGATGAAGATTTCATGATACCATAGCCCTTTAAAAAGGAAAACAGGGATTTTGCCTTTTTTTTTTTTTTTTTAAGATAGGCACTCACTGTCTATCTCTGGCTTGGAAACCACTATGTAGCTCAGGCTGGCTCTTGAGCTCACAAAGATCCACCTGCTTCTGCCTCCCAAGTACTGGGATTATAAGTGTTCACCAAAATGCCAGGATTTAAGCTTTACATTATTTACTTACAAGAAAAGACAGGAAAGATTGCCTTAACTTGGATACACATGAAAATAAAATACGGCTAACTAACCAAAGATATCTGACAGCCCAAGATTTGTGTTGGTCTTTTTTCTTGAGAGCTGGAGGATGGGGCATTAAGTTCTAGGCCAGGCTGAACTGCACAGTAAGACTCTGTCTCTAAATCAAACAAACAAACCAAACCACCACAACAAAAGCCAAAGATGCTTTTTTTTTGTTTTTGTTTTTCAAGACAGGGTTTCTCTGTGTAGCCTTGGCTGTCCTGGACTCATTTTATAGACCAGGCTGGCCTGAGCCCACACAGAGATCTGCCTGCCTCTACATCCTGAGTGCTGGGATTACGGGTGTGCACCAGCATTCTAAAGATGCTTTGTAACGTAAGTAAAAACCTAACAAAACTATCTATGGTTTTATTTAAGGTAAAATTAGTTACTTTTGACAGTATATTTTATATAATATACTAAAAATTATGGGGGAGGGATACGGAAAGGAAATAGTGAACATGGTTCCTAAGTATACTTACTTTTCAACAATTGACTTGGTCTGATCTCGGGCAATCCCAACATAGTGGTCAATCTGTGTCTTTAAGAAAGAAAGGAAGGACGACTCAGTTGTACAACAAAGGGGCTAAGAACTTTCCTGAAGGCCTTTTTCATACACTTTATTTTGGCAATCGTCTCCCCTCTGAACATGCACTGTTCCCCTGTTTAGTCCAACCATTAGAAAGTCCACTATTATTCATTATTCTAGAAAATAAAAATGATGTCCAGCTTTTCAAAGACTTACAAACTTTTGTTCTCAATTTAAACAGTACTTCAAAATAAAAATTACTCATCATTTGTAGAGGTAGAACTTATGTAGTGTTTTCTTTTTTTTGTTTTTTTGTTTTTCGAGACAGGGTCTCTCTGTGTAGCCTTGGCTGGCCTGGACTCCCTTTGTAGACCAGGCTGGCCTCGAACTCACAGCGATCCACCTGCCTCTGCCTCCCTAGTGCTGGGATTAAAGGCGTGCACCACATGTAGTGTTTTCTTTAGCAACACTAAAGTACATTTTCTGAGTACCAGAAACTGCAGATTTAATCTATATTCTATACTTGTGATGTGTTATGGCTCCTGGGTATGATTAGCTCATTTAATACTAAGAAGCCAAAAATATTTCTTGTTTATATGTATGTATGTGTGTCTGTGCATACATGTATGAGTGTACATGTGTCTGTGGAGACAAAATTTTGATATAAGGGTTCTCTTCAATTGCTCTATGCGTTGTTATTAATTAACTAGTTAATTAATTTAAAGATAGGGTCTCATGTAGACTAAGCTGGCCCCCAACTTACTATGCAGACAAAGTTGAACCTGAACTTGTGATCTGACTGATTTACCTGACGTACTAGGACTACAGGAGTGTGCTACTATTTACAATTTATGTGGTGCTAGGGCTTAAACCCAGGGCCTTGTGCATACTAGGCAAGTACTTTACCAACTGAGCTACACCCCAACCCTCGACTTTATTTACTCATTTATTTATTTACTGTGGTTTCTCTGAGTAACCTTGGTTGGCTTGGACTCAATTTGTAAACCAGGCTGGCCTCTGAACTCACAGAGATCCACCTGCCTCTGCCTCCTGAGCGCTGGGATTACAGGTGTGTACCACCACACCCGGCTCTACTTTATTTTTTTAAGACAGTTCAGTCTCTTACCGAACCTAGAATTCACTGATTTGATTAGAATGGCAGGCCAACAAGGCCCAGGGATCCTCCCAGGGCTAGGACTACAAGTGTACATTGTAATATCAGACATTTTTCTGTGGGTGCTTGAGATGTGAATTTAGGTACTCATGCTTGTGTGACAAGCATTTTATCAAAGGAGCCAGCTCCCTGGGTCTCCCCAAAGGTATTCTAGTAAGACAACTAATCTAGATGTTTGCCCACAAAGCCCACAAACATCTGGTCACACTGACATTTCCTTGAAGCACAGTTTAGGTTTTAGAAGCTGGGCTCTTACTGCAGTGCATCTTTTGCCTTCCTGTTTGGAATGGATAACTCATCACCACGACATAGAACATCTACCCCAGGCCTCCAGGCTCTCTTGCTTTCCTTAAACTGAATTGAAGCCAGTCGCCATTACTCAGCATATCTGCTTCCAGACAAATGCCTACCTTATATTTTTCGTAGACAATTGGGACGCTGAAAACAAGCAGCTCAGCTGTAAGACAGAATCCAGACATGGCAAGTGCAAATGTGAGACTCAAACAGCAAACATTTCCTCATCAAGTACAGAAAACAACCAAAAAGAGACTGACTATGCGGTGCTAGGGCTCAAAACCCAGGGCCCTGTGCAAACTAGGCAAGTACTTTACCAACTAAGCTACACCCCAGCCCTCTACTTTATTTTATTTTATTTTTGTTTTTCGAGACAGGGTTTCTTTGTGTACCCTTGGCCGTCCTGGACTTACTTTGTCGACCAAGCTGGCCTTGAACTCACATTGATCTGCCTGACTCTGCCTCCCAAGTGCTGGGATTACAGACACGCGCTATCATGCCCAGCTCTACTTTATTTTTTAAGACAGTTCAGTCTCTCATTGAACCTAGAACTCACTTATTTGGTTAGAATGGTTGGCCAACAAGTGCTCTCTCAACTGAGGAGAGCCAGGAGAGAGCAGATCAGGGTAGTGTTAAAAACCCCAAACAGGCTGCTTTCTTTGTACAAACTACAAAAGTGGTATCCAAAAGCAAAGTCCCCATATTTAAACCAAAGTTAAATGTTTCTTTATTTACAATTGTTCTGAAATTTCCTTGTGAGACCATTTAATAAATTCATAGCCACAAGTGTAGGTTGCTCTAATACCTAGCCCACTCTCCAGACACCACAGACTGGCCATGTGGAAGATGTGGTCATGCCGTGTGTGCATGCTCTTGAGGCAAGCACTCTACCCCTGGGATAAGTTTTTTTGTTCCTCTGTTTGTCTTATTGAGGGTCTCATATATCCTAGAGGGGCTGAGAACTCATTATCAAGTGTGACATGACATTGAAGTCCTGGTCCTCCTGTTTCCATCTGCCTAGTACTGGGATTATAGGTGTGTGCCATCATGCCTGGCTTCCCCAGCCCTTTAAAAAAATTTTATTTATTTTATTTTTTAGTTTTTAGTTTTTTGAGACAGGGTTTCTCTGTGCAGCCCTGGCTGTCCTGGACTCACTTTGTAGACCAGGCTGGCCTTGAACTCACAGAGATCTACCTGCCTCTGCCTCCCCAGTGCTGGGATTAAAAGTGTGTGCCACCACCGCTCCGCCAAAATTTTTATTTTGAGACAGGTTTGATCGTCCTACCTCTGCTTCGTGAACAGCTGTGATATTTGGCTCAGGATTCACACTTAAGTCTTACAGACTATTTCAAGAAATAGGCGCATGGACATATTCTGTCACCTTACCAAGAATCAAAAGGGTGATTCCATTGAAAACAGCACCAACGTAGGTCATCAGCCACATGAAGACAGCCAGCTGCGAAGGCCAACGTCAGAGGGTTAGATGAGAATAAAGACAACACAGAGGTCAGCTAACTAGGTCTGCATCCATGCACTGATGCGTGGCGCAGATCCCCTACTTGCAGCCAGGAAGTGCCGGGTGCTGAGCTGTGACTGCCGTCCAACGCTGCTCTCCAGAGGGAGGTGGCAGCTTTCTCTGTTGATACTTATTTCCTTGTTTACAGGCTTTCTCTTGTCTGATAAAACCCTGATTGTCCCACTTTTACCTCGGAATCATGCCTAGTCCAGCAACTAACCTTCAAGGAGTCAACTAGGTCTTCCACCAGAAAGAGGCGAATGATGAGTTTGAGGGCCCTGTTGATGTGCACCAATGCAGCATTCATGTAGTTGTGGAAAGCTTCTGAGGAGAGTGTAATGTCCACATCCAGGTAGGCCCTTGCGAGGAAGAAAACATAAACAGTCACACATGCAACACACAAGGGGAAAGTCTTCTACAGCACAGTGGTGCTTACAGATTCTAGCAATCTGTGGGGACACAGCTGCTTTTTACATGCCAGCTGTCTACGCAGGGCTCTCATGTACAGTGAGGAACCATCTGGAGTGTGCAAGTCAGAATGTACTGTGGGAATGTAGACTGGGTAGCTGAGGACTTGCCTAGCAGGCATGAGATCCTGTGTTCAATCCTCAGTATTATAAAACAAACAAGCAGAAACCTAAAATTCAGCTGGGCGTGGTGGCGCACGCCTTTAATCTCAGCACTTGGGAGTCAGAAGCAGTCGGATCACTGTGAATTTGAGGCCAACCTGGTCTACCAAGTGAGTCCAGGACAGCCAAGGCTACACAGAGAAACCCTGTCTCGAAAAACCAAAACCAAACCAAACCAACCAAACAAACCCCACAAAATTCAGTTGTGTATGGATGTATATTTATGTGGACGTCAGAGAACAACCTTGGGTGTCATTTCTCTGGCAATGTACACCTTTTGTAAAAAATAAATTTACTTATTTGTTTCCCACTGGCCTGGAATCCACTAAGCAGGCTAAACCAGCTGGCTATTAAGCCCCAGAGACCTGCTTGTCTCCTCCTCCTTAGTATAAGTGAACACCATTCTAATTTTCCAAGTACACTGTGTGTGTGTGTGTATGTATGCATGCATACATGGCTCCCACAGGCTAGTAGGGAGTGGTACTACTAGGAGGTGTGGCCTTGTTGGACAAAGTGTGTCACTGGGGATGGGCTTTGAGGGTTCAGAGGCTCAAGCCAGGTCCAGTGGGCTCATACTCTCTCTTCCTGCTGCTTGCTGATCCAGATGTAGAACTCTTAGCTACCTCTTGGAATACCATGTTGGCCTGCATGCTGCCATGCTTCCTACCATAATAATGGACTAAATCTTTCAACTGTAAGCCGGTCCCAATGAAATGTTTTCCTTTATAAGAGATGTGATGATTATGTTGTCTATTCACTGTAAGAGGACACTGATTAAAACTCTGTGTGTGTGTTTGTTTGAGCACACTATGGTGCACATGTGGACGCTGAGGACAGCTTGTGGCAGCTGGCTCTATGTTGGTCCTTAGGACTGAACTCAGGACTGTCAAACTTGGAGATAAACACCTTTCCCTGCTGAGCATCTTGCTGGCTAAGACCCTGTCTTAGTAAGTTCCACAACACCCAAAGCTACATAGAGAGAGCTTGTTTCAAACAACCACCACCGAAACAAAAACTAAAAGAAAATAAAAGGGCTGGGATTATAGCTTTCAATGGTAGAGCACTTGCCTTATATGTGTAAGGTCCTGGGTTCCATCCCCAATTTAAAAAGGGGGGGGGGGTCGAGGGAGAAAAGGGAAGATTGAGCAGAGTAGAGACCATGAATATGGTAGGGCTGGAAACTACACAACACACTGTTCTGTTCTTGGAAGTTGAGATTCTTTTTAGAAAATGGAGGTGGGGGGATGCAGGCAGGAAAAGGGTCTCAACTACATAGCCCTGGATTACCTAGAACTTACAGCCTGAACTTAAAAAAGAGCTGCCTGCCTTGGCCTCCCAAATGCTGCAATTACAGGCATGCGCCACCACTCCCGCTGATACTACTACTATTAATCATCTACTGACTGTCGGCTTTGAAGACACTCCGAGGAGCTCAGATTCTTGGAAGATCAGAAGAGTGAGAGGCATTGAGTTCTTCTTCCTGTTTATTAAGAAAGTACTTTCAAACATAAAAGTTTTGAACACTGGCTGTTTCCAGGTGTGGAAGCAGACACAGATAGATTTCTGTAAGTTTGAGGCTAGCCAGGTCTACATAAGTGAGTTCCAGGCCAGCCAGGGTGACACAGTGAGACCTTGTCTCAGTAAAACAATAAACAAAACAACCAAACAAACAAAACCTAGATGTTGCAATGAATATAATTTGGTAAAAAGATTTTATAAATTCACAGAAATGACACAAAGGAGGACTATTATTAAGACATCTGAGCTTATAAAACGTATTCACTCAGTCAACAACTACTGGTTCATTAAAATTAATTTACAATAGAATTTTAAGGATACACATAGGACTTAAGTTATCCCTTTGATTTCTATCAACAGAAAGTATAAGCCCTAGGAGGGTGCCAGCAACTATTCCAGAAAGCTCATAGCAGGGGCTCTGTGACAAAGGGATGAAGGGTTTATAAAAGCTAAAGCTCAAATACAAATTTTTATGGGCAAAGGATTTCAGCAGCACAAACATGAGGAACCTTTTGTTAAAGTTACAGCATATCCGGAAAGGCATTGAAATCTGTCTCCAGGTTAGGGCTGGCATGATGGTTCAATGCTTAAGAAACTGTTTGCTCTTCCAGAAGACCTGAGTTTGAGCCTATAATCCCAGCCTTCAGGGAGGCAGAGGCAGGTGGAATGCTGTGAGTTCGAGGCTAGCCTGGTCTACAAAGCAAGTCCAGTACAGCCAAGGCTACACAGAAACCCTGCTTGAAAAAAACAAAAACAAAAACAACAAGGGGGTGTGGGGGCGGAGAGATATTCATTAGTTGAGGACCTGGGTTCAATTCCCAGCACTCACATGGCAGCTCACAACTATCTGTAACTCCAAGATCTGACACCCTCACACAGACATACATGCAGGTTAAACACCAATGTACATAAAATAAAGGTAAGTAAATTATTTAAACAAAACAAAACAAAAAGCTGGGTGGTGGTGGCACATGCCTTTAATCCCAGCACTTGGGAGGCAGAAGCAGGTGGATCTCTTGAGTTCAAGGCCAGCTTGTCTACAGAGAGAGTTCCCGGACAGCCAAGGGTACACAGAGAAACCCAGTCTGGAACCACCACCAGCAAACCCAGAAGACCTCAGAGTTCAATTCCCAGCACTCCCAGCAGCTTACAGCCTGTAACTCTCGTTCCAGGGGGCCAGATGCCCTCTTTTGGCCTGCAAGGACACCATACACGTATGTTGCACAGACATACATGCAGGCAAAACACCCACATATATCAACAATGTATTTTAAAAATGTATGTATGTATGTATGTATGTATGTATGTATGTATGTATGTGTTCTATTTGCATGTATGCCTGCACACCAGAAGAGGGCATCAGATCTCATTATAGATGGTTGTGAGCCACAATGTGGTTGCTGGGAACTGAACTCAGGACCTCTAGAAGAGAAGTCAGTGCTCTCAACTGCTGAGCCATCTCCCCAGCCTCATAAACAATATTTTAAAGGTTAAAAATATTTGCCCTCAGACCCTGAGAATCTGCACTAGAACTAACATAAGTCAGAAATAAAACTCAGAATAAAATAGAGTGAACTGGTTCCAGAGCTAGGATTTCAAAGCTGTTTTTGGCTATTACCATACAGGGCTGAACTATGGACAGCACAGCTGACGAGGGCTGTCCTGGGCAAGCTGTTCCCTGCCCTGCGCCCTGGTCACTCCTGGCAGTGACCTTTAGCCTGAAAGGTGAGGCTCTAATTAGTTGAAAGTTCTCAGTCAAGCTGTGCTGGCACAGGCCTTTAGTTCCAGCACTTGGGAGGCAGAGTTCAAGTCCAGCTTGGTCTACAGAGGGAGTTCCTGGACAGCCAGAGAAACCCTGTCTCAAAAAACAAAACAAAACAAAGGTTCTCTGATACTAACTTGATCACTTGTTAGGGTGGATGCAAGGTTCTTAGGGGCTGTTTCTGCCATCAATCAACTGCAAAAGGCAGGTTAGCATTTCAGACCTGAGCATCTCAGCACACTCACTTGAAGGGGTGGCCTTCTTCCGACTTCTGCACAGCTTGAATGACAGACTTGTAGACTCTGAAGCTGATGGTGACAGAGAGAAGAGCCAGGATGAGGTAAGAGACCACACTGATGACACTGAAAGCTGCTAGAGAGAGCAGCATGATCAGCGTGGTGCCAAAGACAAACCCAGTCTTCTTCACATCTCGCCAGAAAATCAGATCGCGCACTGCCAACAGAGAGGAAAAAGAAGTTACAGAAGCCAGGACCACCCTTCCTGTGCTGAGCTTTACTGATGGAAGCACCTATCTCCCTATCATCCTAGTTTCCTAAGAGCTGGAACTGCAGGCCCGTGACACACACCTGGCCATACTGTTTTTATTTATTCTTGAAACAAGGTCTTGCAAAATCACCCAGCCTGGTCTTATAAAAATGAACAAGGCCTCTAAAGTTAAACAGAAGAGTCTGAACCTTGGTATTCCTACCTGTGTTACTTTAACTTTTCTAAGCCATCCTGCATTGTAAAATGAAGAAAATGGGACCCTCTCCCTACAGCTGTTTCAAGGCCAATCACATAGAGTGCATTATTACCTACACGCAACCAACTTGTGTGCTTTACTAGGAAGGAGAGGTCTGATGATTCCTGGTGGAAACTGAATTCCAGATAGTGCAAATCATGGAAAAAAACAGGGTGGCACTCAGGTGCACATGACGGAACCAAGACTGTAGAGGAAAACTGAACAGATGGAGACCTACGTAAGAGGCCAGTGCTAAGCAGGATGGTGCCTATAGTCAGAGTTCAGGCACATACACGTCTGTAAGTGTAGTTTCAATATAGGACGCAAAGAGGTTCCATGTCGCCAACACAACAATCTTATGGTATGTGCCCCTGGATATGACACATCTAAGAAAGACATAATGCTGTTTCTACGGAATTACAGTCCAATACACACCTCCCCCGCCCACTCCAAGACAAGGTTTCTCTGTGTGATAGACCTGGCTATCCCAGACTCACTCCATAGACCAGGCTAGCTTCAAATCAGAGATCTTCCTGCCTCATGAGTGCACCACTACGCCTGAGAAAACAACTAAATGAACTCAAGAAATACTCTATAGAACAACTGATCTATATTGTTAACAACTCCCAGTGTAAAACAACAACAACAGAGGGCTGCAGAGATGACCCAGCAGCTAAGAGAACTGGCTGCTTGATCTTCAAAAGATCTGAGTTCAGTTCCCAGCATCCACAGAGGGGGCTCACAATTGTATGTAACTCCAGTTCCAGATGATCTGATGCTCTCTTCTGGCATCCATGGGCACACAAATACATGCAGGCAAAACATTCATATAAATAAAATCAGTAAATCTAAAAGCTAGCTGGGCACCGTGGCGCCCACCTGTAATCTCAGCACTTGGGAGGCAGAGGCAGGAGGATCTCTTGTGAGTTTGAGGCCAGCCTGGTCTACAAAGTGAGTCTAGGACGACAGCCAGGGCTACACAGAGAAACCCTGTCTCGGAAAAAAAAGTTTCTACATTTGCACAAGTTGGAAAAGGCCCTGTGTCCTCCTGAACTTTTCTGCCATCTGCTGTAAAGTTGTCACACAAGGTGTCCAAACCTACAATTACATATGACTAGTGCCCTCTAGGGGCATGCAGAATATAAACTGCACAACAGTACAGAAAGGCCCTGTGCTCAGCCTTAAATTTATCAGCAGAATTAGGGTCTAGGGCAAAAGAGGATTTACTGTTGGAAAGAGGGAAGGTCAGATAAATGTCATTAATAGATTGTTCTAAACATCAAACCTCACAGCTTGTTCCTTTGCTTCATTCACTTCCTGCCCTACACACTATATCCCATCACTCTGTACAGTTTTATTTCTCCTCAAAGCACTACCTCCTATTTTCACTTCTAACAGGCTCTTCAGATCTGTGATCTCAGATCGTAACTTAGAGCCCTTGATTTCCTGATACTGCCCCTCACACAGATATGCGAAGTGGAGACTAAGCATTCTCAGTAAGGAAGACTTCCAAGGCCTTTGAAAACTAACTTCTCTTATTCTCTGGTGGAATTTGGAGGGAAAAAAGTAAGAAAAAATGTGAGGAACAGGGCAGCTGTCAAAGCTGAGTATATGAAGCCAATAGAATGGGTGTTCATTTTATGACTAGGAAACTAGCAAAAAGCTACATCAGTTTTGTTTTGATAATTATTCTCCTTCTCCTTCTTCTTTGTAAGGAGGGGGGATTCATTTGTTCCTGCTGCCAGAATAGCTTTAAAAATAGCAAACTGGCTAGGTATGCTGGTGTACGCAAGTAATCCAAGACCCTGAGGGCTGGAGGCAGGAGGGTTACCTCCACTTCCTGAGTCAGCCGAGGTTAGATGTGCACACCAATTGCCTGGAATATGTGGTGTTACCAACCCAACCAAGGACTTCTTGTGTGCTAGGCAGGCCTTCTACCAACTGAGCTTTCTCCCCTTCTCACTTTTTTCACATTTTATTTTGTTTTGTTTTGTTTTTTGAGACAGGGTTTCTCTGTGTAGCCTTGGCTGTCCTGGACTCACGTTGTAGACCAGGCTGGTCTCGAATTCAGAGAGAAATGCAGTGGTTAAGAGCACTGCCTCCTCTTCCAAAGGACCCGGGTTCAATTCCCAGCACTCACATGGCAGCTCACAACTGTCTGTAACTCCAAGATCTGACACCCTCACACCAACACACATAAATTTAAAAACAAAAAACAAAAAACAAAAAAACATAAAGCCAATGAGGCTGGAGAAATGGCTTGGTGTGAAGGACCAGAGTTCAGTTCTCAGCACCCACATCAGGAAGCTACAGAGGATCTGATTTCTTCTGGCCTCTACAGGCACCTGTACACACATAGCAGACACAAAAAGTTAAGTAAGAGGAATTACTATAGTAGCTTGAGTTGAAACAAAAACATTTATCTCATGTGCAACATATAATTAAAAAAAATTAGTACAGGAAAAGTGGCCAGACATCATTCATCTCTAAGTGATTTTCAAAAGCTGCAGCTTCAACTAAATTGCTACGACTTAATGTATATCTACATGTCAAAGTGTCATATTTATCTCTATGGGGTAAAAACAATGGCAAAACCTAGCTCTCCTTGTAATTCAAGTACTGAAAGAGTTGTGCATGCTACTTCAGTAGAGCAGGAGTCTTTAGTTTCCCTTTCTATCTGAATTTCCTTTTCAGGACACTGTCCTATTGCTGCTGCAACATAAAAAAGAAAACCATACTGAGAGCCCAGGTAAGTGTGCCTACAGGAATCATACTGAGGAGAGCCCAGGTAAGTGTGCCTACAGGAACCCATGCTCAATTCTCAGCAAAGTCAAGGGAGCAATCAGCGAGTGTTTTGTAGTCCTCACTTTTTATTTTACATTTATTTATTTAATGTAAGTGTGTGCACGTGTGTGAGTTGAGTGTGTGTGCATGAGTGAGTGTGTTTGCGTGTGACCAAACACTTTCAGGGTTGGTGTTCACTAGAAGCTGACTCCCCCATTTCTGCCTTCTCTATTGATTTTAATATGGTTTAAATAATAACAGGGCCCCCATTCTCCCTACTGTTCAGCTCTCAGACTTGTTTCCAAAGTCTGGTATTTGTCTTTCTCAGATAAAATGAGATTTATGCTCCTATTGTACAGAATGGTTTTCAAACCAACAGACCACAAATAACTCCTGATAACCAGGCAGACCTGACTTGAAAAATGAGGCTTTCTGAAACTGGCAGACCAAAATGATGTTAAAAACTGTAACAGTGGCCGGGCGTGGTGGTGCATCCTTGTAATTCCAGCACTCTGGAGGCAGAGGCAGGTGGATCTCTGTGAGTTCGAAGCCAACCTGGTCTACAAATGGAATCCAGAACAGCCAAGGCTACACAGAGAAACTCTGTCTTGAAAAATAAATACCTGTAACAATGTGTTTATGCTAAATGCTAATGTTTCTGTTAAGCTTTGCTTGAGTGCAAAGGTCATGAGAGAAGTATCTAAGATTCTCCCACACTGTGGTCTCCATGAGTGCTTGGATCTTGGCTTTGACACTACAACAGTGTTCACCTTTAACCATGTAGGTTCTGGGCATGAACTCAGGTTAGTCTGGGTAGCTGATGCCTTTATTTGCTGAGGTATCTCAATGGCACTTCTTAGCCTTGTATGTTGCTTCATATATGTAGGGAAAAGAAAAGCTGTCTGCCACAGATTATATATACTGATATACTAGTTTCATGCTATTAAAGCAAAGAGTAATATAACCAATGGAATCTTTCATCCACAAAAATGTTTTGTTTACTTCTACTTTATTTTTTTACTTTTATGGCTTTTGAGACATGGTTTCTCTGTAGCCCTGGCTATCCTGGAACTCTCTTTGTAGACCAGGCTGGCCTTGAACTCAGAGATCTACCTGCCTCTGCCTCCCAGAAAGCTGGGGTTACCGGCCTGCACCACCACACCCAACTTTTTACTTAAATACCTGTAAACATTTATGTTTTTTTTCAATCATTTACATTTTTTTTTTCGAGACAGGGTCTCTCTGTGTAGCTTTGGCTGTCCTGGACTCACTTTGTAGACCAGGCTGGCCTCGAACTCACAGCGATTTGCCTGCCTCTACCTCCCTAAGTGCTGGGATTAAAGGTGTGTGCCACTACGCTCAGCCAATCATTCACATTTACATGTTCTGTGTAAAACCTTTAAGAGCATTTACTAGAAATACAAAATTTTAAAAGTAATAGAAAAAAAAACCCCTCAAGAAACCAATATAAAGTCAATATAGAGGCATGTAAAAGGAAGTAAAATATCTAAATATATGATTATATATTATTTTTAATTATTATCATCATAACATATACAGAAGCTTGTCTTATAGTACCACTATCTAGAATGTGTCAACATCACAGGTGATACTTATGATAGGTGTGGAAAGAAACCATACCTAGCATTTCTTAGGGTCTTCTTAAGTTAACTGTGCTTAGTATCAGATAACAGAATTCACGTCACCAAAATAAATAATGCTGAAAAACAGGGATAATAACATTCCAAACAAATCTGACCATCCTTTCTCAACCCTCTTCATATCTGCTGAGAATTAACACCATCGACAAAAACAAAAACAAAAAACAAACAAACAACAACAAAACACCCTTAGGATTTTCAGATACATAATGAAATAGGTTTAACCAAGATTTAAAATGCAGGAACCGACAACGGTAAGAATGCCATCAATACAAGAAGTTAAAATAAATTTAATGTATAACATGTTAGAATTCTTTAATTGGTCTTGAAAAGCAGAAGACAGAGCCAGGCAGTGGTGGCGCATACCGGTAATCCCAGAACTCAGGAAGCGGAGATAGGCGGGACGAGGCCAGCCTGGTCTACAAAGTGAGTCCAGGACAGTTAAGGCTACACAGAGAAACCCTGTCTCGAAGAAAAAAAAAAAAAGCCTAAGACAGATATTGAAATTGCACTCATTGAAGCCATTCAGTTGTTCCATTGCTCTCAGTCCTTTCTAATAAATGTGCATTTACAATGTGCTGTCTACTCCCCTTAAAAGCCTTAGCACTTTTCACCATGCATTCCCTGTTTCCTAAGGCTGCCTCCTGAGAAGCATCCTATTCATTCCCTTTTCATCTTCTGGCCCCATGTAAGGATGGGCGATCGTTGTTAGCTGACTTAGTTTTGGTCATTAGTCACCGCTGCTTTTGGTACTTACTTGGTGTCAATACTGTGCATCTCGCAAGATTCACACTGCCACTTCCTATTTCTTAAACAACATCCAAACTGTCTTCTGGTCCTTAACTTTGAGTCTTACTACTAGGCCACCATGGCACAGCTTTATCTTTCCTGAACCAAGTGCTTTTCTCTGCTTTGCTGCCCTGGCTGCTCTGCAGTGTATCAAGCAGCTTCCCATTAAAAAATTTTTTTTTATATTTATTTATTTTTATTTTATGTTAATTGCCCTTTTGCCTGCATGTATGTCTGTCTGTGTGAAGTTGTCATCTTGGAGTTACAGACAGTTACGAAATGCAATGTGGGTGTTGGAAATTGAACCTTGGTCCTCTGGAAGATCAGTTAATGCTCTTAATAGCTGAGGCATCTCTCCAGCCCCTAATTCTTCCAGTTTTAACTTCCCTCCAATAGTTAACTCTGGATTTTCTGACAAAGATCTCTTTTGCAGCAATTAACTCATAATGCCTCTCTCATAAGTCAATACTTCTCTCTTAGTCGGTTGCCTACGGCTGTTTCAGGGCTCTCTCAGGCAATCACTTAAGAGTAGATGCACAGCCAGGCATCATGGATGGCCTTTAAACCCAGCCCTCAGGGAGGCGGAGGCAGAGGCAGGTGGTTCTCTGTGAGTTCCAGGCCAGCCTGGTCTACAAAGCGAGTCTCAGAGAGCCATGGCCACACAGAGACACCCTGTGGGGGGAGGGGAGAGAAAAGGAGCGGGCCGTGGTGGCCCAAACCCTTTTAATCCCAGCACTCGGGAGGCAGAGGCAGGTGGATCACTGAGAGTTCAAGGCCAGCCTGGTCTACAAAGTTGGTCCAGGGCAGCCAAGGCTACACAGTGAGACCCTGTCTCAAAAAACAAAGGAAGAGTTGATGCGCAAACTCTGTAGTTAAGTGCTCACCTTTCGGGCATGCTATGTAACACTTGGGTCCTGCACTGCTGCCTCCTGTCTGCATCAAGCCCCCTTCCTTGCGGAGCAGCCCGAAGCAACTGCGTCCAGAAGCAGTTCCCCACCTCATGCTGTCCAGGCACCAGCAGCTGCCGCTCTGGAGAGCTCAGCAAAGACCGTTACTGCGGGGTTTAAAGGAGTCACGCGAGCAGCCGGAGCACAGCGCGGTGGCTCTAGGGAGCAACTCCAGGAGCCTAGCTGTAGTATCCATAATACATCAAAAGAGGGAGCTGCCACACCTAACGGCATTCCGCAAAGGAAGAAGCCACCACTCTGCAAATTCAGCAGGGAGCCCCTTGCTAACTTCCTGATCAGTTTATTTGCTGTATTAGGAAATTTAGGCAGAGTTTGGTTTGATTTTTAAGCTCAGAAATCCTCAAGAGTCAACCGAATCTAACCCAAGCAGGGTTTCTCTGTGCATCCCTGGCTGTCCTGGTCCCCAGAGATCCGCCTACTTCCGCCTCCCTAGTGGTTGGGATTTAAAGGCGTGTGCCACCACTCCTGGCTTCTCCCAAGCATTCTTAAGAGTAGAAAATGTTCACTCTGAAAAACCGAATGAAATTGAAAACAAAACCAAACCCCAAACTCCAATCAACTTTAACTTCATTTTTAAGGAACAATTCAAGATCTACACAATGTTTTCTTTTCTTTGCAGAGGTCTTTTGTTTTAATCTGTTAATATCCGATAAATCTAAGAAAGTTTAGGTGAGGTAAAGTCAGGTTGGCTGGCTAGATGGCTGATTTGTTTAGAGTACGGTTTTCCATTTGTAGCACAGGCTGGCCACCAACTAACTTATGATCTTCCTCAGTACCTTGAATGCAAGGACCAGTCCTCTGCTACCTGCCTGGCTAAAGACAGGGTTTATGACTAAGACTGAGTGTATTTTTGCACATGTCAGACTACTGATTTTGCAAATTAAGAAATAGTTTGGAAGATGGGTGTGGTGGATTAACCTGAAATCCCATCCTTGTAAAGAGTCATACCTGCAATCTCTTGGGAGGTTGAGGCAGAAGGATGCCCATTAATTTGTTGTTTTTTGTTTTGTTTTTTGAGACAGGGTCTCTTTGTGTAGCCTTGGCTATCCTGGACTCGCTTTGTAGACCAGGCTTGCCTTGAACTCATAGCGATCCGCCTGCCTCTGCCTCACAAGTGCTGGGATTAAAGACGTGCGCCACCACACCCAGCAGGATGACCATGAATTTATGGCCTGGGCTACAGGGTAAATCATCTCAGTCACAAGAAAAAAGTCTATAGACCAGAGCCACTGGACCACACTAAACTCAAATACTAGTTAATTGCTGACAAATCTGAACACACACACACACACACACACAAACACACACACACAAACTTTAAGAAAGGTTATTATAAAGCCCAGGCTGGCCTCAAACTAGCAGAAGAACCTTAAATATCTGATCCTTCAGCCTCCACCTTCCAAGTGCTGAGATTACTGAATGTGTCACCATGCCCTGTTTATGCATGCCAGGGTTCAAACCCAGGGGTTCCTGTATGCCAGGCAAATACTCTAGCACCTGCACTGCCTCCAATGTGCAATCCTCCTGCCTTTACTTTCCTCCATCCTGTCAGTATGAGTCACCTTAGGCAGCATCAATCAACTTTAAATTGTTGTTAGCATGTCTCTGCTAGTTGATGTACATAAGTAACCTGGCTTTAGACTTCACAATATTAAAAGTGTGACACAGTCCCTATCTGAGACAAAAATTGAAAGCAAACCACATTAGGTAATACCCTTGATCTTTGAGGTCTTAAATTTCCCAGGAGCTCTAGCAAGTAACTCTCCTATGGGAACAGTGGGTATACTGGCTAGTTTTATGTCAATTTGACACAAACTTTAGTCATGCTAGAGAGGGAACCTCAACTGAGAAAATACCTTCTCAAGACAGGGGTGTAGGCAAGCCTGTAGGGCATTTTTATTTTCTTTCTTCCTTTTGTTGTTTTTTTTTTCCTGAAACAGGGTTTCTCTGTGTAGCCTTGGCTGTCCTGGAACCCAACAGCAACCTACCTGTCTCTGCCTCCCAAGTACAGGGATTAAAGTCATGTGCCACCACGCCCAGCTTTTGGGCACTTTCTTATCTAGTGATTGATGGGAGAGGGCCCAGCCCATTGTGGGAGGTGGTCCTGGGTTCTGTAAGAGCGCAGGCTGGAAAAACTGTGGAGAGCAAACTTGTAAGCAGCACTCCTCCATGGCCTCTCCATCAGCTTCTGCATGCAGTTTCCTGCCCTGTCTTTCTTCAGTGATGAACAGTGATCTGGAAGTGTAAGCCAAACAAAGCCTTTCCCCACCAAGTTGCTCTGGTCATGGTGTTTAATTACAACAGTAACCTCAACTAGGTAAAAAGGCAGCAGAAAATAATGTTAGTTGCGGCTGGAGAGGTGGCTCAGAGGTTAAGAGCACTGGCTACTCTTTCAAAGGTCCTGAATTCAATTCCCATCTATAAGGAGATCTGGTGCCCTCTTCTGGCCTGAAGGTACACATGCAGGCTGAGTACTGTAATTTATGTAATAAACAATCAAAAAAACCAGTAACCTCAACTGAGACTGTGTGTATCTGGGTAATGGACAGACACTCCCTCTGTTCTATTTCCCTCCCCAAAACACAGCAAAGCTGAAAATTATTTCAGACTAACCAGCTAGATTTTATTCCCAATCTCTAGCCTTCCCTCAGGCAGTGCTGGGGATGGAAACACAAGGCCTCATGAGTGCTAAGCAAGTGCTCAATCACTGAGCTATACACCCACACTATTTTCTGTTTGATTGACTGGCTGTTTTTGAGACAGTGTCTCACTATGTAGCCCAGGCTAGCCTTGAGCTCAGTTAGTTTCTCCAGCCTCAGCTTCCTAAGTGCTAGCATCAAAGATGTGAGCCCTCATGCCCAGCTTTTTACATTTTCAAATTTTATGTACATCGGTGTTTTGCCTGCATGTGTGATTGTGCAGGGGTGGGGGTGGGGTGTGTGCCAGATTTACAGCCAGTTGTGAGCCACCATGTGGTTGCTGGAAATTGAACCCCAGTCCCCTAGAAGAAGAGTCAGTGCTCTTAACCACTGAGCTACTCCAGCCCCACAGCTTCTACTTTTTTTTTTCTCTTCCCCATACAAGGTTTCTCTGTGCAGCCTTAGCTGTCCTGGACCTCACAGAAATCCACCTGCCTCTGCCTCCCTGAGTGCTGGGATTACAGACATGTGCTTCCGGTGCCTGGCTCAGCTTCTACATTTTAAAATAGATTGTGCTAATGGGCTGGAGTTAGCTCAGCTGTTAAAAGCACTTGTTGCTCTGGCAGAGAATGAGACTCAATTCCCAGCACCCATATGGCAGCTCTGAATTGTCTGATTACTCCAGTCCCAGGGGACCCAATGGCCCATTCTAACTTGACAGGGCACCAGATATATACATGGTACAAAAACATGCACGGGCAAAACACTTATACACACAAAACAATAAAACCATGCTTATCAGGACATCTACTTCAGCTTGAGAACCATGACTAAAATTGAGCATCCCTTTCATAATATAGTCACTGGGTATATGTACAATACATATATCTGTTCAATCCTACCAGAGTGTAGAAAACACCACACTCCTGAAAGTTTCCTTAATGCACTTTTCACAGTGTAGAATTTGTATTTTGGGTCCCCCAGTCCAACTACCAAAGGCCCATACGGTTAAAGGCTGATCCCCAGAGTGGCAGTTTGGGGAAGGAGGCAGGGCCTAGTGGAGGTCTTAGCTAATGGGGTGTTGATACTGTGGGACAGTTTCTTCTTTTGTGTCTTGGCCGTAAGGTTGACAGCTTTGCTTCAGCACATTTGCCCTACAGTGGGTGATGCCACAGGCCCAGGAGAAACAAACCCAACTGTGACCCCAACAAACCTTTTCCAAGTTATTTCAGGCAACTGTTACAGCAGTAAACGTCAGACTAACCCAAGTCAATGCCTCAAAAGCAACCACTGCTGTCTCTCTGCTCTCTCCCAGTTCTTTTGTTCTACAAGGTTACAAAGATGTTACTAACATCATTTTTTAAACAGATTTATTTATTTATTTATTTATTATGTATACTGTGCTCTGCCTACACATACACCTGCATGCCAGAAAAGGGCATCAGATCACATTATAGATGGTTGTGAGCCACCATGTGGTTGCTGGGAATTGAGTACAGGACCTCTGAAGAGCAGTCAGTGCTCTTAACCTCTGATCCATCTCTCCAGCCCTAACTAACATTATTTTATGCTGCCTTTTTCACAGACCATAATTTCTGAGATTCATTTATATAGATGAAAGCACCAAAACCAAACAAACCCAGCTATGTACAGCTGGAGAGACAGCTCAGCAGCTAAGATCCCTTGCTGCCAAGCCTGAAAAATTTGAGTTCCGTCCCTGGGAGCCACATAGCAGGAAAGAACTGACTTGCATATGTCCTTTTGTGTCCTATACAAACATAGCTATGTCAAGGGATGTTTCTTCCCTTACTGAGGGATTGCTGTTTTCAGCTTCAGGATGTCATCAGTAAACTGCCATGAAAAATACCTCCATCTTTGTGAAGTTTTTATTCCTCTATGGTAGAGCTGCGAGGTCACAGGACAAACGTGCACTGTATTCTAAGACCCTGCCCAACTTTCCTCACCTATACTCTCAGACACAGCCCGTGAGACTCTCACTGCTCTACCACCCCTCCTTCCCTGGGGGCTGTCTTTAACGTTTAGCCATCAGAACTCATGGATCGTGGTACCTGTTTAAATTGTGTGAGATTCAATGCTGGGCATACTTACACTGTATTACCAGTCATTTATGTAAAGTTCTTTGGGATGTGTCATTAGTGTGTCTGGTCCACTTTCTGATAGCCCAACAGACTATCTCAAGGCAGAGGCTTATTAGTGATGTCTTTCATTGTACAAAAGTAAAAATTTTGAGATTAGTGCATCCAATGACCTAAGAAGCCTTTGTCTAGCCCCACACCATTTTTCTTTTAAAGTCTTGCCACTCAGCCTGAGCTGAACTCAGTCCTCTTATCTAACCTTAGGTATATGCCATTACCCTGGCTTTGTAAGTTTTTTTTTTAAGTTTTTATATTTACTGACTTCCAATCAACTTTGTATACCATGCACTATTAGAACTGGTGGGCAACACCCTAATATTTGCCACTTGGTTTATGTGTCCTGTACAGAATGCCCCTCTGTTCTCAACTGTGAGTAGAAGCTGTGATTAGGATAGGCTAGTCACCGAAGTTACCACAGGAGAGGGCTGCAGGCCAGGACCTGAGGGCAGCACCAGAAGCTAACTAAGCATGACATCCCTCCCCCAACTCCACAGTTGACAGCCACTAAGAGTGGTGATCTAGGGTGAGAGAAATGACTTAGCCATTAAGTATTCTGCTCTGGCAGAGGACTGGAGTTCAATTCTTAGCACTTACATTCAGCGGCTCACAAACCTGCTCTGGGTTTGTTACATTCTTTGCGTTTCCACAGAAGAAACTGTCAATTTCCTGTGGCAGAAAAATCCTAGTACTCTGACTACACTGCATCAAACCCAAAGTCTGGATCACACTAACATGGTAGTAACTGCCAGTCTTCCAACTCCAGACAGAACATCTTTTCCCTCTTATCTCTTCCTTTGTTTTTCTCTGCAGTGATCCATAGTTTTCAGCAAGTCTTAAACATATCTGTTAACAAAACACACGTGAGTGTTGGGAATCAAACCTCAGTCTTCCGCAACAAGTACTTTAAGCCACTGAGCTGAAGTACTCTCCTGCCCACCTTTCTGTTAAATGTGATTTTGAACTGAAGTGTACTATGTGCTGGAGGAGGGGCAGGGAGGCAGTCTCTGTAGTCCAGGCTCCTCTCAAACTCATGATCTTCCCCTTTTAGCGTCTCCAGGGCAGGACTTCAGGCACGTGCCACCCTACCTGGGCTGCAACTCCCCCCACCCCCGTCATAGTCCTTTTTATTCGCTATTAGTGTAGAGCAGTGAGCTGAGTTTTAGGTATTTTATTAAATTATGTGTGCAGGCATGTGAGTGCATGTCCCCACGGAAAGTAGGAAAGAGCACGGGACCTCCCGGAGCTGGAACCATGGCGACTGCTGACTCATCTCTCCTGCCTGTAGCACTTTACTGTAGTTCTGGGGACCAAACCCGAGGCCTCGTGCACATCAGACATGTGCTGTATTATTTATGCTCTTGAGTACAACCAGTGTGTATCATGTAGTGGAAGTTTTGATGTCTTTAAAAACTCAGTTATATTATATAAACATGTTTTTGTTTCAATCCCAGGTGAAAGGATACAGGACTGATTCAGATTGTCCACAGCAGCAAACTATTTGCCTCATGCAGGAGCTGAGAGGGGCTTTTTGCCAGCTGCCCATGGTTTAACTCTGAGGACCCTGGAGAAGGAATAAATGCCACAGCCCAGAGAGACAGCGAAAGGGGGTACTGTGAGGAAGGAGACTGCTGCTCCCCACCTGCTGCTCCTGGACTTGCCAGAGGGAACCAACCACCCGAGCCAGCAGACGGAGCTAAGAGGTCTATGTCCCCTTTCCCTTCTAGCCTTCCTTCTTTTTTACCTAGCATTAGGGACTTGGAAGGAAGGTAGAGGCTTAAGGAAGCCAAATAAAACAGAGTTAAAACCTAGCACCCAGTCTACTGTAATTTTGTTTAATTTACTTATCAGCATTAATGGCTTATAGGGTCTGTAGGAGGGATTCCTTTCTTCCTTTCACACTCTATTTTTTCTGTTTTTAAAAACATCCAATTTTACCTTTTTTTTAATGTATAGGAATGCTCTATCTGCACATACACCTGTGCGCCAGAAGAGGGCATCAGATCAATTATAGATGGTTGTGAGGCATTACGTGGTTGCTGGGAATTGAACTCAGGACCTCTGGAAGAGCAAACAGTGCTCTTAGCTGCTGAAGCATCTCTCTAGCCCCATCTATTTTAAGAATAATTTTAAGTGTATTTTCTATGTGTGTTGTGCGTGCTCCATGCAAACTCAGGAGGCCAGAGTCAGATCCCCCGGGAGTTGGATTTACAGCTGTTATGATGTTATAGCCTGACACAGGTACTGGGAACCAGACTTGGGTCTTCTGTAAGGGCAGCAAGTGCTTTTAGTTTAGGAGCCATCTCTCTAGTCCACCATTTTTGTTTTTCTGAAATAGGGTTTCATTATGTAGCTCAGGGTGAAACTGAGCTCACTGTCAAGCATAAAAATCAAAGGACAATTTGTGGAGATGGTTCTCTCCTTCTACCATATGGGTTCTGGGGGAACTGAACTCAAGTGCCTTTCTACCTACTGAGCTATCTTGTCAGCCTGACAGTCTTGACCTTAAATTCCACCCCCTCACCCCAGACAGGGTTTCTTTCTTCTTGGTTGTCCTAGAACTCACTCTGTAGACCTCAAACTCAAGAGCTCCGCCTGCCTCTGCCTAAGTGTTGGGATTAAAAGTGTTCACCACCACCACTGGACTTGACCTCAAATTCTTTTTTAAAAAATGTTAATTATTATGTATACAGTGCTCTGCTGGCATGTGCACCTGCAGACCAGAAGAGGGCATAAGACCACATTATAGATGTTGTGAGCCACCATGTGGTTGCTAAGAATTGAACTCAGGACCTCTGGAAGAGTAGGTAGCGCTCTTAACCACTGAGCCATTTCTCCAGTTTCCTCCTCACCCGCCCCCCCCTTTTTTTTTTGGTTTTTCAAGACAGGGTTTCTCTTGTAGTCTTGGCTGTCCTCGAACTCAGAGATCTGCCTGCTGCCGCCTCCTGAGTGCTGGGATTAAAGGCGTGCGGCGCCACACCTGGCTCTGACCTCAAATTTTTGATCCTCTTGCCTTTGCTGTTTGATAGGACTGGTGTCATTTTTCTCTTTAATCTGGAGAACTTCCTTTAGCATTTTTCATAGTCCCGGTAGTCTATAACAAATTCTCTTAATTTCACATGTAAGAAATACCTTCAGTATGTATTAACATTTTAATTTCATGTGTAAGAGTATTTGCCTATGTGTGCATATGTATCACATATGTGCAGAAGTGTCCACAGAGGCTGAAGAGAGCACCCTCTGCAAGGACAACCAGGGCTTATAACTGCTAAGTCACTACTACAGCCCCTTGACTTTATTTTTATCTTCCATTATTTAATATAGAATTAAAGATTAAAGTTGGGCAAAAGAGAGAATATCCCCTTTGCTTATTTTATTTGATGAATTTTTTTTTCTTCATTTTACATGCCCGAGACTTCAGGGCTTATGCTCTTTCACAGTGATCAGATTAAGTATAGCCCAATAATATGATTTGTGACAAACGGCTATTTTGATTTTGTGGAGAGATGCTGGAGTCTGAATAGTCATGTAGCAGTCACAAGGGCACTGCTCGTATCCTGGATACCAAGGGCTTCACAAGCATTTTTGGATGGCAACTGTTTTGTCATCATAGCTGTGGAAAAATTCAGGACTTCCCTACACTGAGTGTGCTGACGGCTAAAAGCTTGCCTATGGTTATCTTCCTCTGTGTAATCAATGTCAACAGTAGTGTTATCAGTTTCTAAACCCACTGAGTCCTAACCAATCACTCAGCCTGGGAGTGGTCACCAGACCTCTGACACCGTTTCAAGGTTGTCTGGACTGACTTTAGCCAGTTAGTGTGCATTTCATAGACTAGGAAGCCAGTGATCTTTTTCTCTTCAAAAAGCTCTTCTCTGGTCTGCTGTGGGGCTCCTCTTGCACAATCTTTTGATTGTTCCACAGATCCCTGAAGCTCTTGGTGGTAATTTTTCTTCCTCCCTTTTTCTTCAGGTTGTGTGATTCCGTTTATCCTCAAATCCAGGTTCCTTCCTCCATCATCTCCATTTTGCTATGATGGTCACTTAGTGAGTTTCAAATCTCAGGTGTTATATGGCTCTAGGTCTCTAGGCTCTCTGTCTAGTTTTAGGCTGAGATTCCCTTTATTTTTTATTCAATACAAACATTTTGCTCTACTTTGTTGAGTGGCTATAATAACCTCTCTCTTCTTCCCTCCTCTCCCTCTCCAGGGTCTCACTGTGTAACTGGCTGGCCTGGAACTGAACTTACAGAGATCTCTTTCCTCTAGACTGGTTTTTAAAGTTAGTTTGGACACCATGAATACCATGTTTCACAGCTTGATGTACTTATTCTGTTATACATATCCATGTATATGTACATATTCTCCTCTGCAGAGTATGCACTTAAACAATTATTTATCTGGATACTCCTTTAATGCCAGCACTTGGGAGGCAGAGGCAGAGGCATTTCTGTGAGATCAAGAACAAAGAGAACTCCAGAACAGCCAGGTCTATAGAGAGAAAACCTGTTTCAACACCCTCAAACACACACATCAATTATCGTACTTTGTTTCATTACATGTATGTGTCCCTGTTTGTCTACATGTGCACCAAGTGAGTGCAGATGCCTAAGGAGGCCCCTGTAAGGGCAGCGACCACTGAGCCCTGGAGAGTATAACTTTGGGGGGTTACATTTTGTTATATTCAATTTGCAAACTCTTGTCACTGGTGCGGAAAATCAAGTCATGGCTCAGTTCTTTTGTCTTTAGCTGGATTGCTTGGATTCTCTCGTGTGCACATGTGGGTCAGGGGTCAGACAGAAGCTTACGTTGGAAACCATTTCACAGAAAGAATTTTAGGCTTTCGCCTTCTGGATCTCTCCTTTTCAGTATCCTTCTTCCCTTTTGATTTCTAGCCATGGGAAGGGAAGGACTCACGCTATCTTCTCAGTCCTCTCACCTACCAGGCCCAGCTTCAGCCTGTTACCTACCTGGTTATAATAATAAAAAAAAAAATCAAGGTGACTTTATTATTTTTTAAAGATTTATTTATGTAGTTTATGTATATGAGTGCTCTGTCTTCATGCACTCCAGAATAGGGCATTAGATCCCTTTACAGATATTTGCGAGCCACCATGTGGTTGTTGAGAACTGAACTCAGGACATCCAGAAGAGCAACCAAGTGCTCTTAACTACTGAGGCATCTCTCCAGCCCTGTGACTTTATTTTTATTTATATTTTTATCTAAATATGTTATTTCTAATTATGTGTATGTGTGGGAGTATGTCATGTGTACATGCTGTGTGAAAATAAGAAGTTGATGCAGTTCATCAAAATGATTTACATTTTTAAAGATTTGATCATAAAATAACTGCTGAGGTTTTTCACTTTGAATTTTGTAAAGGATAACCCTTAAGGTTCTAACTATGTCAATCTGACTTACCTACCATCTAAAAATACTTACCAAAACCAGAATTTGGTTAATGAGAAGTATCGTCAACTTCCACAGCTTTTTAAATCTCTCATTCTAGATGAAACAGCTCAGCTGGGAATTACTAATAATTACTGTTTACAAAGTTCTTTACTTATAACAACACTATAAAACATGGCAAAAATAACTACCATCATCCCATTACCAAAGGAAGATGAAGAACCAGTTAGACTTGTTGTCTAAGGTTACATTAAAGTCTGAAAATGGAGCCAGGTGTGGTAGCACATGCCTTTAATTCCAGCGCTTGAGAGGCAGAGGCAGGTGGATCTCTGAGTTTGAGGCCTGAGAGTGAGTTCCAGGACAGCCAGGGCTACACAGATAAGCCCTGTCTCAAAACGAAACAACAAATGTTCTGCTGTCTGACCACTATTCAGTAGGCCCTAAGTATAAGAATGAATGAGTTTCTCTTAAGAATCACTCTGAAAGAGCACTATTAATGGTCACCTACTTTCAGAGCATAAACCCTCTGTGGAATACAGTACATTAATTAAAAGTTACATTTACTGAGTTTCCCTGCAGGAGTTCTTTTATCTTTGATAACTAATTAAAATTTACAAGTCCCAGTTGGGTGTGGTGGCAGCACGCCTTTAATCCCAGAACTCTGGAGGCAGAAGCAGGTGGATCGCTGTGAGTTCCAGGCCAGCCTGGTCTTCCAAATGAGCTCCAGGCCAGCTAAGACTACAGAGAAACCCTGTCTCAAAAAACAAAACAAAAAATTTTACAAGTCCCCTATTGAAGATGGCTCAGAGGTTAAAAGCACTGTCTGCTCTTCCAGAGGTCCTGAGTTCAACTCCCAGCAACCACATGATGGCTCACAACCATCTATAATGAAATCTGGTGCCCTCTTCTGGCCTCTAGATATATATGTAGACCACTGTATAAATAATAAATTAAGAAATACTTTGAATTTTGAAAATAAATAAGAACAAAGACTGGGCCTGCAATCCCAGCACTTGAGAGGCTATGAGTTCAACAATAGCCTGGGCTACACAGTGAGTTCCAGGCCAGCGTGGGTAACCCTGCCTCAAAACAAACAAGGGCAAAATCACATAGCAGTAAATAAATAAGAATGTAGTGATATTCCTAAAGGTAGTAGCCATACTCAGGCTACCCATAAAAAAAAGAAGAACCTTGGAACAGAACAGAAACATTAAAAACTCAGGAAGTTAGTGTTACCAAGTAGTCTGTGGCTTTGGGAAATACAAATATAGAGAAACCAAGTTAAGTGATCACTAGGTGTGTGTATGGGGCGGTGGTGGTGGTATCTGCTTTTACTTACAGGGTGCTTACAGGGCATGAAGCAGAATAGAAATGTGGTAGTCTAATAATCACAGCAGCATTAGCCACATGCAGAATTTCTGGAGTAAATGGTTACCTGGGAAATCACTCAGAAGTCTTGCTAGGACATGCTTGTTAACCATCTCAGTCTTGCTAGGGCTGGAACTAGGATCTACTCTAGTGTCCTTGGTGACAGCAGACCTTCTGGATACCCCACGATCAGACCCAGTCTTGCCACCTGTGTGTTCCAGGATGTCGGATGAGCCCTGAGGCCACTGTGGAGCAAAGGCCTGCTTGAGTTTTCCTCCAGGCGATGTTCCTTCAGCCTGCATTTCCTCTAATTCTTTAATGGCTCTGATGGTGAGCTGCTCCTGCTCTAAGTCGGGGGACACCGTGAGGGGACCTCCACTTGTTTCTCTGCTGTGCTCACTGTATTTGCTTTTTGTGTCTTTGGCTTCAGAACCACCTCGCTTCCTGTCATGCAAGAGTTCTACGGGCAAAGTGCTTTTCAAGTCTGCTGTCTTCTCTAACACTGCTTCTTCCTCTTTATCTACGCTCCCCTTCTCCCCGGCTCCTGGGAGAGCAGCCATTAAGTCCTCGGGGGAGGAGCCAACTTTATCTTCAACATGTTTTCCAAGAAAAGACTCCAATTTGGCAGAAGCTGCCGCAGTTAGAGAGAATCCTGTCTCACTAACAACACTGGGAGGTGCTGCTGAGGGAATTTTGGGGTTGTCAGTTACAGCAGGCTTTTCAGGTGTGACTTCATTCAGAGTACCAGGTACTTGTGAGCACACCGTCTCACCTTCCAGACTTCCCTGAGGAGGAGTTTCTGGCTGAGCCTGATGTAGCTCCAAAGCACTGCTTGGCTCCGCAGGGTTTTCACACATTTCACTCCTCACAGTTTCACAACTGGGAGTCTCTTTGATTCCCCTTTCACTTGCTTTTGTGGCAGGGCTTGGAAAGGAGTCAGTTGTTTCAGGCAAAACTTGCTTGTTCTCAGATGAGGGATTTGCTGTAATGTCCTCTATGACTGTGTCATCAGATTCCCCTGAACTATCAACCTCTGTGACTTCCCCCAACATGGAGTTAGGCCAGACATCCTCCTGGTCAGGTAAAGCCACTTCCACTGTGGCTGCTCCAGAGCCTGAGACCTGTTTCGCAGGCCCAGAGCCAGGTAGCTCTGGAGGAGGCTGGGACCTGCCTGGCTCACCTCTACTACTGGCTTCTTTTGCGGATCTGAGGTGGTCTCTTACAGGCTTTCCCTCTGTAAACTCTTCTGCCCAGTCACCTGTGGACTTGGTGATGGGGGTGCTCCCATTAAGAGAACATACAGGCATTTTCTGATGAGTGTTTGTTTTAAGATTTATAACTGGAATTTCTGAGCGATGCTCACTCCTGTCTAGTCCTGTACTTTTTGTGGTACAAGAAGATGGTTTTTCAGCTTGTTGTTTTGCTTGGGGAACTAAGTCCCAAGTCAGTATTTCATTAGTAAAGTTATGCATATCATTCACACATCGAGACACCTCTTCCAGCGCTGCTGTGGTGTGTGAGAACTGCCTACCGAGCAGTGCAGAGGCCGGGTACCGCCCTGCTTCTTTATTTCTCAGTGGAAACACTTTGTCATTCATTTCCAACAAGTCTGCGGCAGATTCTCTATCACTGTGAGCCGCCCAGCCACCCAAATCATTTGTGCTTTCCTTATACAAATCTTTAAATTCTCTATCAAATGTTGCTTTGTCAATAATTACTTCAAATGGCGACTCAGGAGAATCTTTTTCTACGCTGGCTCCTGAAAGTTCAGATGGGGACAAGGAGTATGTACAAGTATGTTCTGCCTTAGACTGCCCAGGATCCAGTGTACTTCTGTCCTTTCCACCTGGAGCCTTGTTTGGGTTCTTGGGCTCTTGGTCTTTGGCTGCCCAATCTTCTGCTGGGCCAGTCTCCTTCGAGAGAAAAGCAGGCTGCTCTGGGAAACCGTCTGGAAGGGAAGGGCGGTTGCCAGGAGTGCCAGCTGCAAGGGAAACCGGAGCTTCCACTCCTTCCTCGTTGGTCCCCTGATCCGTGTCCAGCCTTTTCTTATCTAGAAGAACCAAGGGGTCTTTTCCTTCTTTAGCTAGAACAAACTGGCTGCATAACGTTTCGCATTTTTCTCCAAGCACTGTTGTGAGGTCAGGGTTATGTATTTCAGAAGATGAAACAAAGGAAGAAGCCATAATTTCTGAAGGTGGCTCATCAGAGCAAAGAGAGGTTAATCCTGCTATAGTCAGAATTTGAAAGAAAAAGATATTTACCAGGTGCAAGTACGCGTGACTAGTCAGGCCAGGCAGCATGCTTTTTATTTTTAAATCACAAACATAAAATGCATGTATATAAACAGATGAACTCACACAAATACATAACAAAACAAAGATCAATGATTGTCCTATGAAACATGCATAAAACTGCCAACAGTAAAACAAAAGCCGGTATCATGCTACAAATTGAGAATGACACAACATTTTCAGGACAATCCTTTTTAAACTTTCTTCCTCTTGCATAAGGTGGTGGCGGTACTGGGAGGTGTGAGGAGGTTTTCTTTCTTTTTTGGGGGATGGGGTGGGTTATTCAGTAGGAGCAACGTAATCTACAGAACAGCCTGCTGTTATGTCATGCTGCTGTTCCTTCCTTTGCAAGCTGAACAATTCAGAGTACACTGGCTCTACAGATCCCTTACAGTCTTCACAACTGAAGGAGGAAAAGGAAGCTGCGTGGCTCAAGTACTTCTGGATCTAGAGAGGCAACAGATCTTTCCTGAGCCTGAAAAACGAGACTAAAAACACTCCATTTCCCGCTTCAAGGAAGGGATGAAATCGCCTGATATTCTAAGTGACCATTTTAGCCCAATAACAAGTTTAGCACAGTAAGGGTCACCTTGAGCTTCCCAGGGGGCCCTTGGACTTGGACTTCTGAACAGTGTCGGACCTGTTAAGGCTACAGGGATTATGGAGATGGATGAAGGCCTGCACCTGGCCAGGTGTGCAGTGCCGCAGTGATGCATGTGGTTGTAAGCTGACGAGGATGGACTTGTGGTAGTTCATCTTGTCACTTTGGCAGAGTTTAAAATCTCCTCAATGATGTGTCTGTCAGAATGTTTCAGAGAGGTAACAGAGGGGGTGAAGATCTGCCCTGGGTGTGGATGGTATCACCCCATGCCTAGTGTAGGGGCTCAGACAGAATAACAAGAAAGGTAGCCAGCTGAGCACCAGCACCCTGTGAACACTCTGAACTTGTAAGCCAAAAATGACTCTTTCCTCCTTTAAAAAAATACTGAATGGTATGAGTTGGTTTCTTTTGCTGACATTAAACAGAATTATTTTTAAAACAGGAGTGATCAGTCTTACTGATTATTAATTCTACATCAACCATCCATTTACTACAATATTCTCTTTCTAATCTAAGAGAGATGAACATAACTGTCCTATGAGAAGGCACTGTTTTTTTCACATACTGCTACATCTCTGGAGCTGTAACAAAGCAGACTTTAAAATATTTCCAAATAAATGAATCAAAGGCACAACTTGGTCATGTGAGGCATAACTAGGCTCAGGACAGCAATGCCTTGAGCATGAATGAATAATTAGGAGGACATAAAAGAAAAAATCCTTTGAGATTGTCTAGGCTCTTTTTTCTTCCAGTTATGACAGATAGAAGGAAGTTTATGACATCATGCAATTTATTGAAAATTAAAATAAAAATCAAGTATTTTAGCACATTAAATGAAATCACACTATTATAGATGTTTCCAAATGCTGAAGAGTTGTCTCATGAGCTGGGAGTGGTGGTGCATGCCTTTAAGGCCTAGCACTGGGTGGGGGTCGGGACACCAGAGGTAGGAGGATCTCTGTTAGTCAGAAGCTAGCTTGGTCTATATAGTGAATTCTAGGGCAGCCAGAGCTATGTGGAGACTCTATCTTAAAAAAAAAAAAAAATGGAGTTGCCTTATTCTGGCACATCACTAAAAAAAAAAAATTTTTTTTTTTTGTTTTTTTTGGTTTTTTGAGACAGGGTTTCTCTGTGTAGCCTTGGCTGTCCTGGACCCGCTTTGTAGACCAGGCTGGCCTCGAACTCACAGCGATCCACCTGCCTCTGCCTCCCGAGTGTTGGGATTATAGGCGTGCGCCACCACGCCCGGCTTTACATCACTAAAATTTATGTCACAGAATCTGAGCTTTAGAACAGAAAAACTGTAACCTAGGTAGCGAGAAACTTCATAAATGGAGGGTAAATCTAAGACACTCAGCATGAAAAGGGTATATAAATGAAGCCCAGCACCACAAGTGAAAATTCTGAAGCTTTCCCAACAGGAATGGAACTCTGAGGCAAGCAAAACTGATCGCACCCCACAAACAGAGCATAGCCCACACATTTTATAGACACGGAATTTCAGACGATTCAGAAGACCTATTGCAGATGAGAGTGTCAGCACAGTAAATTATTTCTGTCTATCACATGCCAGACACCATTTCAGAAAGTGGATTTAATGCACTAATTGAAACAGAAAAACCCGTTCTTTATGGAGCTAACAGAATCAAGCAAACCGAAATAAACAAAGTCAATTAACAAATAAAATAATGGTACTGGTTATAGTCCATGAAAAGAAAAAGACACCACAATAGAAAGAAATGATGGTCATAAATTGCATACATTTCTAGAACGGCAGTGAGAACACTGCTCTGGCAGAACATGAACTTACCAGTTTCCTATGCCCTGCTTTTTTCCTGTTTCCCTCAACTCTGAGCACTCCAAGTTAGGAACTGGGTACAGAACAATCTAAGAAAAGCTGTGAGGTTAGGCTGTAAGTCTGAGAGGTTAGGCTAGAAGTCTTGCTGTCAGAATGCTATGAGTTTTCTTATGAACACCATGCTTGCCTGACAGGCTACAAATATTTTATCAAATATATATATCGGTTTTTTGGGTTTTTTTTGGAGACAAACTCTGTGTGTTCCAGGCTGGTCTCAAACTTAAGTAGCTCAGGATGTTATTGAACTCCTGATGCTCCTGCCTACACTTCCCCAAGTGCTGTATTACAGGAGTTCACTACACTTCCGGTTTGTAGAATACTAGAAATTGAATGCAAGGGCTTCATATATACCAGGTAATCAATCAACTGAGCTACAGCTGCAGCTCCTTATTAACACACACACACACACACACACACACACACACACGCACACACACACGCACACACACTTCCTAATAATAATTTCCTAACTCACTGAGGTAGCCACTGTTTTGTGAAGTTTGCAGTATAAGCAGAATAATGCCTTATTCATTCTTTGGTGAGCATGACATATAGATGCTAGCTCTCATTACTGTCAGACTTTCCCACATGCAGCCAAAGAAGGAAACATCTTTATTTGTGTTTAATTTTAATGTTCTCCACTAGAATTTTGGCAAATGAAAAGAAATTTCACGTAACTGTAACCCTAAAACCTTCGGCAGAGCTGGTGTGTACTAACACAATGAAAAAAAAACTTGGGCCAGAGGTAAAAGGTTTGTAGTGTGACATCACTAAGCAGGACATAACAAGCCTCTTACAATAGTTCTAAACAAGAATTCTCCTCTTAGTAGACAGCATGACACTTAATAGCCATTAGTGTTAAACAAACCGGCACCTTACAACACAGCGGAAAACTCCAGAAACCCTGAAAATTGTTACCAATTAAAATAATACTCGCTTCAATTTTCAAACACACAGTCCATGGCGTCTCATGCCTTTGACCCCAGCACCCAAGAGGCAGAGGCAGGCAGATCTCTTTGAATTCCAGGATAGTCAGGACTACCTTGTCTCAAAAAACAAAATAAACTATAGATACAAACACATACTTTGCAATGTTTCACATACACTTATATCTGTGATCCATCCCACACTTGGGAGGGGTAAGATTAGGAGCTTGAGGTTAGCTTGTGTTATAAGACAGACACCTTGTCTCAAAACAAACAACAATAACAAAACCACAAAAGTACTACCACGACTACCAACAACAACAATAAAAAGTTTTTAAAAGGAGGCTGGAAAGATTACTCTGCGGCTAACAGCAATTTGTTGGCAGAGCACCCATAGGGTTGTTTATGGCCCCCTCATGGTAGCCATCTAATATTCTAATTTCAAGAGATTAATTCAATGCCCCTTTCTGTCCTTTGTGGGCATCAGGCATATATACAAGCAAAACACACACATTAAAATAAGAATTGGGCATGGTGGCAGATACCTTTAATCCCAGTACTAGAGAAGCAGAGGTAGAGGGATCTCTGTGAGTTCAAGACCAGCCTGGTCTACATAATGAATTCCAGGCAAGCTAGGGCGACATAATGAGACTGTCTCAAATAAAAAATATGTACTTTGAAAAACTCATTGCCAGTAACTGGGCCCGGAGGTGCACATCTGTAATCCTGGCACTCAGGGAGGCAGAGGCAGGCTGATCTCTATGAGTTTGAGGACAGCCTGGTCTACAATGTGAGTCTAGGCTACATAGAGGAATCCTGTCACAAAAAAAACAAAACAAATCATTCATTGCAAGCAGTTTCTAAATTAGTTTTTTCTAACAATGGGTTTCGATATCCACATTCATTTTAAGGTTTTTCTATGTAGCCCTGAAATTCACTCTGTAGACCAACTTGGCTTCTAACTCCTGAGTGCTGGGATTAAGGCGCGTGCCACCACTGCCTGGCTATAGGAACTTTAAAAAAAATTTTTTTTTTCTTTAAAACCTCCTTTGAGACAGGATCTCTTATTCTATATAACTCTGGCTAGCCTGGAACTTACTATGTAGGTAAGACTTGTTTTTGCCTCCCGAGTGCTAGGTATTTTTGAAGCTGTATCTTTCAATCACTAACTCAGAATCTCGAAGGACAGAGCTCAAGGTCTGTCCCCCAGCCCCTCTGGCACATCCAGTTCAGCACAGCTGACAAACTGTTGGGAGGCAGAATGACCAGAGCTGAACTTCAGAGCTCCAGTCCTGTAAGTCACATGTGGTAGCCACTCTGCACAGCAGAAGAGGAGTGGGGGTGCGTCTTCTCTGTCTACAGCACGTCCATAGAGTTGGGGTGGGGCTCTGGCTCCTACTCCCACAATCACACATAAAACTAAACCAAACCATGGCTGGAGAGATGGTACTGACTGCTCTTTCAGAGAACACGAGTTCAATTCAGCACCCCTATGGAAGCTTCTGTCTTTAACTCCCTGTTGCAGGGGACTCAACATCCTCATTCAGACATACATGCAGAGAAAACACCAATATACATAAATTTAAAAATAATTTTAAAAAAAGATTTATTTATTTATCACCTGCATGCCAGAAGATCTCATTATAAATGGTTGTGAGCCATCATGTGGCTGCTCAGAATTGAACTCAGGACCTTTGGAAGAGCAGACCGGGCTCTTAACCTTTGAGCCATCTCTCTAGCCCATAAAAAATAACTTTAACAAACAAATAATAATTAAAAAAACAAACAAACTAAACCAAATCAGGCCAATTCTCAGTTTTTTCCACCCCCCCCCCCAAAGACAGGACTTCTCTGTGTAGCCTTGGCTGTCCTAGACTCACTTTGTAGACCAGGCTGGCCTGGAACTCACAGCAATCTGCCTACCTCTGCCTCCCAGTGCTGGGATTAAAGACATGTACCACCACGCCCAGCTGCCTAAGCCTATTTTTAAAAATACAGTAACACTAAATTTGAATGAAATAAGGAAAAGCTCAACTTGATTAGAAAATCTGATGTGGGAATTGACTGAAAAGAGTTTTCTAGAACTAGAATATTTTATAAGATGGAGATTAAACAGTGGCATAATTAAAAAAAAAACTTCAAGTGAATACAACATATACACCAAATGAATATATTTGAATTGTAAAATCCCTTATAGCTTACACTACTCTTCAAAATGTCTTCTCTACATTTTCCCCCTCAAACTGTTTCTTCAAGAGTAAAAGTTTACTACCTCTCTCTGCAAATATTCCTACCTTAATCACTGAAAATGTGATCAAAATCCAAGATGCATGTTAGCTTGACTATTAAGAGTTCTTCCTAAAAAGAATGAATAGCTTAGACTAATGTTACGATTACCACTTAGTTGCCCTCTTACTTAGGAATTCTATTGTTTCAGTTAAAGGAAACTCTCAACATGGAAAACTACGTATATTAGCAAAGGGGTCCCAGCTTGTAGAAGCCACTAAGTCATTCTTTCACACAAATAGTATGTATACTGACACAAAGGAAGCTTAGAATATTCAGGTGCAGGTTTTCTCTACACTTGAATTTTCTTATGTTCACAGAACAAGAAGGCAAGACACATTACCGTGCATATCAGTACCAGCAACTTTCAGCCACAGCATCCAAATAGGAAGTTAGCCAGCAGACAACTTTGCAGCCAAGCAAGGTCCTAAACAAAAAGTCTCTTTGTACAAAAGAAAAATGTTTTGCTTTAAAAAAAAAATTTTTTTTTAAGAAAAAGGCTGTAACTGGCAAAATGTTTTTCTCAATGCTTGCCCCAAAGTACAGTGTTGTAACTTCCTATCCAGATGCCCACTGCATCAGTCACACTGCGCACAGATGCCCATGATGCAGCTCCACTTCCAAACCTCAAGTGTGGATGCTGCCTTTCTTTCCATCTACTTTAAAAAAGTTTTCTAAAGCAAATCAAAATATTTTCCAGACTCCACTCTTTTCAATGCTGAAACTAAATGTCAGTTTGATTTTGTGTTTAATGGAAGGCTTCTTCCCCCACCATGATAGCAAAGTATATCACTAATAACAAGGATATAGTCAAAGTTCTATCTCCTTTGCTGTCATAGTTTTAATATCAACTTCAATATCACATCCTTTAAAATGTTTCTTTTTGTTTGTTTTTAATATATTTTATTAATTTATTCATATTACATCTTAAATTGTTATCCTATCCCTTGTATCCTCCCATTCCTCCCTCCCTCCCATTTTCCCCTTACTCCCCTCCCCTACGACTGTGAAATGTTTCTAAATCCTAAATGAAACTACTTATGTGATCATCTGTATCACTGGTACAGCAGTTGCAAGTAGGGACTTTGAAGTCTTTGGTCCGTGTGTGACCATTCTAAAGCCAGGTTGTTCCACTTGAGCTAGTACCTAATTAATGATTTGCATCATGTTCGAGTATGGTAAAAGCCCCCTAAAAATTACCCACATACAGTATGTCTGCATGTGTTTTACATAGGAAGACACCACTAAAATTCACTCCTCAATTCTGAAATGCCGTGCTCTACTTGATGAAAAAAGGACCCCAGAGGCAGAAAATTGCAAGGGTCTATCCAGAGCGCAAGTTAATTCAGGATTTCATTGGTATTATTAACTATACATATATTTATTAAAAAGCTTGACTTCTTGGCTTATGTAACATGTCTGTCATAAAAGTTAATAAATATAATTTATTTTGGAAAAACATGACTATTACTCAATCCAAATTAATGGCATCTCTCTCTCTCTCTTTTTGTTTTACTTTCTGATATATGCACCTCTCTGAAACCTAATTATGGTAAATAGATAATCTATATTTCAGTATTAAAAATATAAAAGCAACATTCAGAAGGGCCTCTGTGAGATAGGACTGCTTCTAGTTCCAGGAGTTCTAACTGTAAGCCAAATATACCAAAAGTCTTATTTTTAAAGGCAGAACAGAAGCTTCCAGTATCAGCTACCCTAGAGTACAACTGATCATCTGGCACCTGTCTTTTCACACAATGAACAGACTGACTTCCAGACTAGCAGAGCTCCCATGAACCGACTTTCAAATGCTGGTTTGTTGTTTGCAAGGTAAGTGCTACTAAAGAGGCTGGGTTGAAACTGCCAGGGACACAATGTCATTAACTGCCTTGACAGCAAGGAGTCAAAATCAAATGCTCTGGCAAGCAGAAAGCAAGAGCAACGAACATGTTCTTATGAAGACTAGAGTGTATTGTAACACTAAAGCTACTGGGGAGGTTTCGATCCCTTTGTGTATTTCTGTTCTACTGAGGTGCTTGTGTGCTGTTTGCAAGCAGGGGCTAAGATAACTTCATCAGTATGACACTGTGCTCCTAACACTATTAGGGACTGCTAAGGGTTATATAGCTCACTACCTTGGACATCAACTATTCCCTTTCTGTGTAAAAAGTGACTCCAGTGTGGAATGTATTTTTCAAAATCTGAAATATTAGCCAGGCAGTGGTGGAGCATGCCTTTAATCCCAGCACTCGGAAGGGAGAGGCAGGCAGATCTCTTGAGTGTGAGGCTAGCCTGGTCTACATAGTGAGTCCAGGACAGCCAGGGCCACACACAGAGAAACCCTGTTTCGGGAAACAAAAAACAAAAATCTTGAAATATTTGCAATGAAAAAAAAAAGCTATTTGCTTTATTTATAATATGGTATTTTTCTTCCAGAGATGAATAAATTCAATACTTATTTGTTTAAATTATCAACTAACATGGGGGGGGGAGCTTAAAAATATCCCTCCGTAGATTTAAAAGGTCAGAAACAAAATAACTACTTTATATATTTGAATTACTTGTGATTTCACAAAATTTCTATCTTTGTAAGTAAACATGTAAGATTACTGGCTCATAAGGTAACACAATTATGATTCTGCTATTTTATTATCTTAAAATCATATAATCAAGGATACTATGAAGGAGTTAGGGGTGCTAATGATCAGTCTAAATGAAACCATTTCATATGGTTTTTAGTCTTTCTTTTTAAAATTTTAAAAATATTTCTAATTATTTTATGGGCATGAGTGTTTTACATTCATATATGTAAGTGCACTTCATGGCTGTGGGAACAGAAGGTGTCACTGGATCCCCTCAAACCGGACTTATAGTTAGAAGTTATCACATAGGAGCTGGGCACTGAACCCTGGTCCTCTACAAGACTGACTTCCAGCTAGTTCTCTTAACCACGGATCCATCTCTCTTTAGACTTTAATTTTTGCAGTACTGGGTATCTAACTCAGGGCCTCAGGTATACTAGTCAAGTTCCCTAAATTGAGTAAGGTCAGAGTCTTCTTATAAATCCAGCATCCAAGCTGCAGAAAGTCCCAACTAGAACAGCTAACATTTTACATACAACTTTGGAGATATATCTAGTGACTTTAATCACCTCCCACTCCCAGCATGCAGGTGATGCTGGGGCTGAACTCAGGGATTTGTGCATGGAGGGCACGTGTTCTATCACTGAGCTGTAATAGTCTTCTCACTTTATCTTTAGAAAGTAAGAGTTTCCCCACTGATGTGTATTTGGATTTAGTACCACAGTACAAATGGAGTGAACTTTACTAATAACATTAATCAACAAAGCATCAGCATATTTTCAAATTCTTGGGAGAGCTGCCACACTTAGGATACCTTCCCCACTGCTTAACAATTTTTTTTTGTTGTTGTTGTTGTTCGTTTGCTTTGTGACTGGGTGGGTCTTGCTGTACAATACTGGTTGGCTTGAAACTCACAGATATCCTCCTGCCTCTGCCTTTAGAGTGCTAGGATTATAGGTGTGAACTGCCACATTGGATTTTATTTTATTTTAGCTTATTTATTTACTTATTTTGGTTTTTCGAGACAGGGTTTCTCTGTGTAGCCTTGGCTGTCCTGGACTCACTTTGTAGACCAGGCTGGCCTTGAACTCACAGCAATCCACCTGCCTGTGCCTCCCAAGTGCTGGGATTAAAGGCTTGTGCCACCATGCCCGGCCTTATTTTATTTTTTAATTTGCAGCTTAATCTCTAGGATAAGGAGCCTTAACTGTTACAAGTCAATCAACTGTTCAATATGTCTAAGCATCTGAAAGCAGCCTAGCAGTTGAGATAAATTTCAGGTAGATTTACATCAAATTCCTGTAGCTAGGCTGTTATTTTATAGGTCACTGGAAGCATACTTTCATACTGCTTTCTAAAGCCCCTCATACCAGCTACATAGGTTCAAATTAATAGGTTAAGTGCATGCTAGAATTGAGAAGCCCTGAACTCTACATACAAGCTTTTAACCATATATATATATATATATATATATATATATATATATATATATATTTTTTTTTTTTTTTTTTTTTTGAGACAGGGTCTCTCTGTGTTAGCCTTGGCTGTCCTAGACTCACTCTGTAGACCAGGCTGGCCTTGAATTCACAACAATCCGCCTGCCTCTGCCTACCGAGTGCTGAGATTAAAGGTGTGCACCACCATGCCCAGCACTTTTAATATTTAAAAATTTTTATTTTCAATTGTGTGGGGGGGGGGTTGAGTATGTACGTATATAGAATTTGGTGCCTGTGGGCACTGAAGGGGGCACTGATCCCTGAAGCTAGAAATAAGTGACCCAGCATAAGTGCTAGTAATTAAACTTAGGGCCTCTGGAAAAGCAACAAGAGCTCTTTTATTTATTTAATTTTATTTGCATTGGTGTTTTGCCTGCATGTGTGTCTGTGTGAGGGTGCCAGATCTTGGAGTTACAGACAGTTGTGAGCTGTCTTGTGGATGCTGGGAATTGAACCTGGGTCCTCTGGAAGAGCAGTCAGTGCTCTTAACAGCTGAGCTACCATCCCCAATGTAACACATTTTTAACAGTGTGTGCGCGCGAGAGAGATTAGAGGACAACCTGTGGGAGTTGACTCTCCCCCTCTACCACGCGGTCCTGAGGACTGAGCTAGGGTGACTAGGCAGGTGGCAGGTACTATAACCTGCAGAGGCATCTCAAGGGCCCGAGGGTTTTTTTTTTTTGTTTTTTTTATGTACAAGTGTTTTGTGTGCATATATGGTCCATGCCAGAAGAGGACATCAGATTCCATTATAGATGGTTGTAACCACCATGTGGTTGCTGGGATTTGAACTCAGGACCTCTGGAAGAGCAGACAGTGCTCTTAACCATTGAGCGATCTCTCCAGCTCCAGTTTTTAATTTTCTTTTTTTGTTTTTTGTTTTTGTTTTTTGAGATAGGGTTTCTCTGTGTGGCCTTGGTTGGCCTTGGACTCTGAGATCTGTCTGCCCCTGCCTCCCAAGTGCTTGCATTAAAGGTATGAGCCACTGCCACCCAGTCTCCAGTGTTTAATTTTTAAGTAATAGTCAAAGCTACATCTAAAGCTTATGCTGTGTAAATGGTTCACTCAGCCTCACTCAAGTATATTAATTTTCACAGGGACCTACTGGCAACTTAAGTAGAAAAAGGATGGTTTAGTAATTAGTTTCCATTTTAAGAGATGTGGGGACAATAAAGATTTCCACCTCATCCTCAGTTACAGCCTCTTTCTTAACATTTTTCTTTCTATTAATGTGCAAAAAAAGTTACAGACTTGCCTTGTGAGGTCGAAAATATAGATACAGGCTGAGAGGAAGAGGAAGAAACAAAGGAATCTGAAAGAAAATATACAGAATGAAAATTTGACAACCCCACACAGGAATCTTAACTTTAACGTTGTTTTTCTGGAGGGTCAAACGTCATTTTCCCTGGGCTTATTTATTCCGATGACTGTTTTCACTCACCTGCTAGTGACACCTCATTCTACTTCCAGGATGCACTTCTAGAAGTTCACCAAGTCAGTCTCTTCTAGACAAACATCATCTCCTTGAGGAGGAAAGAGGAAGCCCTACCACTTCACAACAGCCACAACCTCAAGCGCACATGCTCTGCTGCTCTCTGGCAAAATGGTTTCTAAGTAATAACTGCCACTTGGTTTAAATCACTTCCAACTACATTTAGAAGCCTTAAATAACTAAAATAAGTACTTAATATATTTAACTGACAAAAGCTGACCTCACTACTTAAAAAAATAAAAACAACACAATTCACTAGTCAAATACGCTAAATGAGAAATCTTTCGTCTTTGAAAATCACACTCCTTCAATCTGTCAACATATAAAAAAATGTAACATACACATAACATCCACCTTTTATCTGTTCTACAAACATGCTCTTTGGGTAGTCAATACTTCCAGGAATCCATCCTACAAAGTACATATATGTATATATATGTACATATATGTACAAGGACGGGTGAGTAAGGACATCCAGTAAGGACACTGGTTTTAAGTACTAGAAATAACGTAGATGTCTCCCAACAGATGACTAGCTAAAAAACTTCTAAACAATTAACTTGATGCTCTGGAAAAGAATAAAGTACAAGTAATGCCTTATGTGGTGGTGCCTACCAGCAGCCCAGTGGGCCAGGATGCTGAGGCAGAGGATTATCTAAGCTAATGGAGGTAACAACTTTACCCCATTCCTTCCTGGGGGAAAAAAAAGTGAAGCTATATATACTGATATAGCCTGCATATTAAAATATTAAATATAAAAATATGTTCACTGTGTTCAGTGCAACAGAAGGGACTGACAGAAGGGATTAAAAAATAAAGTCTGCTGTGGTGGCGCACACCTTTAACCCCAGCACTCGGGAGGCAGAGGCAGGTGGAAGGCTATGAGTTTGAGGCCAGCCTGGTCTACAAAGTGAGTCCAGAACAGCCAAGGCTACACAGAGAGACCCTGTCTTGGGGAGGGAGGGAGAGTCTAGGGTGAAGCCAGGTGTGGTGATCTACGCCTTTAATCCCAGCACAGGACTGGGAGGCAGATGCAGGCAGATCTCTGTGAGTTCAAGACCAGCCTGGTCCACAAAGTGAGGCCAGGACAGCCAGGGCTGTTACACAGAGAAACCCTGTTTTGAAAAACAAAACAAAAAACAAAAGCAAGTCTGGAGTGAAACCCAACTTGGTAATGAAAGCATGTAACCCCATCACTTAGGAACTAAATGCAGGAGGTCAGTTCACGACAGCCTGGTACACACCAGATTCTGGCACCTCTGCCTCTGTCTTTCACACACTCAGAGCCATGAATGGCAACACACACCATTAATCCCAGAACTCAAGAGGCAGAGGCAAAGGCAGGCAGATCCTTGTGAGTTGAGGCCAGCCTGATCTATATAGAGTTCCAGAACAGCATTTGTTACATAGTGAGACCCTGTTACCAAAAAGAAAAGAGAAGAGGAGAAGGAGGAGAAGTCGTTGCCTGGGACAGAAGGAAGATTTTGTTTTTTGGCACTTAAGAGAATATCATCTTTCAGAAAAGAAAAAAAAAATATATATATAACACACACACATATACAGAGGGAGAGAGAGAGAGAGAGACAGAGAGAGAGACAGAGAGAGAGACAGAGAGAAAGAGAGAGAGAGAGAGAGAGAGAGAGAGAGTGAGTGTGTGTGTGTGTGTGTGTGTGTGTGTATCTTGATGAGTGGTGGCACATGCTTTTAATCCCTGCAGTCTGGAAGTAGATCCCAGCAGCCTATGAATTTGAAGCCAACATTGTTTACAAAGCAAGTTCCAGGACAGCCAGTTATATAGAGAAATCCTGTCTCAAAAACAAAAAAAGAAGTCTCCTGAGATAGCATAAAACCTGATAATCCAAGTTCAATATCCAAACTCACATGATACAAAATAACTGACTTCCACTGATTCCCATATGCACACTGTGATATACATACATATAAATACAGACATACACACAAAACACTCCTCCCAAATGTCCTAAATACATAAAACATTATACATGAACTCCCCTTTTTTTCTTTCAATTACAAAAATGTTTTTACAAATTGAAATTATATTTAAAACTAGAAGACTGCTTTAAACAACTAAGCCATAGCAGTATCTGTAAGTATTAATTAAAAAAATATTTTATAACATACAGAGCACATTAAAATCAAGGCAGAATTTGGTGAAGACCAGATAGTCACTCATGAATCCAAGACCAGAATTTTTATATTCACTTTTAGGTTGCTTTAAGATGAAACATCACAAGCATTCTTAGACATAAAAATCATTCCCCCTCTTTTTGAATGACTTATTTTAAGTTATTTGTCTCTACACGTGGGCATGCAACATGAGTTCTGGTGCCTGCAGGGTCTAGAAGAGGTCACTGGATCCCTAGCACTGGAGTCCTAGGCAGTTGTGAGCCACCCAGTGTGGGTGCTGGGAACCAACTCTGCAAGGGCAGAAGGTACTCTTAAGCTCTGAGCCATCTCTCAAGGCTCTCCTCTTTTTTAGAGGAAGATGTTTACTATCTCTTGTTCAGTATTTCCAGATGGGTTCGTTTCTATATGCAATTACTGTCAACATTAAATCTACCAACTGATCAGTTTAAATCTAAAACAGCTAGGAGTAGTGGAACACAACTATAATCCCAGAATTCAGAAGGCTGAGGTAGGACTGTGGGTTTAAGGACAGTTTAGGCTACTTAATAAGAACCTGTCTCAAAGAATAAATAAACAAACAAAAATAAATAACTCTGGTAAACCTGGTTGTAGGAGGACCTCCTTTAAATAAGCCCCATGGGGGGGGGGCTATGAACCTGTCAGTTGTCTGCCTGTTTATTTCTATCATATGCCCCAGCCCAGTGGAAAATTCCACCCTGCCAATTTGTATGCATAGCATCTGTTCTGATAGAGAACAGAGATAACCAGCAGTTTGCAACAGTATTGCATGAGGTTTCTAACTTACAAAAGCACATTATATTCCTACTCAAATCTACCCTGCAGGTAAGTGAACTCTAGAATGGTCATCTTAATCCTCTAATGCTAGTGGAGTAACTTTCTGTAACGTTCAATACAACAGCTAGTCTACTACAGCAAGAGACATCAGAGGAGTGTGAGAAGTTAATGCTTAGGGACTGCCACTGGGGTAAATAAAGATCACTCCAGAAGAGATTTTACAGGGGCCAAGAGAGGGGGTGGGCCATGGGGCGGGGGCAGGCATTCTGGAGGGAAGGATCTGAGCAGATTCCAAATGCCTTTAAATATCTAAATGATATATTCTGTACAGTGAGGAGTCACTGAAGGGTGTGACACTATCATGTATGAGGTATTTTTTGGAGGGTGGGGGGGCTGTTTTGTTGGGAGACAGTCACACTATGCATCCTCTGAGAGTGCTGAGGTCACAACCATGTGTACTACATCTAGTTTTCACCCATGTTTTTAAAAGAGCTTAGATCTCCACTAAATTGGAAAGCTCCTGCATAAAGTCAGACATGATAGCCCACACCTATAATCTCAGTAAAACAAACCAACAACCAATTCTCAATATTTTGGCAAGGTAGAATTGAGACAACTTAGATTCTTCTGTTTGGATGCTAGAAATTAGAGAAAAACAGTCAAAGATAACTGAAGAAGTGGTAAGTGGTACACCTGTAACTGTGGAAAACAAGACAGGAGGCTCCCTGTAAGTTTGAGGCCAACCAGGATGGGATAGTGTGACCCTGTCTAGAAAGAGAAAACTGACGGAGCCAATGCCATCAGTGAACACAAGGAACAGCTTACACTGTCTCTTTCAAGGTTTAAGGCAGGATCTCATTGTGTAGATCAGGTTAGCCTGGGACTTGGTGTTGTTTGGAAATTAGTATTTAATCAAGATAGATACAAACTGGTAATCCTCCTGTCTCAGCCTCTCATATGCTGGGTAAGATTACAGGCATGTGCCATGACCACTGACTTATATGGTGCAGGGGACCGAACACAAAGGCGGCTTTGCGCATCCTAGCCAAGCATTTTACCAACTGAGGTACCTTCCTAGACCCAATGCCCTCTTTACCAGCCAAGAAGTCATGCAGGGTATCATGCTTTTCCATTATCACTCTTTTAACTTGAAGAAGATGACAGCTTCTCAGACTTTTCTGGCTTTATACTCTTAGGTGTATGGTGTAGGTGTGTGTAAGCATGGAAGTTTGAGGTATGCAAACCCATATGCAAACATGTGGGGGCCAGAGGTAGACATGTGGTGTCTTCCTCTTTGTTCTCCACTATTTTTACTCCTCACTGAATCTGGAGTTTGCTACTTTGGCGAGGCTGGCTGGCCAATGAATTCGAGAGCTTGTCTCCAAAGCTCCCTGCCCCCAATGCTGGGGTTACAGACATGTGCACCAGACACAGCTTTTACATGACTGCTAGGGATCTGAACTCAGGTCCCTGTGCTTGTACCCACTGACATCTCCTCAGCCCCTGATCTTGACAGTTTTGAGGAATACCAACCAAGGTATTTTTTACAGAATTTCTTCCAACTTAGATCTGACATTTTTTCTTCTGGTCAGACTAGAATGATGGAATGCCACTGAGATGAAGGGTAATCATAACCTTTGAAGGAACAGCACTAGTATGGTTTGCCAGTAGTGAGGAAAGTCTAGCTTAGGCTGCTTGCAAAGTTTCTTGAGGGCAGCTCTGTTCCCCATCCAAGTTGCACTAACAGGCATGTGCTAGGAGACTGGACAACTTGCAGGAGTCAGTTTTGTTTCTACAAAATGGGTTCTAGGGACCCAACTTGGACACGGAACAGGCTTGGCAGTAAGTACCTTTACTTGCTAAACTAGCAGTTCTCAATCGGTGAGTTAAGATCCTTCTGGAGTGCCAATGACTCTTCCACAGGGTCACCTAAGACCATCAAAAAGCACAGATATTTACAACTCATGTATACGGTGTTTCACCTGTGCGCCAGAAGAGGGCACCAGATCTCATTATAGATGGTTGTGAGCCTCCATGTGGTTGCTGGGAATTGAACTCGGGAATTTTGGATGAGCAGCCAGTGCTCTTAAGCTCTGAGCCATCTCTCCAGCCCCTACAATTCATAACAGTAGCAGAATTACAGTTATAAAGTACCAACAAAAATAATTTTATGGTTCAGGTCACCACAACCTGAGGAACTATTAAAAAGGGTCACAGTGTTAGGAAAGTTGAGAACCATTGTGTTAAGCCATCCAGGTTTTTCTTTTCTTTTTCGAGACAGGGTTTCTCTGTGTAGCCTTGATTGTCCTGGACTCACTTTGTAGACCAGGCTGGCCTCAAACTCAGAGCGATCCGCCTGCCTCTGCCTCCTGAGTGCTGGGTTTAAAGGCGTGTGCCACCATGCCTGGCTCCATCCAGGTTTTTCTTAAACATTGTATTACTTTTCAGGTATGGTGGTCATTCCTTTAATCTTTTTTTTTTTTCTTTTTTGAGACAGGGTTTCTCTGTGTAGCCTTGGCTGTCCTAGACTTGCTTTGTAGACCAGGCTGGCCTCGAACTCACAGAGATCTGCCTGCCTCTGCCTCCCGAGTGCTGGGACTAAAGGCATGCACCCCCACCGCTTGGCCATTCCTTTAATCTTAATATTTAGGAGGCAGAGAAAAATGGAACTCTGAGTTTGAGGCTAACCTGGTCTTCAAAGAGTTTCAGGAAAGACTTTTTTCAAAAAACAAAACAAAAAACAACATCCCCAGTGTGTGTGTGAACTTTTACTTATTTATTTGTTTATGTATGGAGGTTGGTGTGTGCCAGGCACCTAAGTCAGTTCTTTCTTTCTACTATGTGGGTCCCAAGTATGGAACTCAGATTATCAGGCTTTGTGGCAAGCACCTTAACTGATCTACTTTGCCACCCCTAAACTACCAGGTTGACCTGTTTACTTTATTCAGCTATAGCTAACATTAACTATTATATTTTCTGTTTGCTTGCTTGGTTGGGTGACTGGACCATTTATAGCTGCTTCAAATCCTAACTAGAAGCGGTATATATGCTTGTGTGAAAAAAACTGAGCCTTAAATTCCTTGATTCTAGCCAGTCTATGAGCTTGACTATTGCTAACTTTGGGTGCGTGGCTTAATTTCTCTGGGCTTGTGTCGCCACCTAGGGCGTGTGTGATATGTCATTACCTAACTCACAGATAAACATAATACAAGTCTTTCTTCTATTGAATATAGCACCCGTGGGGATGTATCTATCTTCCTATCTCCCACAGTCCCTTACAAAGAGCCTTAATATGCTTGGCTGATGAATTACTACATAGCATTACATTACATTAAACCGTAAGGTGACAGGCAAATGTTCACTTGTCAGAAATATTAGCCAGTCCTGGCTGGCATGCACCTGCAATCCCAGCTGCTTGAAGATTGAAGGTCTGAAGACAGCCTGTGCTGTGAGTTTAAGAACAGCCTGGGCAATTTGGTGAGACCTTGACTAAAAATAAGAGAGCTAGAGATGTAGCTCAGTGGCAGCATCCTTGCTTAGTACTCACTGAAGCCTAGGTTCACTTTCCAGTCAGGCAAGGATCACCATCATCAAGTATGTCTACTTTAAATGTAAACCAAAGCCAATGCTTGCTGTTGAAAGACTATGACGTAACAGGACAAAAAGAGCTATGTATTAATTTTGCTTAGTAAGTTTTTCATAGAGCCAGGGGTGGTGTTGCACACCGGTAATGCCAGCACTAGGGAGGCAGAGGCAGGCAGATCTCTGTGACACCTAAGGCTACACAGAGAAACCCTGTCTCAAAAAAAACCAATAAATAAATATTTTTTTCTGTAATACCCTTCCACATATCCTGCCAATGACCCATGAACCTGTCCTGGTTATGTTATGAAGATGTGTCTATAGGAAGTAGTAAGTCAGCTGATTTCAGAAAAGAGGTAAGAATATTCTTTGAAATGAAAAAACAAACAAAAAAATGCTTGGCGGTGGTGGCACACACCCTTAAGCCAGCACTTGCGAGGCAGAGGTAGGCGGATCTCTGAGTTTAAAGCCAGTCTGGTCTACAAAGCAGGTTCCAGGACAGCCAGGGTTACACAGAGAGACCCTTCTCCAAAACAAACAAACAAACAAACAAACAAACAAGAAAACCCAAAACAACAAAAACTACCACAAGATGGTCCACCTGCTAATGAATGACTTTCCCTAAATGAAAATCTTATATAGCAATTTAAAAAATTCTTTCTGAGCTAGGTATGGTAACACTTGCTTTTAATCTCAGTACTTGAAAGGCAGAGGCAGGGGCAGGGGCAGGTGGTTATCTGTGAGTTCAAGGCCTGCCAGTTACATAGAGCTCAGGACACCGAGGAGTAAAGCCTGGGGATGAAGACAATGAGGACAACATCAACACCACCACAGGTTCTCTCTGGAGCTGCAATACGAGAGTCGGTTTTTCGTAAGTCACAGATACACAATAAAAAGACCTTCATACATACATAATAAAAAGACCAATCGGGAGCAATAGTGTCATAGCTTAAGATTTAGTGTATTCATGTCTTTGAAAACATCTACTACAAATCATAATCAGTTTCTCTTTTTGCAGTATTGAGGATTGAACCCACAGTTAGTACATGCCAGGCAAACACTCTATCGTTTCATGTTTTTCAAAAGCCTATAAAGTTTAGAAGGCTAAATTCATCATCAACCATAAAGCTGAAGACAAAACACACTTGGTATGCTTGATTACGGCACACATAATCACTAACATAAAACTTATTTGGAGCCAATGTAATTCTGCCAAGAACTAGGAAATGGTCAATTCTAAGATTATAACTACTTTAAAGAGAAGTGTCTTTCAACAGAAATAATGCTTGCCTCAAGCAAAACTGATAAACTTGACTTTCTCTTTTCCTTTAATGATGTGTCACTAATTCCTGTATTACCAAACTTCACTTTACAAGCACTTGCAACAGTCACCTGAGTAAAACAGGTGACTGGCATATCACAAGGAAAAACTTCCTCACAGACAAAGTCAATAAAGCAATACTATTCCTGTTACTTTTTTCAGATCATCTTTAAAATACTAAAAAGCAAAAAGGGTTCAATACAAAAGCAGTACAAAGAATGAATGAACAACAACAACAAAATAAAATCACTAAAACTCTTACCCTAAACTTTGTAAATAACCATCTAGAGATCTCAAGTTAGGGTTAAGGTGCATCTATTAAACTTATGTAGACAAGTACTTTAACATGATCTGAGTAGTTAAGTTATTTATAAATTTGACTTCAATAGAAAAATAGCATTCCAAAAACTTTTTCTTTCCCAGGAATAATGAAAACAATCAAGTCAGCTGGGTGGTAGTGACCCATGCCTATAATTCCAGCGCTTGGGCAGCAGAAACAGGTGAATCTCTGAGTTGTAGGCCAGCCTAGTTTAGGGAGCAAGTTCCAGGACAGCCAGGGCTACACAGAGAAATCCCGCCTAAAAACACACACACACACACACACACACAAAACCGAAACAACAAACAAACAAGTCAGTGGGTGCATGTAAACTGTTCTGATATGACCATTCTTGATATCTTTTATACACATTTGGCTGTTACAGCATTTTCTAATGTATCATAACTATATTTATGATGGACAGAAAGCTACAAAAAAACCAAACCAAACAAAACAAAACTTAAACATACTGATTATGCCAAGGCACCTAGGAAACAAGTTGCCCCCATTCTTGTTTTTTCTGAGATAAGGTTTCTCAATGTAGCTTTGGCAAGCTGGGACTTGATACACAAATCAGGTTAACCTTGAACCTGTCTTTGCCTTGTAAATGCCTGAAGTTATTAAAACTTAAAAAAAGGCTGGGCAGAGCTCTGGAGGGATGGCTCAGCAGTTAGGAGCATGCTGCTTTTCCAGAGTACTGGGGTTCAGCTTCCAGCACCCACACTAGATGGCCCACGACCACCTGTAATTCTGGTTCTAGGGAGAACCTGAAACCTCTGGCTTCTGTAGGAACTGCACTTACACGTACACACCTACACATACATATCACGTTTACAAAAGTGGCTGGGAACACATAGCTCATTGGTGGAGACTGCATGTCCAGCATAGGCCAGGCCCTGCATTCACACCTCAGTACTAGTGAAAAAACAAATTTTCTTTTCTTGTTAAGGAAGATTGGGGTTTTTCACTTGTAATTCAACTACTATTCTATATGCAGATACTTTGTAACTTGCAGATGCATCAAGTATTAGGTATTATTAATAAAAAGTCAGGTTTGAGGACAGGTGTGGTGGCGCACGCCTTTAGTCCCAGTACTTGCGAGCTGCCTGGTCTACAAACCCTGTCTCGAAAAACTAAAAAAAAAAAATAAAAAAGGTCAGGTTTGAAGTAGTTTGCTTTCAAGGACACAAAGCAAAAGCATCTAGTTCACATTGCTGATGTGTATTTTATCCCTTCAAATTAATCACTATTATTTGCTAACATTCACTATGGGCAAAGCCCTTTCCACGTGCTTAATTTTCATACCAAGCGTCATCATCATTTTAATGGTGTGTAAACTAAGGCACAAAACTTGTAAAAAAAAAAAAAAACAGCGTTTTTGTTGTTGTTTTGTTTTCGAGACAGGGTTTCTCTGTACAGCCTTGGCTGTCCTGGACTCACTTTTAGACCAGGCTGGCCCTGAACTCAGATATCCACCTGCCTCTGCCTCCCGAGTGCTGGGTTTAAAGGTGTGCACCACCACGCCTGGCTAAGAACAGCTATTACAAAAGAGATAAACCCAAGGGCTGGCTCAGTGGTTAAGAGCACTAGCTGTTCTTGCAGAGGACCTAAATTCAATTCCTAGCCTCAACATGGCAGCTCACAACTGTCTGTAACTCCAGTTCCAGGGGATCTAACACCCTCACACAAACATACATTCAGGCAAAACATCAATGCTCATAAAATAATCATTAGAGACGGGAGGGGGGGTAGGAGAGAAGCCCAAAAGGCACATGCCTTTAATCCCAGCACTCTGGAAGCAGCAGCAGAGGAAAGAGGATCTCTGCAAGTTCAAGGCTGAACTGGTCTACACAGTGAGTTCCAGGCCAGCCATGGCTAAACAGTGAGGCCCTCCGTCTCAAACAAATAAAACCAAAATCACAAAAATTAAAAAGGGATCAACTAGAATTGAACTCAGGTGAATTTTGGTGCTCATATTGTTTGTTGGAAAATGTATGATGCCACCACTATGGAGAATCAGGAACAAGTATGACACAGACATCAATATAAACAGGTGGCTAGAACCCTTGAAATATAAGGATTAATACTGTTAAATACAAATTACATAGTTAATAGTTGACAGGCTGTTAGAACAAAGCATGGAGCTGGGCAGCACAAGCCTTGAATCCCAGAACTCAGGAGGCAGAGGCAGGTGTATCTCTGAATTCGAGGCTAGCCCTGTGTACAGAGCGAGTTCCAGGACAGCCAAGGCACAGAACACAACTAAATTTAAAGAGAGACAAAAGAAATAGTTACAGTAAAATATTTTTAAATTGCAAGATATTATTTGAGCAAATTTCATAAAGTAAAATGTAGCTTTATTTTGATATCATGATTTTCATAAGAGAACTCTCTAGCAAACTGTAAAATTTCAATGTCATAAACTATTAAAAGCATATGAATTCAGACATCATGCTGTAGAGATAGCACTAGATGTCCTTCCAAAGACCAGGGTTCTACCCCAGCACCCACAAGGTGGCTGGTTGTAATTGTCTGTGACTCCAGTCCCAGACCGTACATTGCCCTCTTCTGGCCTCTAAGGACACCAGATACACATGTCGTACATAGACATATATGCAAGCAAAATAATCATAAACATAAAATAAATCAGACAATATAGGTATTGGGCAATTCTCGCTCCAAAACGAATGCTACAAATTACTGTCTTTTTCACCCCAACCTCAATGTCTACCTCTGAAACTTTCAATGCCCTTCAAAGGCATTAGTCTGGGAAAGCATCCTGACCCCTCACCTTGTCTAAGAGCACCTGCCACATTGGGCCAAAGAATGCTGTTACTGCTGGGCGTAGTGGCACACATCTTTAATCCCAGCACCTGGGAGGCAGAGGCAGGTGGATCGCTGTGAGTTCAAGGTCAGCCTGATCTACAAAGTGAGTACAGGACAGCCAAGGCTACACAGGTAAACCCTGTCTCAAAAAAAAAACAAAAACAAAAAAGAATGTTGTTACTCATTTCTGCCTATAACCAGAACCACCATTTCTAAGCTTCATTATGGGACAGGGCAGTGAAGACAAAACTGTTTTGTTCAGGACATTAAGCAACACTTACTCTTAACTAAAAGTAAGATGAACTTAGGCATATGACACTCAAGGCTGACAGCAATGCTTGTGTATTTTTTCTATAACTACAGTAGAATTTTTAGGAATCATTTAAAATGTGTTAAATTTTAGAATAGCAAATTTCATCTTATTTTCATTTTGCCAAACTTTGAGCATTTCCTTTGAGAGAAGTAAGCACTGGGGAAGGGGCTACAATAAAACAGTGACTTCACTGAAGTATCTTTGTTTTTAGAGACAGGGTCTCTCAGTATAGCTCACCTAGGCTGGTGAACCTCCTGCCTCAGTGTCAAAAAATGCAGACCATAAGCAGACACTGAACTTGACTGAAGTACCTTTATACTTTCTGTTGCTGCTTTTTTGAGCCAGTGTCTCATTTTGAAGCCTGACTGGCCTGGAACTCTTTCTCTATAGATCAGGCTGGCATGTTAAGTTACAGAGGATCTATCTTCCTCTCCATCCCAGGTGCTGGGACTGAAGATATAGGCCACCACACCTAGCCCTTTAAAAAATGATTTGGCTGTTGCTTTGCTTTTCAAGACAGGGTTTCTCTGTGTAGTACTGGCTGTCCTGGTACCTACTCTGTAACCAGGCTGGCCTCGAACTCAAGAGATCCGCCCACCTCTGCCACCCTAGTGATATGGTTAAAGGTGAGGAGCATCAACGCCTGGCTTTTAAAACATTTTAGGTTAAAATACAAATGTACTTCGCCATGGCATGTGTAGTCCTGGCTGTCCTGGAACTCACTCTGTAGACCAGGCTGGCCTTGAGACTCAGAGGTCTGACTGCCTTTGCTTCCTGACTGCTGGGATTAAAGGCATGCACCACAAATTGCCAGTTTAAGATTATTTTATTACCATAAAAAATAGTGTGTGGAAGGTAGAGCATTGTGCTTAAGGAAGTCAGAATAAATGTAGGAGTTGGTTTCCTCCTTTTACCATGTAAGGCAAGGGTTCTAATGAGGTTGTCAGGCTACCCACTGGGCCGTTATGCTAGCCCCATAAGAGACTTTTATATTCAAGTAGTCACTTGACCAACAAAAATCTTGCACTGGGCCTAGGCATGGTGGCGCACGCCTTTAATCCCAGCACTAGAGAGGCAGAGCAGGTGGATCACTGTGAGTTCAAAGCCAGCCTGGTCTACTAGGTGAGTCCAGGACAGCCAAGGCAACCCAGGGAAGCCCTGTTTCAAACGAACAAACAAACAAAACAACAACAAAAAACAACACCCAAAAGAATCTTGCACTGGGACCACTGAAACTATTACTGCTTACTGGATATCAGGAAGTTGGTAGTGGGCAGGAGTTTATGATAGGATATTCATTTAGTGTGTATTTCAGGTGGTTCTTTCCAGCTTGTAAAGCTGATGATTCATTCAACAGAAACTTATTGAATTATTTTAGTAATTACATCAGACAGAAACTGTTTTAAGTGCCAATAGTGGGCTAAGGGTATGTCTCAGGGGTAAAGTGTTTAGCAACATGGCCCTAGATTTCACAAGGGGGGAAAAATTCACTAAGTATCAATAGTGACAAGTGTTGCCGGGTGTGGTGTCCCAGGCCTTTTAATCCCAGCACTTGGGAGGCAGAGACAGAAGCAGGAGGATCTCTGTGAGTTCACGGCCAGGATAGGCAGGGCTATACAGAGAAACCCTGTCTTGAAAAACAAGAGCAAAAAACAAAACAAATAAACAGTGTCTACAGCTGATGTCACAAGTAGCAACTCTATACTAAAATTAAGACAAATGGGTCATATTGGGGGACTTATACTATTAGGAAATTACAAGGCAACCATATCCACTGCCAAATACTATTTCAAGATATAAATTTCACTATTGGCAAATGCCTGATTTTAGCATCTTTTCCACTACCATAAAGAGGTATGTTAAAAAGCCGGCAGTGGTGGCACACGACTTTAATCTCAGCACTCAGGAGGCAGAGATCTCTGAGTTCAAGGCCAGCTAGGTCTACAGACGGAGTTTCAGGACAGCCAGGGCTACACAGAGGAACCTGGTCTCAAAAAACAAGGACAAAAAAACCAAACTAACCAAACAAAAAAGAGGTTATGCTAAAAAGAAACAAACAAGCTAGGCACCTGTAATCCCAGTACTAAGGGAGGCATAGGCAGGCAGATCTCTGTGAGTTCGAGGCTAGCCTGGTCTACAAAGCAAGTACAGAACAGCCAAGGCTACATAGAGAAACCCTGTCTTGAAAAACCAAAAGAAATAAGCAAGGTAGCTTGGCATAGTGGCTCATACCTATTTCCCAGGATTTGAGACACTGAGATAAAAGAGTGGCCACAAGTTCAATGCCTGCTAGGATATGTAATAAGTTCCAGAGGACTCTATAGTGAAAAAATAAAAAATAAAATAAAATAAATCACAGAAAAATGGCAATAATAAGACTGTGACAACATGGTATGTGACATGAGCAAATGATACCAGAAACAAGCTAAACAAAAATACTGCACGTTAGTGTATTTGAATGGCTAATATAAAAGTCACTTGGTGGCAGTATATGCTTGCACTCCTCTGATGCACCAAGGAAGCCGATTCTTCTATGACAGTGCATTAAAATAAAAACATTGATTTTTTTTTTTGCTTTGCTTTGCTTTGTGCTGGGATTAAAGGCATGTGCCACTACCCCACTAAATGCTGGTTTTTGACAGGTGTGGTGGCACGCACCTATGGTTCCCATGGAGACTGAGGCAGAACCATCCTGCATTCACGTCCAGCCTAAGCTACTTTATAATTTTTTTTTCACCATTTGATCATATTCAGGACTGACTCCTCAATATTTAACATCTGATCTTGAGCACAAAAGGCCAACTTCTAAAACCTAGATTTTTATCAGAAAGTCAGAAATTAGGAACATGCCAACTAAGAGTAAACAGTGATGTAATTAAAGCCAAGGGACCAAGTTGCTAAGTTAGAGAAAAGCCACTGTTCATCTGGAAGTTAGTCCAGAATACAAAAAATTTTGGAAGATTAGTGCTGGTGGTTTATACAACCAGGGTTCCAAATATGCTGCCTCATTCCTTGTATCTGCAGAAAGCTGCCTCCCGTAGCATTTACCCAAAAAAACCGAAACCACATTGGAGAATCCTGCCAGGCACCAAAGCTCTCAGACAGGTGGAAGGCCAGTATTAGGAAACCCAAGAGAATATATGAGATGCTAAGACCAGGAAGATTGTGTTCATTAGAATGGCCAACTTAAGAGTGTGCTGGAGACAACAAAGCTTGTCTTAGACCTCTCAAAATCCTTCCTTTGACAAACTGCACCCCCCTCCCCCAAGACTGAGTGCCTTTAAGAACCACCACCTGCCATCGGTGCATATTTTTCAAGAAGGCATCTGCACTGCAGATCTCTGCAAGAGGGGAGCTTACCAGTCAGCTCACACCAGCAGGCAGACGTGTATACAAAAGAAGCTTAAAAAAGGCCGGCAGCGTCCCTCCTAGTCTTTTCACAGACAAGGGAGAAAGGGGGTTCAACCAGCCCCGGCTTTGTCTGACCGCTCTCCTCTCCCCCCCCCCATCCCCCGCAGCAAGCCTTCCCTTTTGTGATACTGCTATTGAGGCTTTGCTATCGAAAACATGAAATCAAAACATGGTGACGGCTTGGCATGACTGCAGTTATTATCTTCTGGAATATAGCAACTGATTGCGTGTCCCCACCCCCCACCCCCAATGCGCCGGTGAAGAGCCGGCCGTGTTGCAGATGCAGCCAAGAATCCATCTTGGACTATCGGAAGCTCTCTCCCAAACGTTCCTATGCTATTCTAATCACGCCTCATCTACTTGAGAGCCACAGAAAAAAAATCTGGCATTCAGTTTAGCCAAAAACAAAAACAAACAAGCAAAAAAAGTAATAAAAATTCCTGATCCCTCCTGGCAAACAATGTTTTTGGAAGACTACCCCCCATGTAAGACTGTGTCAACACCTATCTGCAAACCTGCAAGGCCACCCCTTTCTACCACCACCCCTCTCAAAATCCTAAGGACATCATTTCTCCCACGACCCACCTGTCACAATCCTCTGAAGCTCTCTAATCCTCCACTAAGTCACCCCCCCCGCCCCGCCCGCACCTCCGCGTTCCACCCTAGGGCTCTCCGCCCTCCTGAACTCGATCCCCCTCGGTGCACCGAGCCCTTCCTCCGTTTTCACCCCACTGCGGTGTCCTCACTTGCAGGGGGTCAGCGTCAACGCCCACACTCTGGACCACCTTCTCGTCTCCCCCCCCACCCCCCGCCCGCCACCTGTTTTCTTCACACCCCGTTATTTCCTCACCGCGGCTCGGCCCTTGGATCCCCTCCCTCCCCCTTTGCCTGTTCCTCAAATGCCCGCCAAGGGGCTGAAGCCGCCCGCCCCGCCCGGAGGGGCAGTCGCACGCGCTCCCCAGGGACCGAGCCCCCCGCGCGCCTCACCCGCACAGGAGGAGCCGCAGCTCTTCGGCCCCAGGGCGGGGCAGGCTCCGGGGCTCCCGCCGCCTCCAAGCGCTGACGGCTCGGCCCCGGAGGACGACGAGGAGACTGACGGGGACTGAGTGGCCGCCGACGACTCCGCCATGGCTGCACGAGCAAGGGCGGGAGAGAGGTGAAGAGAGCTGTGGGGCGGGAGGGTGGGAGGGGACACAGGATAATCCAGCAGCAGGCTATCCGAATCTACCTCGCGTTGCCGGTTCGGAAGACTGACTCCGACAGACTGACTGACTCAGCTAGGCTCCGCGGGGAGAGAGGCACAAGCGCGCAAGCGCACAAAGAACCCGAGGACGCGCGGGCGGCGGCCGAGGCGGCGCGCAGCGACGCAATGCGCAGGCGCAAGAACTGCCCTCTGCGCTCCCGCAGGAAAGGACGCATCGTGACTGGCCCCGTGGGTGGGGCGGGCCTCAGGAGGATGGGGGTGGGGGGAGGGCTGAGGTGTAAGGGGGGGGAACTGACGTAAGGGGCGTGGCTAAGCACTAGAACCCGCACGGCACTGCAGCCCCTGCTGCAGATTAATCGTGCCGGGTGTCCCTACCCCCAACCCCTTGTTTCTTTATGTGAATATTTTCTAGTTGGCAGACTAAGGAGCGAGATTTCTTTGTGCTGCTACAGATTATTATTATTTTTTATCATAAATCCTAGTTGACGTCTTTGTCTGATGCGTACCAGCCTGTGATTCCAAAGAAAAGCCTTTTACAATGTATAGAGACCCCCCCTCCCCCCTGTAATGTTCTTTTTTAATTATCTGGTCGTGTCGTAATATCGCCTCACCGAGGCGGACATGGCACAGTCTCGCATTTGATAGGTGGAGAAAGATGCTAAACAGAATGAGAAACTATTACTCATTCCAATCACATTGCAGTGCAGTCACAGGTTCAACTTCATATTTTTATCTTGTTTTTCTTCCCAAAGAAGGCTTCAGTTGCCTTTTCTCTGAATAGAATCTGAGCTAGAGAGGACATACTTTGGAAGAGGGGAGAAAAAGGCTGCCAAGGAAAGGAAAACCAGGAGATAACATCTTGTTGTGATGGGGGAAGGGCGATAAAATGAGGTATTAAAATTGAGGTGCACACACACACACATAAACTTTTTAAAAACGAGGCACAGATACACATAACTGAATTTTATTCATGTCCTTTAAAAAAGACATTTGAAACTGGACATCAGTTTACATCGGATTTTGCTCATCTATTTTCTTCTGGGTTGACTTGCTAAATTCAAAGCCTTCTTACATCTGCTCAAAAAATTTGAAAGTACACAATAATGATGATGATCAAAGCTGTGGGATTTGTTGTTGCTAAGCAGCAATCGATGACCCAAAGTACAATTGCAGGTTCAGCAAATCCTGTAAAGATGCAAACTCATGGAGTGGGTGCTAGGCAAGCAGGTTGCTGCAGGGTAGGTGGGGGCGGGGTAAGGGGTGGGGGTGGAAATCTTCTAGAACAAGCTGTGGACATCTTCTGTCCTAGACAGTTTTTTAAGGTCAAATAAAGCTCAGCATTCTGGTTGTTGCAATGCTGTGAAAAAGTCTCAGAATAGCCAGGCGGTGGTGGCGCATGCCAATAATCCTAGCACTTGGGAGTTCAAGGCTAGCCTGGTCTACAGCTAGAGCTGTTACACAGAGAAACCCTGTCTTGAAAGAACAACAACCAAAAAAAAAAAGAAAGAAAGAAAAAGAAAAGAAAAGAAAAAAAAAAAAAAAGGCTTAGAATATTTCCCAAAATGACTCTGGAAATGTCTTATTCCATCACTCAACAGCAGGCATCAGTTAATGCAGCAAACTGTCTGTGATGTTGTTGAGTGCCAGAGTAAGACAGCAAAAGGAACTATACGCCGGTGTGATAATCCAATTACTTATTTTAAAAAATCTATGTTATAGCCAGGAGTGCTGGGTAATTTTATGTTTATACTTTTCACAAACTAAAATCATCTGCGAAGAGGGAACATTGATTAAGAAAATGCTTTCAGGGCCCAGCATGGTTCAGGGGTTTAGAACTTTTTAGGTCTAGATAGGCCTAAAGATAGAAAGAGGTCTTATGTATATGAGTATTCTTTTATTTTTCTCTTTTCCATGCACACCAGAGAGGGAATAATGGTTGTGAGCTACCATGTGGTTGCTGGGTATTGAACTCAGCAGCCAGAACTGCTGAGCCATCTCTCCAGCCCCCAACTTTAAACTTAAAAAAAAAAAAAAAAAAAAAAAAAAAAGCAGGGCACGGTGGCACACACCTTTAATCCCAGCACTCGGGAGGCAGAGGCTGGCATGATCAATGTGAGTTCGAGGCCAACCTGGTCTAGGACAGCCAAGGCTACACAGAGAAAACCTGTCTCGAAAACCAAACCAAACAACGAGAGAGAGAGAGAGAGAGAGAGAGAGAGAGAGAGAGAGAGAGAGAGAGAGAGAGTTATCCTGTAATGAATGCGGCGATTTATTAACCCAGCACCCTTTGTTCTAATGCTTCTTGTTGGCAGTTGCTGCCTGTCCAGCGATCCCGTCCAGATCTCTCTGTCCCTGAGGTGTTAGCTTTTGGCACCCATCTTGGTCCTTTTCCACCATTTTCAGCCCTAGGGCTTGGAGGACCCGGCGGGCCACACTCCTGGAGCCTCTGCTGAAGTGGCAGGGCCTGGCACCGTTTCTCTGCCGTCCTTCTTAGAGCTTGGTCATGGAGCCCACCCCTGCACCACCCCAGGGGTACAGGTGCCGTGCTGTGGACGCAGCTCGTGTGGAGAACCGGTTCGCAAACTGGGGCAAGCTCGTTATGTTTGGCCAGCTTGACTTTGCCCACCCATTCAGGGACTTTCAGCTTCCTCGACTTTTTTGAGGAAGGCTGCCAGAGCGCTGAGGAACGCCTGCTAGTTAACGTCTTACAGAGAAACTCCAGGCATCGCGTTGCCTCTGTATTTATTTATTTATTTTGAGACAGGGCTTCTCTGTGTAACAGCTCTGGCTGTCCTGGAACTCGCTCTGTAGACCAGGAGTGGCTTCGAACTCACAGCTGTCCCATCCGCCTGCCTCTGCCTCCCAAGTGCTGGGATTAAAAGTGTGAGCCACCACATCTGGCAAGACTGATTTTTTTTGTTGTTTGTTTTGTTTTTGTTTTTGAGACAGGGTTTCTTTGTGTAGCCTTGACTGTCCTGGACTCTCTTTGTAGACCAGGCAGGCCTGGAACTCACAGTGATCCTCTTGTGTTTGCCTCCCCAAGTGCTGAATTTCTTGTTTTGTTTTGGCTTGTTTTTGTTTTTGTTTTGAGACAGGGTCTCTCTGTATAGTCTTGGCTGTCCTGGACTCGCTTTGTAGACCAGGCTGGCCTTGAACTCACAGCAATCCGATTGCCTCTGCCTCCCGAGTGCTGGGATTAAAGGGGTGTGGATTTTTAAAGTGTGAATTTGTAAGGCTGTGGGACTTTTAAAGTTAGCAAAATGTTTTATCCTGTGATATTTATATGAACGTGTGATCTTGGGGATGAACAAGAAAGGAAAGGTTGTGGCGTTACAGTAATATGTGTCTCAAGTTGCCAAGGAGTCAATCGTGCTGGATAGTCTGAGATACCAGGTATGACGGCACAGGTCTGTAATCCCAGCACTCTGGCAGTTGAAGTGTTTGTTTAGTTTACATTGCTCTGCCTGCATGTAACACCTGCAGGCCAGAAGAGGGCACAAGATCTCATGCCACCATGCAGGTTCTGGGAATTGAACTCAGGACCTTTGGAAGAGCAGCCAGCGCTCTTAACCACTGAGCCATCTCTCCAGCCCTCAGCTCAGAGACTTTAAAAATATATTTATCTTCACGTGTATGTGTTTGCTTCTGTGAGTTCATGTGTGAGTGCCACATGCCTGCAGAGGCCAGAGGAGGGCGTAGGATCCCCTGAAAATGGAGTAGCGGGTAGTTTTGAGCTGCTATGTGTGTGCTTAGAATTGAATGTGGGGCCTCTGCAAGAGCAGTATATGTTCTTTAACCGCTGAACTATTCCTACATCCCAATTAAAAAAAAAAAAATCGGGCCGGGCGTGGTGGCGCACGCCTTTAATCCCAGCACTCGGGAGGCAGAGGCAGGCAGATTGCTGTGAGTTCAAGACCAGCCTGGTCTACAGAGGGAGTCCAGGACAGCCAAGGCTACACAAAGAAACCCTGTCTCAAAAATTAAAAAAAAAAAAAAAAGATCGGGCGCTAGAGAGATGGCTCAGAGGTTAAGAGCACTGGCTGCTCTTCCAGAGGTCCTGAGTTCAATTCCCAGCAACCACATGGTGGCTCACAATCATCTGTAATGTGATCTGATGGTCTCTTCTGGCATGAAGGGGTACATGCAGGCAGAGCACCGTATATGTAATAGTAATAAATAAGTAAATAGTTTAATTTATTTTTGGTTTGGTTTTGGTTTTGGTTTTTCAAATATGCCTGTTTTTTGCATTATAATTTTTTTATTAATTCATTCATATTACATGTCAATTGTTATCCCATCCCATGTTTCCTCCCATTCCTCTCTCCCTCCCGCTTTCCCCCTATTCCCCTCCGCTATGACTGTGACTGAGGGGGACCTCCTCCCCCTGAATATGATGCTAGGATATCAAATCTCTTCTTGGTAGTCTGCTGTCCTTCCTCTGAGTGCCATCGGGCCTCCCTATCAAGGGGACATGGTCAAATATGAGGCACCAAAGTTCATGTGAAAGTCAGTCCCCACTCTCTACTAAACTGTGGAGAATGTCCTGTCCCTTGACTAGATCTGGGTAGAGGTTTGATGCTCACTGCACATATTGTCCTTGGCTGGTGCCATAGCTTGAGCAGAATCCCTGGACCCAGATCTGCCCATCATAGTGTTCTTCTTGTAGGTTTCCAGGACCCTCTGAATCCTTTTATTTCCCCATCTCCTATATTTCTCTTTTTTATTATAATTTTATTTTATTTTATTTATTGCATATGCGTATTTTTTATCTGCAGAGGAGGGTATCAGATTACATTATAGATGGTTGTGAGCCACCATGTGGTTGCTGGGAATTGAACTCAGGACCTCTGGAAGAGCAGGTGGCGCTCTTAACCACTGAGCTATCTCTCCAGCCCATATTTCTCTCACCTAGAGTCCCAATAGGATGTCCTCACCTCTATCCCACTTTCCTGGTAAGTGAAGACTTTCATGGGACATGCCCCTTGGGCTAGTGTCCAGATATAAGTGAGTATATACCATTTGAGTCTCTTTGCTTCTGGGTTAACTCACTCATTATGATCATTTCTAGTTCAATCCATTTGTCCACAAATTTTGGATTTTTTTTTTTTTTTTTTTTGGTTTTTTGAAACAGGGTTTCTCTGTGTAGCCTTGGCTATCCTGGACTCACTTTGTAGATTAGGCTGGCCTTGAACTCGCCTGCCTCTGCCTCCCAACTGTTGGGATTAAAGATGTGCGCCACCACGCCTGGCTATAAATAAATCTTAAAAAAAAAAAAATGCTATGCATGGTGGCACAGGCCTTTAATCCCAGCACTTTGGAGGCAGAGGCAGGTGGATCATTGTGAGTTCGAGGCCAGCCTGACCTACAAAGCGAGTCCAGGACAGTCAAGACTACACAGAGAAACCCTGTCTTGAAAAACAAAAAACAAAACAAAACACAGAAAACAAACAAGAAAAAATTTAAGGTGATCATGTGGTATTTGTCTTTTCTGTGACTGATTAATTTTACTCCACATAATGACTGCCAGTTCCTGCAAATCATAAGATTTCATTTTTTTATTCCAGAATTATGTTTCATTGTGTGTATGTGTGTGTGTGTATTATATATATATATATATATATATATATATATATATATATATATATATATATATTTCACTGATAGACACGGTGGCTGAATCTGTATCCTAGCTGTTGTACATAATGCTGAAAGAAACGTGGAGAGCCAGAAGTCATGATGTATTTCTGTACTCAAAGGGCTGAGGTAGGAAGGTGAGAACGTGAGGCCAGCCTGGACAAAATCTAATGAGAGTCTCAAGCAGAACAAGACAAAACGTGGGCATCTTAGATGCAATGGTTTCCTTTCTATCAGATACATGCTGGGTGTATGTGGGGGCGGGGAGGTTTACAGGATCATATTGTAGTTCTGCTTGGAGTATTTTGAAGTTCTTCATATTTTCCATATGGTTGTGCTAAGTTGCACCTCTATCAAGATACAAAGAACATGCAAATTCCCCCTTTCTTCACATCCCCGAATTTGTTAGTTTTCTTTCTGGTACCAGGAATTGAACGTAGGGCCTCTTACATGTTAGACAGGTTATTTACTGTTAAGCCATTTCCACCCCACCCCCACTTGCTCTTTTTTTTTTTTTTTTTTTAAGACAGAGTTTCTCTGTGTAGCCCTGTCTGCCCTGCAACTCACTCTGTAGACCAGGCTGGCTTCAAAATCACAGAGGTCCTTTTGCCTCTGCCTCCTGAGTACTCCACAGCCCTTATTAATTTCAACTTTTTTTTTTGTATTGAAACAGAGTCTAAAAAAAAAAGAGACAGAGTCTAACTATGTTGCTCAAGGTGGCCTCAAATTCTCCATCCTCCTGTCTCAGCCTCCTGAATAGCAGGAATTACAGGTCCACACCAGCAGGTTAGGTTATAAGCATCCAACTGTATTCATATATGCATATATATGCACATGTATATTTAAAAACTATGGATCTGGGCAGTGATGCACACACCTTCAATCCCAGCACCTGGGAGGCAGAGGCAGGTGGATCTCTGTGAGATTGAGGCCAGCTTGATCTACAGAGTGAGTTCCAGGACAGCCACAGCTACAGAGAAACCCTGTCTCCAAACCCTGCCCCCCCCCTTAGAACAAAACAAAAACAAAACAAAGAGAAAACAACAACAACAAACCAGTGAGCAGGGCTGAGTCCTGGAGTTGACCTGGAGTTGATTCCCAGAATTGGGGGTGTGGGGAAGGCCATATGCTAATGAGTTGTTTAATCCTGGGAACTGTGTGGAGGGGATCGCATCATTAGGACATTTCAATCTTGTGGGAACCTGAAGAGTAAATTTTCAGAAACTAACATGGGCTGGGCCGTATGGCTTCTGACATAGTCAAACGATTCAGTCAATACAAGATACCCAGAGCTTCTTCCAGCGTCACCTGTGGGCTGCTTTCATTTTATAAGTAGAAGCAGGAGAGTCTAAAATAATGCTAAAATACAGTAAGTACACAGACTAACAGCATGATGTACCACTGTGCCTAGTTTACTAAAGTGTTTTTATTCTCTTTGATTACATATGTGTGTGTGTGGGGGGAAGGGGTATGTGCATGTGAGTGCAGGTGCCCTCAGAGGCCAGAGACATTGTATGTCCTGTGGGGCTGGAGTTCCATGAGTGGTCCTGGAGCCAACCTGGGGACCACTAGAGGAGCTGTCAGTGCTCAGAACCACTGAGCCGTCTCCTCAGCTGTGCCATCCACCCTTTGTTGTTGTTGCTTGAGACAGGGACTCTCTACATAGCCCCAGCTGTCTGGAAGTCACTTTGTAGACCAGGCTGGCCTCTAATTCACAGAGCTACTTCTTCAGCTTCCTCACTGAAATCAAAGGTATGCACCACCACACTTGACACATAGCCTTTTTTTTTTTTTAACACAAAGGATATTGTGCTTTATGCACTGCTGTGCTGTGCACATTGCACTCTTCTAGAATCTTCTCTGGAAGATTGTTTTGAAATGTTTGATGGCTCTACTGTTGGCTGTACTATTAATAATGAAACAATAAGGTCTTAAACTTTGACTATATTACTATGCTGAGTTCTTTTTTTTTAAATTTTTTTAAAGATTTATTACGTATACAATGTTCTGCCTGCATGTATGCCTGCATGCCAGAAGAAGGCACCAGATCTCATTATAGATGGTCATGAGCCACCATGTGGTTGCTGGGAATTGAACTCAGGACCTCTGGAAGAGCAGACAGTGCCCTTAACCTCTGAGCCATCTCTCCAGCCCACCATGCTGAGTTCTAACATGTATTGTTTGTGGTAGTGGTGATGTTGTTAGAGTCGGGCTGGCTCTGATTGGCCTGGAACTTGCTTGCTCCGTTGTCCAGGGTGACCCCGAAACCTTTGGTAATCCTTCTACGCTGGCTCTTATTTGTTTTTATTATTTATGTTTATATTACTTTGTGTATTTCTTTTTTTTAATTTTAGTTATTTATTTTTACTTTATGCACATTCATGTTTTGTCCACATGTATATCTGTATGAGGTGTGAGAACCCACGAATTAGGACTTACAGACAGTTGTGAGCTGCCGTGTGGAGCCAGGGAATTGAACCCGGATGCTCTGGAAAACCAACCAGTGCTCTTCCCACCTCCCACTCCCACCCCCACCTCCCTGAGACAGGGCTTCTCTGTGCAGCCTTTGCTGTCCTGGACTCACTTTGTGGACGAGGCTGGCCTCGAACTCACAGCAATCCACCTGCCTCTGCCTCCCAAGTGCTAGGATTAAAGCCGTGTGCCACAACGCCCAGCTCCAACCAGCGCTCTTAACCACTAGGCCATCTCTCCATCCCTACTTTGTGTATTTCTGACACATGTGAGTTGAGCACATGCCCTCCATGGCTTCCCTGTGTAGGTAATAGAACAGTTTTTGGGAGTCTGTTCTTACCTTCCCCTTTGTTTTGAGGCTCAATCGCTCTTAATGTTCCTGATACTTTGCTAGCTGTTTTGTGTTCCTCTCCTGCCTCTGCCTCCCATCCCCATAGGAGTGCTGGGATTACAGAGATGAGTTACTGCATGCAACTTTTTTTTCCTCCTTTATTAATTTATTCTTGTTACATCTCAATGGTTATCCCATCCCTTGTATCCTCCCATTCTTCCCTCCCTCCCAATTTCCCCTTATTCCCCTCCCCTATGACTGTTCCTGAGGGGGATTACCTCCCCCTCTATATGATCATAGGGTATTAAGTCTCTTCTTGGTGCAACTTTTTTTCTGTGGGTCCCTGGGTCATCAATCAGTCTTGTGAAGCAAGTGCTTTTGCCAGCTGAGCCATCTTCCGGATATATATATTTATATATATATATATATATATATATATATATATATATATATATATATATATATTTAAAGACATAAAGTCTCTGTTGACTAGCCTCAGATCACCTTCCTGCTTTAGCTTCCTCGGTACTTGGGACCACAGGTTTTCCTTTCTCTTTTCTTTTCTTTTTCTTTCTTTTTTTCTTTCTTTCTTTTTTTCTTTTCTTTTTTTGAGACAGGGTCTCATTCTGTGTATTTTGTTGGTTTGGTTGGGTTTGGATTTTCAAGATGGAGTTTCTCTGTGTAATCAGCCTGGCTGTCCTGGACTTGCTTTGTAGACCAGGCTGGCCTTGAACTCACAGCAATCTGTTGGGGACAGTAGGCCATATTGTCAGAGCCTGCACCTTTAGGTTTCCATTTCTCCAGCAGTCTGTCATTTACCAGAAACCAGCTGACCCTGTTGTGATTCGGCAGTCAGACTAAAGATAAGATTAAGATGGAGCCACCCTGTTGTGGTTTATCAGTTAGACTAGCTAAAGATAGAGCAAAATATTCGATGTGACAGAATGTTATGACCTGCTTGGACTTCCCCGTGTCTTGAGATAGCTTGCTGCTGGGTTGCCATAGCAATAGACTTCCCTATCTCCTGCCTTATAAATACTGCTGCTTAAAAAACAAAATTTGAGGGCTTGATCAATGATTCAGACTTGCTCTCCTTCTTTGTGTCTTGTATACAGGTGAATCTCCTCCCGAGCTTTAGTTGAATCCCTGTAGGCCGGGGCAGCTATCCACCTGCCTCTGCCTCCCGAGTGCTGGGATTAAAGGTGTGTGCCACCACTGCCCGGCCAGGGTCTCACTCTGGAGCCCTTGTTGTCTCCTAGGACTCAGATCCACCTGCCTCTGCCTTTTGAGTTCTTATATTAAAGGCATATGCCACCATGCTTGACATTCAACACTCTGTTTCATATACAAGATCATTAAGGTGCCAATATCTAGCTGTATCTGTCTGTCTGTCATCTATACTATTTTGTGAACCTTGGGAGTCAGACCCAGGGTCTGCCACATGTTAAGCATGTATTCTACCATTGAGCTACATCCTGTGCCCAGGACGGCTTTTTATTTTTGTGCCGATGGGATCCAAGCTAGGGCTCTGGGCAGTGATTGATAAGTGTTTTTACTATTGAGCTCCACCCCAAGCCCAGTTGGATTTTAAATGATTTCAAGGCAGGCAGTAGTCTATCCTTTTGAAGTTGCTTAGCCATTGGTCCTGTAAGCAGGTGGTGAGAGGCCGAATGGTGTCACTGTGCCATCAGTAAGGAATGATCCTTAGCTGTTTACACCACAAGACTGAGAGTCTGTGGAAGACAGGAATGTGTCTTCTGCAGCATCATTGCCTCTCAACTGTGCCTGAAACATAATGAATGTCCTATTTTAGGAAAGCTTTGGAATCTGAGTCACAGTGAATGTCATTTTGGACAACAATTTTTGCTATTTTTATGCTCCCTAACATACATAAGTACCTTGAGTATTCATGACTTTGTTTTGCTTTTCCAGAGTGACTATAATGACCAGTTCCAGACTAACCACAGAACAGTCATCAGGGACAAGCACATCTTCTTTAATCCAAAACCCTGTGGGCAATAGAATGAGTATGTAACTGATGGAGCAGATTCAGAGAGATGAATTAGCTCACCTGAGTTTGCACAGCTAATGAGCATTAGTACCAACATTTAATGCCAGTCACTCTGGCCCCAGATCCAATGGCCTTAACCACTCAAAAGTGGCTACATGTTACCTATCACCTCCGGTCATGCCATGTGCCTGCATCCACACTGAGGGCATTTTGGGAGTGGGTAGAAACCTCGTGCAATGGAAACTCCATGTAACCTACGAGAATAACCCTGGCAAAGACTCCTAGTAATGGAGGCCATGCAGGCTGAACTGGCCATCTTCTGTAAGGCAGTAGAGTGTTCTGGACTGGAGCCTAGCATTATCATCATCAGAGAGACCAGAGATACTTCATCCAGCAACTGATGGGCACAGATGCAGAGTCCCACAGCCAAACATTAGGCAGAGCTTGGGGAGTCCTGTGGAGGAAGAAGGATCAAAGGAGCCAGAGGGGTCAGAGACACCACAAGAACATGGCCACGGAATCAGCTGACTGGGTTTCATGGGGGCTGGAAGAGATCAGGGACCCTGTAAGGGGTCTCACCTAGGTCCTATGCGTATGTGTTATGGCTGAGTAGCTCGGCGCGGGATTCCTACAGTGGGAGCAGGGGCTGTCTCTGACCCTTTTCCTCCTACTGGGTTGCCTCTTCTGGCCTTGATGTTACGGTGTGTTACCTGGTCTTACTGTAACTTATGCTGTGTTTGGTCGCTGTCCCTGGGAGGCTCTTTTCAGAAGGGAGGAAGACAGATGTCAATCTGAAGCGAGAGGAGAGGAGGGAGAAGCTGCAGGGGGGCGGGAGGGGAAACTGCAGTTGAGATGTAATATAGGAGAAAAGAATAAAATAAAAATTAAAAGACATAGTTTAGAAGAGGGGACTGGAGAATGCTAGGATGTGTGGGTGATTTTAAATTCTTGCACAATGTTTGCAATTTTGACAGTCATTGACCTTTGCCTCGTCTACTTACATATAATGGAGTTGTGTCATGTCCAGTAGGTCTTGTCTTCTGAATTAACCTCTTCTCCTGATGTTTACTTCTATTTTTTTTCATGGACCACGTTTGCCTATGCTGTGTGACCTTTTTCTTGGGAGATGGAAAGGCAGGCCTGTTTATCCTGGGGGTAGGGGCACTGACACAGCAAAGAGTGAATCCCATCCAAGTTTAGCTTGCTGAACCATTGAGTTTATTGAGGCTGCTTATAGGTGCGTGGGTGACTCAAAGGCAGTTACATCACCAGGAAGTCCCTTGGGCAACTTATAGGCAACTATCCAAATTAAGAGTGTCACCTGCAGCATGGATGACCCACATAGAGCTGCATCACTGAGGAGTTCCTTGGGCACTTACAGACAGCTTCAGTAATGGAACAGTCCCTCTTCTGGTTAACTTTCCACCTCCAATACAAGCTTGGGAGCAGTGGGAGGGTCTCTGAAGAGCTCCCAAGGTTCCTGAATATGCACCTCCCTCTCACAAGGGGATATTAGTAGGCCTGGTCCCAAGAGAGTCTCCTGTGGGTGATCACAGCTGCTGACTCAAGACAGCAATGGTCATGTCCATCTTAGAAGAAGCAACTGCACAACAGCCTGGAAGATCCAATCTGTCTTAAATCTAAAAGCTGGAAAGGAGTTTCCCAATAGTCTTGAGAGTTTGGGTTAGGGGTGGATCAGAAAGGGGGCAGGGGAGCTGGAGAGATGGCTCAGTGGTTAAGAGCACTGTCTGCTCGTCCAAAGGACCCAGGTTCAATTCCCAGCACCCACATGGCAGCTCACAACTGTCTGTAATTCCAGTTAGTGATCTGACACCTTCACACTAATGCACATAAAATAAGATTAAATAAAGTATATAAGGGCAGGGCTAAAGAAGCTTAAGAGCATTTCTTTAGGTAGGCTAAGGTCGAATAATCTTTACCCCAGTGCCTCTGGCTTAATCACTTAGGAAGTACAGATAGCTAGCTGAAAGAGTTGGCAAGGTGTAGAGGTGGTTGCTGGAAGTTCTGGGTAGGCAGAAGGAAGCAAACATTTGCTGAAGTGAATGAAGCTGTGGTGAAGATCAGTAGTGGTGACTGGGTGGGGAAGATGGACAGCTACTTCCATTTATAGGGTTTGTTAGATATCAGAAAACATTACTCCTTTCAGTTGTGGCAAGTTTTATTTTCACAATCTTATGTCAAGTATGAATAAAAGCATTTTCCAACAACTTCATTTTGTAAAGCAACTTTGAAACAAGGCCCTGGAATCATTAAGGTCACGGAAGATGGGTCATGGCTTAGAACAGAGAAACTCTAGCAGAGGTCGCACCAGAGACAGGGTTTCTCTGTATAGCCCTGGATGTGCTGGACACACTCTGTAGACCAGGCTGGCCTTGAACTCACAGAGATCCTCCTGTGTCTGCCTCCCGAGGGCTGGGCGTGTGCTATGCCACATGTTCGTTTTTTGAGACAGGAACTCATTATGCAGTTCAGTATCCAGGACCTGACAACCCCTGACCCCCTTCCTCCCACTCCCTACCTTGTGTGTGTCGTTTGTTTGTTTGTTTGTTTTAGTTTTCAAGACAGGGTTTCTTGGGCTGGAGAGACAGCTCAGCCGTTAAAGGCTAGGCTCACAACCAAAAATATAAGAGCCGGGTTTCTGTTTTTCTGTGCAGCCCTGGCTGTTCTGGACTTGCCTTGTAGACCAGGCTGGCCTCGAACTCAGAGATCTACCTTCCTCTGCCTCCCGGAGTGCTGGGATTACAGGCCAGGCGTGTGCTAATGCTGGCTATTCCCTGCTGTACACTGTTCCATGCTCACTTAACACTTGGTCCAGCTGAGCCGGGCAGTGATGGTTAACGCCTCTAATCCCAGCACTCGGGAGGCAGAGGCAGCCGGACCTCTGTGAGTTCAAGGCCAGCCTGGTCTACAGAGAGCGTTCCAGGACAGCCAAGGCTATCACACAGAGAAACCCGTCTTGAAAAACAAAAACAAAAACAACAAACAAACAAAAAACCCAATAACGACAACAAAACAACTTGGTCCAGGACAGGAATTAGGGGTGATGATGATAATGAAGTCACGATGGTCTGTCCTTGTGAAGTCAAAATCATCAAAACGTTCACGTCATCCTGGGTTGTGGCCTTCTTTCAGACCACCGCCTGTAGTGCTGGCCAGCAGGGAACAGCAGCGCCCACCACACGGGCCGGGTGGGGGCTCCCGGCTGGAACCGGGTGGCCAAAACCCGGCCCTAGTCTCCGCTTTAGGCTAAAGGCAGGGTCTTCCGAGGGCCCTCTTCATTTCCCCCACCCCGCCTTTGCAAGGCCTGCTGGGAGTTGTAGTTCAACAGTCGGAAGGCCCGCTCGGTCCCATCCTCCGCTTCCTCTACGCCCCGGATGAGGGCGAAGACTCAGGACAGTGGGGCCGGGCCCGGAGAGCGCCGGACTACAATTCCCGATGGACCTGAGAGTCCAGTACGCAGTCACAGGTACCGGAGGCACGAGGCGCAGGCGCACGGAGCAGTGGCGGGACTCGGCCGCGTGCGCTTTCCCGCCCTCGCCACGCCCTGCGCCGTCGGCCGTGCTCTCCCGCGAGCTGTGGGCTCTCGCTCCACGCGCTCCTCCTCCTCCTCCTCCTCCTCCTCGTTTTCTCCCTAAGTCCAGGCCCCGCCCGTGTCCCTCCCCCAGGACTGCCTCAGCCCGCTCCTGTCTTCTGCGCCTCTGCTACTTCTGCTGAAGGCGGAGGCTCCATGTTGTCCCCTCAGCGAACAGCAGCGGTGGCATCGAGAGGAGCAGGTGAGGCGTCCAGCTTTCCTCGGGCCCGCTCTGTGGTCACCCACGCCGCCTGCCAGTGCTTCTCCGAGGTGACAGTCCGTCCCCGTCGTCGCCGCCGCCGCCCTTCCTCGTGGGACGCCCGGGCGCGCCGCCGGGTCCCTCCGAGGCTCAGAGTTGAGGGCCGGGGCTCCGGGAGCAGGGACCGTCCTCCGCGGCTGCCCCGAGCCCCGGGCCTCGTGCGGCCTGCTGCTCCGGCGGGTCGAGCTCCGCCCCGTGCAGGGCAGGGCGTGCCGGGCGGCGGCGCGCTCCGGCCCGGGAAGCTTGGCACGCTCCGGGCCCGGGAAGCAAGGCTGGCGGCGGTCTTAGCGGGCCGGTGGGGAAGGGTTTGTGGTTCAGCCTTAGAGTGCTGGAATGCTGCGGGGCAGCCTTGGAGTTGAAACGTTTTGTTTTAATCGGAACGACCTTGGAGGTAGTGACGAGTATTGGTAAAGTTCGTTTTCCACCCGCGCTTATCTCCATGTTTGGAGGTATAAAGAACTGGCCTAAATTGGTTGTTTTGCCAAGTTTTTTTTTTTAATCCATTTGCTTCCTTTGCTTTCCCGAAGACATGAATAAAATGAGGTTATAAAAGTACTAAGTGAAAGCTAAGTAGTCCCACCGTAAATTCACGGATGCGATTTTTGCCTGTCATTTTACCTGGCACTGTGCTTGTTTAATCCTATGCTCCTGAAATGATTGCAAGTTTCAGTTGCGAAATCTAAAGACCAAATAAATAAATAAATAAATAAATAAAAAAACCAACCCAAACCAAACCAAAAAAACCCCAACAGCAACAGTAGTGTTTGGAGAACCTTTTAGCAAACTCCAGTCTTTAAATTTGAATATGAAGTAGAATGTTTTGTGAAAGGTGAAGAAAAAAAAACTAACGGGCTAAAAATCACATGGTTTGCAGTTTTGCTTTGGAGAAGCGCGGACGTGTAGTCTGTGTCAGGTTTTCAGCATCCTTATTAATAGCAAAGTCAAATGAGCGTTGTTTCGCTTCCTACGGAAACCAGCTTGTATCCTAGAAATTCCTGTGCATTTTTAACATGAGTGAAGGAATATTTGGTTGAAAAAAATGTTCACATAATGAGGCGTTAGGCCAGTACCAACATACTGCCTTTTTACAATGGTTTCCTGTTTCCTGTAATAGTCATAACAATAAGAAAAACAGACTGCATTGGTGGTCTGTAATCCCAGCACTCGGAGAGGCAGAGGCAGGCAGATCTCTGAGTTCGAGGCCAGCCTGGTCCACATCATAGTGAGTTCCAGGACAGCCAGGAATCTTTTATCTCGAAACCAAACCAACCAACCAAAGGATTGTGTGCCAGGATGGTTTTCTTTTTCATTTTTTTCAAGACGGTTTCTCTGTGTGGCCTTGGCTGTCTTGGACTCACTTAGTTGATCGGGTTGGCCTGGAACTCACAGCGATCCACCTGCCCTAGCGTGCTGGGATTAAAGGTGTGCGCCAGCCGGGCGTGGTGGTGCACGCCTTTAATCCCAGCACTCAGGAGGCAGAGGTAGGCGGATCGCTGTGTGTTCGAGGCCAGCCTAGTCTACAAAGTGAGTCCAGGATGGCCAAGGCTACACAGAGAGACCCTGTCTTGAAAAACCAAAAGAAAAAAAAAAAAGAAAGAAAAGAAAAAAAGAAGTGTACGCCACCGCACCCAGCTCTCAGGAAAGTTTTCTTAATGTTTAGTAAATAAGACCTATTTGCTTCGTGATGCTAGGGATTGAACCCAGTTCCTTTAATTTTTGTGTTTTACAGAGCTTAGCCCTAGTTCCTCGGGCTCTTCACAGTGGGGTTAGACGTTTTTTGAGTGGACACGATGATGCAGGCCTGTGATCTGTAGCCCTTGAGAGGTGGAGGCACAGCATGAGGAGCCAGGGGCGTATTTGGCTACATAGTGAACTGAATGTGAAGTTCAGCCTGGCTTTTATGAGACCCTTTCTCAAACGTCTACCCTCCCCTCCAATGAAAGGAAAAGACAAAGAAAAAAAAATTGGTTTTCTTTTTCTTTGCTTTGCTTTTTTTTCTTTTTTTTTTTGGTTTTTCGAGACAGGGTTTCTCTGTATATCCTTGGCTGTCCTGGACTGGACTCACTTTATAGCCCAGGCTGGCCTCTGCCTCCCGAGTGCTGGGATTAAAGGCATGCACCACCCATGCCCGACAAAAAATTGGTTTTCTACATAAAAGTTATAATCTAATCACTAATTGAAACAAAATAATGGAGCTGGGCACGATGGCACATATGTATGAATTTAGCATTCTGGAGGTTGAGGCAGGAGGATTTTGAGTTGGAGATTTTGTCCCAGTAAGCCAAACAAAAATCCTAAAATGAATAATAGAGAATCACATGAAAGAAATATGAAGGTCCTGTGAGCAGCTTAGATGGATGTGAACTTGTTTGAAAATTGTTTTAGAATTTACCCGTGATAGGTCAGACCAGGGGTCAGCAGGTGAAGGTTACCACCTAGGCTTAACTAAAGTGTGATTCCTGGGACCCACACCACGCAAGGAGAGAACTGATTCCTGCAAACTGTCCTCTGACTTCCACATGTGTGCTGTACACAGGAACACACATTAAACAAACAAGCAAATAAATGTAAATTTAAAAAATTAGCCATAATGACCAGCATTCCTGTCAATCTTTTGTCTTTTTGAGATAGGAATCTTATGGGGCCTAAGCTGGACTTCAGTTAAGGCTGACCTTAAACTTCTGATCTGCCTCTGCCTCTGAAGTGATGTGATTGCAGACACGCACTATTGCACTGGATGCTTTTTAAAGTTCCTTATGGTCTTGTGTTTCATGTTGAGAAGTATTAAAGTAACACAACTTCTCCTCAGGTCTCTTTTCTTCCCAAGATTCTCTCTGTCTCCCCCAAGCTGAGGAACCTTAGCCACACCTATCTCGTTTGCCCTGCCCAGGTGAGACGGCCTTTTATTAATTAGCATCAAAATATATCAGACCAAGTAGGCTACATAGAGAAACCCTGTCTCTAAAAAACAAAAAAAAGTTTTTATTTTAATTTCTTTCATTAGAACATGCGTTGATGTATCTCACAGCTAAAAATATATTATAAATAAGTTGTGATAGATTTTACGTATCTCTGTAGCCCTGGCTATCCTGGAACTCTCTTTGTAGACCATGCGGGCCTGGAACTGAAAGATCCACCTTCCTCTGCCTTCCATGTGCTGGCATTAAAGGTGAGCACGCCACCACACCTGACTATAAGCCAAGTAAATATTGCCAATTAAGGTAGTCTTATGCCAGGTGTGGTGGCATGCCTTTAATCCTAGCACTTGGGAGACGGTGGTCAGCCTAGTGTACAAAGTGAGTCCAGGACAGCCAAGGATACACAGAGAAACTATGTCTTGAAAAACCAAAAACCGAAACAAAACAAAAAAACAAACAAAAAACTCCCAAGAAACTGTAATTTGACTAATTAAAACCTTCAGGCTGATTAGATTCCCTGTTTCAGAAAGAGGCAAGTGAAGTTACTATAGGCAGAAGCAGATGAATCGCTTGAGTTATGCCCAGCTTGGTCTCTAGAGCCAGTTCCAAGGCACACAGAGAAATCCTGTCTTGAAAAAATAAATCAGAAAGTGTTTTTTTCCCTACCTGAGATAGAGGCTGAATAGTTTTTTTGTTAGTTTTTTGTTTTGTTTTGTTTTGTTTTTGAGAGAGTTTTTCTGTGTAGCCTTGGCTGTTCTGGACTCACTTTGTAGACCAGGCTGGTCTCGAACTTGGAGATCTGCCTGCTTCTGCCTCCCATAGGCTGATTAGTTTTTATTTTGTTTTAAGATGAAGGACTCTCTGTGCTGCCTAGGCTGTCTTTGAACTCTGGATTCAAGTGATCCCCATCTCAGCATTTTGATAACTTATTTTTATTTTATATACATTGGTGTTTTGCCTGGTGTGCATGAGGGTGTTGGATCCCCAGGAACTGGAGTAATAGACAATTGTGAGCTGCCACTCGAGTGCTGGGGATTGAACTTGGGTCCTTTTGAAGAGCAGTTTAACTGTTGAACCATCTCACCAGCCCCTGTCTCAGCATTTTGATTAGCTGTGACTGCATGACATCTCACCCAACTTTTGGTTTAAGTTTTAGATTTAGCCCTGTCTTTATAGTTTCTGAATTTTTTTTAGTTAAAAATTATTATCATTATTATCATTGTGTGTGTATGCACGATGCATGTGGGTGATTATGCTGTGGCCTGTATGTATGTGCAGGTTGGAGGACAGCTTTGTAATTCTCTGCTTCTGGGCCCCAGTGATGGGACTCAGGTCAGCGGTCTTTGAAAGCAGCACCTTTACTTGCTGAGCCCTCTTGACTGTCTGAATCCTAAATACTGTTCAGTGGGACTTGGTTGTCATAAACCCATGAAACATTAGATGTGTTTCTGTTGGTTTTGTTAAGCATCTTTGTGCACGGAGATTATCTATAGTGAATGAATTGGGAAAAAAATTTCCTCCTAAATACTTTAATGAGAATATACATTTTCCCCAGTAGTCTAGTTTTTGGGTTTGAGTAGTTTCATGCAACAACCTTTTCTTTTTTTTTTTTTAAAGATTTTATTTGTTTATTATTTATACAGTACTCTGCTCCCATGTGTGCCTGCAGGCCAGAAGAAGGCACCAGATCTCATTAAAGATGGTTGTGAGCCACCATGTGGTTGCTGGGAATTGAACTCAGGACCTCTGGAAGAACAGCCAGTGCTCTTAACCTCTGAGCCATCTCTCCAGCCCCGCAACAACCTTTTCAACAACCTTTTCTTTGTATCTACTTGCACATTTACTGCCTTAAGCTAAAGTGCAACATAGAAGCCAGAAAGAACTGCATCCAATTTGGATAGGAGAGGGCTTCTTAGCACACTTCCTTTGTCAGTAATTTTTTTTCCTCTGGCTTTGTAAATCAGGAGCTCTAAGACTGCCAGCAAAGGCAAGGCAAGGAATGGTATGCCTCCTTGGGTGTGTTGCTTTTGCCCTTTAGAGACTATGTTATTTCAGAAGGGAACTGGAAAACTCAGGTCATAACTCCACTGTGAGTCATATAGTCTGCTCAGTAAAATGTTTTTACAGCTTTTGAGAATCCTCTGGACAGTGAGGATGAGTCCTGAGTTTTCAGTGGTTCTTTTAAATTTTTTTAGAAGTTTTTTTTTTCTTTTTTAAAAGATTTATGTGTATGAGTGTTTTGGCTGCATGTATGTATGTGCACTGTGTGTGTGCCTGGTGCCTGCAGAGAGGGCAGAAGGAGGCACGGAAATGGACTTAGGGACAGTTAGGAGCTGCTACGTGGGTGCTGGGAGCCAGACCACAAGTACTGCAAGAACAACAAGTGTCTTAGCTACCGAGCCATCTTTTAGTTCCTCGGTGGTGGTTCTTAACAGAAGATGATTTTTATGTCCATGTGTCTTTGTTGTTGTTTGTTTGTTTTTCAAGACAGGATTTCTTTGCGTAGCCTTGGCTGTTCTGTACTTGCTTTGTAGACCAGGCTGGCCTGAAACTCACAGTGATCCACCTGCCTCTGCCTCCTGAGTGCTGGGATTAAAGGTGTTCGCCACTACTCCTGGCTCACATCCGTCTGTCTTAAAAAAAAGATGTGTGCAGGTGTTTTTGGATGTCAGTCTTATGGGTACTACTACCCTACAGACATACCATACATACATACATACATACATACATACATACTACCATACGGACAGAGGATGCTAAATGTCAAGTAGTCCATATTACCTCCTCTCTCCTCAAAGGATTATCTGGCCACTAGTGTCAGTGTTGCCAAAGTTGCCAAACTTGGATCTACATTGTTTAATCCATTAAATTAAAAATTTTTTGAAGTAGCAATGGTAACTGCTTTCAATTAATCAGTTTCATTGAATACATCTCTGTTCAGATGGTATTCTTAAATATTTGAGAGCCACTTAAACTTACTCATTATGGGGCTGGGCATGTACCACCGTTGGTAGATGAAGCTGGGCCGGTGATCCCAATATTCAGGAAGTGGATGCAGAAGTTCAAAGAGAGCCTGGGCTACATGATCTTCTGTCCTAGACAGATAGGCCAAAAACCCAATTGGCTGTTGTGTGTGTATCTGTTTATATATTTTTGGTGCTTGGGATCAAATCCAGAGCCCTGTGCGTGTTAGGCAAGCACTCTACCACTGAGCTACACCCCTAGTTGCTCTAATACTGTCCTTATAGTTGAACTTACTAGGTTTTATGTATTCTTTCGTAAGATTGAAAAGACCAACTATGGCGTGGTGGGAGTGGCACACCTCTGTAATCCCAGTACTTGGGGAGGCAGAGGCAAGTGGAGCTCTGAGTTTGAGGCCAGCCTGGTCTACAAAACAAGTCCAGGACAGCCAAGGCTACACAGAGACCCCTGTGTGTGTGTGTGTGTGTGTGTGTGTGTGTGTGTGTGTGTGAGAGAGAGAGAGAGAGAGAGAGAGAGAGAGAGAGAGAGAGAGGAGAGGAGAGAGAGAGAGGGAGGAGAGAGAGAGAGAGAGAAGGAGGTCTCTCTGATAGTCCTGGAACTTGCTATGTAGACCAGGCTGGCCTTCAAGTCAGAGACTGACATCAAAGGTGGGGAGCACTAGGCCTTGTGCCATATTGCTTTTGTTTAGGTATTAGATGCAGGCCCTTGTTTGTGCTAAGCGTGTGCCACAGTCCTGAGCTGCGTTCCCAGGCTTCCCAGACCCCTCATCCCGCTTTGGAACAGGGTCTTACTATGCAGTCTGGGGTGGCCTGGAACTTGTGAGACCAGGCTGGCCTCAGAGATCCTCCTGCCTCCATGCCTTCAGAGTGCTGAGATTAAAGTTGAGAACCACCACTCCTGGCTTTGTTTTTGAGGCCTGTAGTTCTAGGATTCAGTGCTGTAATATCTGTGTCTAGAAATTTTCTTAGTTTTACCTCTTAGTCTTTTAACTTCATTTTTCATTCAGTGTGAATGGTTGTCATTTTAGTGCAGGGAATATATAGACTGTGGCTTACTGGGGAGATTGTTTGAAGAGGTCTAGTAAGCCTCTTGGTAAGTGTGGATTAGTTATATTGTGCCAAAATGAAGGATAAGTCAGTAGTTCATAAGTAACTAGGAAAAAGGTTGTAGTGTCCACATAAGCTGTTAGACTGCTTTTTCATTGCTCAAGATTTTCAGCGTGCTAAGATGATTACTGATATGGATGTAACGGTAGATAGATTGTTGAGAGGTAAGCCAGGGGTGATGGCTCATGCCTGTAATCCCAACAGACATTTGGGAGGCTAAGGCAGGAGGCTTGCATAAGTTCTAGGCTAGCCTGAGTTACAGTATGAGACACTGTCTCAAAAAACAACCCCAAACACAACAAAAAAGCAGTGGTTGGATTTTAGAGCTAAACAAATGGCTTCTGCCTGACTTTATAGTACAGATGGAGACGTGGAACTGAAATGGTTTATTCAGGGCCAAAGCTCTAGTGCTTCCTTACTGTTGTGGCACATTGCCCATTTGCGTGGCAACCTTTGCCTGTAATCCCTTCACTGTAAAGCCAGCACTCTGGAGGCTGAAGCAAGATTGAGAGCTTGAAGTGAGCTTGGGCAAGGCTCTGTCTAAAAACAAAAAGCTCAAATAAAAATACCCCCAGATAACCTTTGCTAAGGCAGAAACTTCAGTTATGAAAGGGAAAAATGGTGATAAGACTTGGTAATATATTGCATAGAGGGAGATAAAGCTGGGAAAATGGAGAGGACTTGACCAAGATGGAGGAATTGAGGGGAACCATTTTGAAATACTAAGTGTAGACTTGTAAAATGTTACTACCAGGAAGTTTTGAAAGGGACTGAAGGCAAAGCAGCCAGAGCACACAGGCTGAGTGGTAGAACTGGAATAAGGGCTTGTCCCCTGACCTTCATGTCAGGGTGTTGGCACATAGCCCTCCTGCTAGTGTGAGTGGAGCATCTAGTGACTCTGTGCTTTGTACATGTCACCTCAGAGGTTAGAGAGTAGGGCAGTTATATCATCAAAATACAGGGTAGAAAAGGAAAGGAAAAAAATTAAAAATTGAACATAGAGTTGAATGTGCAAACTAAAGCTTGTGAAGCTGGCTGGCCACAATGGTCTTGTCTTTAACCCTAGCATTTGGGAGGTGGAGCTAGAGAGATCAGGAGTTCAAGATTGGCCTTGGCTACATTCTGAATTTGAGACCTTCTGTTTCTCCTTAAAACACACACACACACACACACACACACACACACACACACACACACAGGGAAAGAAAAGAACTTCTGCAAGGAGATGCCAAAGGGACTGAAGGAATGCTAAGATTTGTCTTGAATAAATTGCCTTTTCTCCTGCAAGAGAGGAGGGATCGACAGGGGCTCTGTGTAGACTAGATTTGCCTCAAACCTTCAATCCTTCCTAGTTCTAAGACACCTACCAGGTTATAGCTGCTAGTCTGGTTGTTAAATTTTATATTTGTGAATTTTTTTGGGTGATGGTGGTAATAGAGTCTCATGTAGCCCAGGGTATCTTTTGTCTCCCTATGATTCTGAAGCTAGCCTAAGAAGCTTGATTCTCTTGCCTCTGCCTTTGAGCGTTGGGATTGCTGGCATATGCCACTTTCCCTAACCTGATAACTCTTAATTATAGTCTGATAATATTGTAATGAATGGAGTAGTATGTACACATCTTAGTGGAAACAGGAATGTGCGAAGGGAAACTGTTTATTGAGCACCTAACCTATGCTCAGGTTCCCGCCCCGCCCCCCCCCCCCCCCTTTTTTGAGACAGCTTCTCACTGTATAGGCCATCCTGGACTTGAACAGATATGGTACCATAGTTTGGGTTTGAATCAACTATTCTTCTGATTCTTCCTCTTTCTTGCAGCTGGATATTAAGTTTTGGAGACCAAAATGGTAATGTTTTCTAGAGTTACAATGAGACAAAGTCATAGGCTTTGATTATGCCACACTTTTTTTTTTTTGGTCTGATGTTTTGGGAATTTTTAGGACATAGTATGGAACAAAAGACAAAAAAAAATCTTGCCCGTATAGAACTTATGTTTTGGAATAGAGCAAGCCAAAATTTAGGTCTTGCCCTGTCTTGATGCTGGAGTCTACTTCTCTTCATTTTATCATACTATATGAGAGGGCAGGTGAGATAGCTCCCAGGTAAAAATGCTGGCTGCTAAGCCTGTTATCCTGAATTCAATTCCTGGGACCTACATGGTGGGAAGAGAGGACTAATTTCTGTAAGTTTTCCTCTGATGTCTGCATATGCATTCAGACATCAGTACAAGCACACATACACGCACACACCTGCACACACACACACACACACACACACACACACAAATAATAAAGGAAATAGAATTAAAAAATAAGACCAAGTACTCAAGAGGGTGGGGTGGGTGATTCAGACAAGGGCAATTGAGTATTGGAGTCTGAACCAACAGCAAGAAGCATCTCAGGCCTTGGGATACATGGTTGCATAGGTCATCCACTTGAAGTTGCGGAGTTAAGACACGGCTGGAGCCCTAGCTTCCTCCCTGTGGATACACCAGTGCAAGTGAATTTGACCAGCAGGATGAGAACTGTCAGGATAGTACGGGGAATAGTGAAAGGTTTTGACTTACAGGATGGAAACTTAGCTTTTAGCCTATGAAGTGTTGTGTTGCTAGCGGCTTTGTGCATGCTAGGCAGGCCTCAGCTGTTGGCCTCTTACAAAATGATTGTCCCAGTTGGGTTTGTTGACTATTTTCAGCGTGAAGAGGGTCACAAGACCCTAACCTGAGTAATATCCAGCCACAAGCAAGAGTCACCAGAAAAGAAGGAGCCTCAATTGAGAAAACGCCTCCCCAAGATTAGGCTGTCCACAGCCTGTAGGGCATTTTCTTAATTGGTGAGTCATGGGAGAGGGCCCAGCCCACTGTGGGTAGGGACACCACTGTGCTGGTAGTCCTGAGTTCTATAAGCAGCCAACAGCTGAGCACTCAGGATGTCAGTTTTTTGGTTGCATAAGTATATATGTATGCAAATGCCAAATGAAACCAATTACTTTGAGGAGGGAGGGGGGAAGAGAGAGAGAGAGAGAGAGAGAGAGAGAGAGAGAGAGAGAGAGAGAAAGAGAGAGAGAGGAGGAGAGAGGAGAGAAGAGAAGCATAAACACAAGACCCAACACTGTTACATAACAAGAGGAGGAAATCAAGAGTATTGGGATGTTACCACAAAAACTCAGCTTTCACCTTAAAGAAGAATAAGAGGTGGTTTGTTCTGGAGCCATATTTGAGTGACCATGGTCTAGGAATATAGAGAGTTAGGCTACCCTAAATCTAAGGAATGTGGAAGCAGTTTCATGAAGTTTTGTAGTTTTACATAACTTAAAATATCAAGGGCATTTAAAAATACATTGGTGGTTAAACCCTGTCTCGAAAAAACAAAAGCAAAACAAAACAAAACAAAACAAAACAAAAACATTGGTGGGTACAGCAGAGCGGTAGGTACAACAAGATAGGGAAAGCTTTTTCATAGGCCTCAGATGCTGTCTGATGACATTCTTTAGCTTTAGGTTGGTGGAAGCTTTTAAGTTAATGGATTCCAAAAGGTTTTCATTTGTTAGTCACAGAATGCTAGTCACAGAGAGATAGGCAAGGTGTCTTAGGGTTTCCACTGCTATGAAAGGGACACCAGCGGGCTGTGGTGGCACATGCCTTTAATCCCAGCACCTGGGAGGCAGAGGCAGGCGGATGTCCGTGAGTTCGAGGCCAGCCTGGTCTACAAAGTGAGTCTAGGACAGTCAAGGCTGCACAGAGAAACCCTGTCTCGAAAAAACAAAAACAAAACAAAACGACAACAACAAGGACACCAATGACCATGGCAACTCTTATAATTATTTTAAAAAGTAACCTGCTAGCTTCCCATCATCAAATGATTTATTTACTTTATGTGCATTGGTGTTTTCCCTGCATGTATTTCCATCCATTCTTTTGTATGAGAGTAAAAATCTTTGGGTTTTGGATTTTTCTGCTGCTGTGGCAACAGTTAAGATAACTAGATAGTGGCACATGCCTCTAATCTCAGCATGTGGGAAGCTGAGGCAGGAGGATCTTGATTTAGGCCAGCTGGAGATACATAATGGACTCCATTTATGGTATGTGTGTTTGTTTGCATGTGTATGGGCAGGTATACTTGGAGGCCCAAGGTTGACAATCATCCTCAATTACTCTTCCACCTTTGTTGAGTAAGGGTCTCTTAATCAAACCCAGAGCTCAGAGATATAGCTAGTCTAGCTGGCCAGCTTGCTCTGGGGAATCTACCTTCTAAGGGTGGAATTACAAACAGGCTGCCATACCATACTAGGGGGATTTGAACTTAGGTCTTCAAGCAGTTTAGCTTCTAAGCCATCTCCTCAGCCTGTTCTTTTTTTTTTTTTTTAAGCTTTACTCTTAAAAAGATTATTATATTTTATGTGTATGAGTGTTTTGCCTGCATATATGTATGTGCTCTACATGTGTGTCTGGTACTCAGATCAGAACAGAGTTTTGGATCCTCAGGACTGGAGTCACAGATGGTTGTGAGAGGGCATGTGGGTGCTGGGAAGTGAACCAAGTCCTCTGAAAGAGCAACAAGGGCTCTTAACAGCCGAGCCATATCTTCAGCACTTGTCTTTTTTATTGTTTAAGACAGGGTATCATTCTGTGTCCCAGGCTATCTTGGAGGTTGTTATAACTCTTTTCTTTTGTTTTTGTTTTTCGAGACAGGGTTTCTCTGTGTAGCCTTGACTGTCCTGGACTCACTTTGTAGACCAGGCTGGCCTCGAACTCACAGTGATCCCCCTGCCTCTGAGCTGGGATTAAAGGCGTGCGCCACCACTGCTTGGCTCATAATTCTTCTTTCAAGTGTGTGAGCCCCAAGTGATATTTTTGACTCTCCTCTTGGAAACTACAGATAAGAGCCACTGATCTGGGATTTGCCTTTTTATTCTCTTATTGTTACTTTTTTGTTTTATTTAAATTTTTAAATTATATTTGTTGGTCTGTTTGTGTGTGGGTGCGTGTGTTCCATGGTGTGCATGTAGAGGTCAGAGGACAACTTGACAGGAGTCCATTCTTTTGTATAGAATCCAGGTCACTGCGAGTTCGTTACCTCTTAAAAAATGTTTTTTGGGTCAGTGAGATAGCTCATCTGATAAAAGCACTTGTCATGTAAGTCAGATACCTGTGTTGGATTCCTGGATCTAGTGGTGGAAGGAAAGAGGACAGTTTCTGAAAATTATCTTGTGATTTCCATATGTGCTGTAGCCCAGGCTGACCTGGAACTCAACTATGTAGCCCTTAAACTCACAGAACACTGTCTGCTTTTGCCTTCTGACGGTATTAAAGATGTATACTGCCACATTTATTTTTTGAAGATTTATTTATTTATTATTATATATACAGTGTTTACCTACACACCAGAAGAGGGCACCAGATCTCATTGTAGATGACAGTGAGCCACAATGTGGTTGCTGGGAATTGAACTCAGGACCTCTGGAAGAGCAAGCAGTGCTCTTAACCTCTGAGCCATCTCTCCACCTTGTAAAATTTATCATCATCATCATCATCATCATCATCATCATCATCATCTGAGTGGTGGTGTGCATGCCTTTAATCCCAGTACTTGGGAAGCAGAGGCAGGCGGATCTCTGAGTTCTAGGTAAGCCTGGTTTATAGAGTGAGTTTCAGGACAGCCAGACCTGCACAGAGAAGCCTATCTAAAAAAACAAAACAAACTAATAAAAAAAAAAAACAACCTTAATTTCTTTTTGTCTCTAATGACCATAGGTGATGCCATGGAGAGTGGAAAACCTGGTCCAGTACAGGTTGTTTTGGTCCAGAAAGAGCAACATTCCTTTGAGCTAGAAGAGAGAGCCTTGGCCAGCATCCTCCTGCAGGACCACATCCGAGATCTTGATGTGGTGGTAGTATCAGTGGCTGGTGCCTTTCGAAAGGGCAAGTCCTTCATTCTGGACTTTATGCTGCGATACTTATATTCTCAGGTAAGGAAGATTTAGTTTATTTCAAAGTAGAAAATGAGAAAAGTATGTTCATGAATTATCTTTGATGTGTAAAAGTACGTAAGATTTGGTGAGAGCTGGGAGTGGTAGCACACGCCTTTAATCCCAGCACTCGGGAGGCAGAGGCAGGCAGATTGCTGTGAGTTGAAGGCCAGCCTGGTCTACAGAGTGAGTCCAGGTCAGCCAAGGCTACACAGAGAAATCTTGTCTCAAAAAACTTTAAAAAAAAAAAAAAAATTTGGTGCGATGTATATAGTATAGTGGGAAAGTGCTTGCCTAGTATGTGTGAGGCCCTGTATTTTATCCCCAGTGTCCCAGGAAGTGAAACCAAAGATGTAATGGAACATCTTGCTTCTCTTGTAGAAGGAAGGCGGTCATTCAAACTGGTTGGGAGACCCAGAAGAACCACTGACAGGATTTTCATGGCGAGGAGGCTCTGACCCAGAAACCACTGGGATTCAGATTTGGAGTGAAGTTTTCACTGTGGAGAAGCCAGGTGGTAAAAAGGTAAGGATGTTAAAGAAAAGAAAAAGACTTAGACATTATAACAGAATAACCAAATGAAAACATGTTTCTTTTCTTTTCTTGAGGTAGAGTTGTTTTGGTAAGTATGCCAGACTGGCCTGGAATCCAGAGAACCCTGCGTCAGCTGCCATTGTGCTGGGATCGTAGGTGCACGCTACCTTGCTTGGCTCTAGATGAGAACTTTAACTTATACTGTGTTAATTCAATCAAAACATAGTTCTGATGCTCGTAAGTCCATGCTAACTCCTATCTCCTAATGTAATTGCTTTTATTTTCTGTTGAGCTTTTTGACAACAGATCCTACATACTTATCTAGATCCTTTACTAAATAACAAGCCTGACTCAGGGAGGTGTTAGTTACATTTTATAGTAATGTTTGCTTTGTAAAACTGACTACAGACTCAAACATCCCTTCCATCTTTGAATTCCTTTAATGAAAGCCACTCTGCTGTTTTTTAAAAAATGTTGTAAAACAAAAGAAAGCAGCTATTAGAGCAGCATGTGGTGTTCATACCTCTAGTCTTAGGTCACAACTTAGAAGGCATCTGGACTTCTGAAAGTGTACATAAGCAAGCTTGGCGTGGTGACGTGCCTGTAGCCCTACCCTCTAGAGGCCGGGCAGGAAGATGGGCTCATATTTGAGGCCAGATGAGTTGTAAAGTGTGGGACCCTGTTTCAAAAACGAAAAAGTGGTTTGGAAGTTTACTGTGTCAGTGCGTGCTGTGAGTTTACTGTGTCAGTGTGTGCTGTTTCTCCGTGTTGAGTACACATGTGGCTTCTGCTCTTCAGAGTCCGGTGGGCCCCTTGTGGCCTCTTCAGTCTCATTTCCCTACCTAAGACATGTGTATAGGGAGCTTTTGCTCGGTTGGCGTATCGCACTGATGATTCAGTTCATCCTGTAGAAGCGTCTGGCTCACTGGCTTTTAGTACATACACAAAGCTGAGCAGGCATCGTCACCATCTGACTCCAGAATATTTATTTCATTACTTCAAAAGAGGCCTCCAGTATTGTTAGCAGTAGGAGGTGTAGCCTGGTTGGGGAGCTAGGTGGGTTGCACTTCACCTTCCTCTCTCTCCCTTTCTGTCTGTCTTCTCCCTTTCCCTGCCTTCGTGTCTTTTCTGGTACTGGGAATTGAACCTAGAACGTACTAGGCAAATGTTCTACCTCACAGTTACATCTTCAGCATCTCCATGGAGCTGTCTATTCATATGATACAAGTGAAATGATGATTTTTGGGTCTCGCCTCCTCCATTCAGCCTAATTCTCTTATAGCATTCATTAGTTCTTCACTCCCTTCCATGACTGAACAATATTCCATTATATGAAAATACTGTAACTTTTTTACTCATAGTTTGTGAATATTTAGGTTGCTTATACCTTTCGTATATTATAAATAATGCTGCCAGGACATGCCTGTAATCCTAGTACTTGGGAAGCTGAGACTTGAGTTTCAGGCTTGAGCTGTAGTGTGAGACCCTGTCTACACTGACCTCTCCCCTTAGAACAAACACAACAGAGCTTGGATACTTGGTTCAGTGGCTCAATAGCATTTGTTGGTGCTCTTTTAGAGGACTGGGTGCTCTAAAACACTGGTACACAAAATCTTCACATACACAAAATAATAAAATAAACACATCTAAACATAAAAACAAAAAACACTGCTTGCCATAAACATCTATGTGCAGGTTTTCCTAAGATTGAAGCTCTCTTGTGTCTGTCCATATGTTTGCTTTTTGTGTCTGTGACAAATACCTGAGACACAACATAAGGGAGGAAAGATTTATTTTGGTTACAGCTTCTGAAATGTCAGTCTCAACTGTTTATTGCTGGGGCCTGAGGCTAAGCTGCATGACAGGAGGCGTGTGATGAGGTAAGGTTGACTGTTGTGGTGGAAGCATATGGTGGAGCAAAGCAGCTCACTTTGCAGTGGACAGGAAGTTGGAGACCCACAGGAAGGGCAAACACATGCTTCAGAGTTATGTCCTGAGCCACCACTTCCACATTCAGTATGAACTCATCAGTGGGCTACCTTTGATGAGGGCAGTGCCCTCACATGATAGTCACTTCTTAATATTAGATTCAGGACCAAGTCTTCAACAAAAGAGCTTCTTGGGAAAAATGGTACATGTGTCTCTGTCACATGGCAACTCTGTGACTAATTTTATTATTATTTTAAGATTTACCTATTGGCGCACACCTTTAATCCCAGCACTCGGGACGCAGAGGCAGGCGGATTGCTGTGAGTTTGAGGCCAGCCTGGTCTACAAAGTGAGTCCAGGACAGCCAAGGCTACACAGAGAAACCCTGTCTCGAAAAACAAAAGCAAAAACAAAAACAAAAAAGATTTCTTATTCATTATGTATACAGTGTTCTACCTGTATGTAACACCTGCGGCCAGAGGAGGGTACCAGATCTCATTATAGATGGTTGTGAGCCACCGTATGGTTGCTGGGAATTGAACTCAGGACCTTTGAAAGAGCAACTAGCACTCTTAACCTCTGAGCCATCTCTTCAGGCCCTCTTTATTACTTTTTAAACTTTTAAAAAAATGTATGGGTGTTAGGCCTACATCTATTTCTGTACACCATGTGCATGCAGTGCTTACAGAGGCCAGAAGAGGGCATTAGCTCTCCTGAACTGCGCTTAAGGATGGCTGTGAGCCAGAAATGTAGATGCTGGGACTCAAACTCAGGTTCTCTGAAGAGCGTCCAGTGCTCTTAACCATTGAGCCATCTCACCAGCCTGTGACTAACTTAAAAAAAAAAAGCCTAATACCTTCTAAAGATAATTCTACCAGCCTATGTGTATATTTTAGCAGTGCAGGAGACTTTATTTTCTACATATTTCCAGCATCTGATACTGTTTTTTCTTTATTTTTCTTTTCCCTTCCTTCATTTCCTTTTGTGTAAGATTAGATTTTAAACCAAAGTTGGTCTCCAATTTGTTACCTTAGCCTCCTGAGTCCAATATGCTTGGCTTATTTGTTCTTTTTATGTGTATTAGCTTATTTGATGGCCTGTATACACCTCTGAATAGTCCCTACTCCTTTTGTTTTGAGACATCTGTGGGGTGGGTGTGTTTGTGTGTGTATTCCTATGTTGGTGCATGTGTATTTATATGTGTTTGTATATATGTTTGAGGCCAGAGGAGAGCCTTAGCCTTTGGTGTCATCCTTAGGAATTTTATTTATCTCTTTTGAGACAGTGTATCGTTGGCCTGGGGCTTACCAGTTAGGCTAGACTTTTGGCCAGTGGGCCGCAGGGGTTCTCATGTCTCTGCCTCCCCAGTGTTGGGATTAGAAGTGCACACCTTGAAGTCCAGGATTTCACATGGGTTCTGGGGACTCAAACTCAGGTCCTTATGCTGTGAGGCAAGAGCTTTACTGACCAAGCCATCTCCTCTCCAGCTCCATTGTGTGTGTGTGTGTGTGTTTAATAGCCAACTTTGTTGAAGTTATTTTTCTAAAACTGTGTTTGTTTCTCTTAGTTTATTTCTTTTTTTCTTTTTTTTAAGATTTATTTATTAAGTATACAGTGTTCTGTCTGCATGTATGTATACCTGCATGCCTGAAGGGGGCATCAGATCTCACTATAGATGGTTGTGAGCCATCTCTCCAGTCCCTTAGTTTATTTCTTAACTCAGCTATCACACAAATAATTGACTCTTATAAAAGGCTTCACAACATCATCTGAGAAGTTTAAGTCTGTTCTTAACCCTCTATGCTAATTTGCCTCATTCCCAGCAAACATCCTAATGATACTTTCACTTTGTAGTTTTCCTTATCTCCAGCTCCTTCCTACTGATTTTCTTGGACCACTTTCTGTGGCTCAATCAGTGCTTCCTCTCCTAACTTCTTCCCTGGCTGGCAGGAAGTCCTGCCTTATTCTCTCCTCTGCCTATTGATTGGTTGTAAGCTGCCTTATTGACATAACAGGACAGTTGGGGAGCTGGGTTTATATAACATTTAGACAGGAAATCAAAATTTAAACTATACAATAACCTTATGTCTACACAACTTAGTAGGTATGAAGTGCTAAGTCATTGGTTTTCATTTGTATTTACTAGTGACTAATGGTATTGAACATTTTTTTCAGGTATTTAAGAGCCATTTGTACTTCTTTGGAATAATGTCTGTTCAAATCAAATCCAGAATTAAAAAATTTTTTCATTTTATCTGTATTGGTGTTTTGCATATGTGTATGTCTGTACCACATGTGCAACTGTTATGAGATGCTGTGTGGGTGCTGGGAGTTGAACCCAGGTCCTCTGGAAGAGTAGCAAATGCTCTTAACTACTGAACTGTCTTTCTAGTCCCTGACTTATCTTTGTAAATTATCTTACAGATAGCAGATTAGCCAGGTGTGGTGATGTACACCTTTAATCCCAGAACTCAGGGAAGCAGGGAAGTGAGTTCAAGGCCAGCTTGATCTGTGGATGGAGTCCAGGACAGCCAAGGCTACAGAGAGAAACCCTGTCTCAAAAAGCCAAACCAAACAAAATAAAACAACAAAGCAGCAGGTTTCCTTGTGATTTTCCTACGTACTTGGTGTTGGTTGGCCCTTCCCCTCGCCCCCTCCGCTTTGTCCCCACTCCCATTCAGATCACGTCAGCCCCAGTGTTGCCCCTTCTACTTTCAGGTCATGAGCCTTCTGCTAACTCACCTCTCTCAAGGCCTCCCTTTCCCACTCTTGTGGGTCCAAACATTCACCCACATAATAATGCTTATATAAATAATTAGAAGCTGGCATCTGTATATGAAACAAAACATGGTGCTTGTCTTTCTGAGCCTGAGTCACCTTGTTAGTACACTTTTCATTCCCATCCACTTTTCTGGGAATTTCATTGCTCTTTATGGCTGAATAAAATTCTTTTGTTTACATGTACCACATTTTAATTCATTTATCATCTAGGGTGATTCTTTTTTTTTTTTTTTTTGTTTGTTTGTTTGTTTTTCGAGACAAGGTTTCTCTGTGTAGCCTTGGCTGTCCTGGACTAACTTTGTAGACCAGGCTGGCCTCGAACTTACAGTGATCCGCCTGCCTCTGCCTCCGGAGTGCTGGGATTAAAGGCGTGCGCCCACCACCGCCTGGCTATGATTCATTTTCTTTTCTTTCTTTCTTTCTTTCTTTTTTTAAAGATTTGTTTATTTATTATGTATACAATGTTTTGCCTGCATGTACATCTGCACACCAGAAGAGGGTAACAGATCACATTATAGATGGTTATGAGCCACCATGTGGTTGCTGGGAATTGAACTCAGGACCTTTGGAAGAGCAGACAGAGCTCTTAAGCGCTGAGCCATCTCTCCAGCCCTGTGATTCATTTTCTTATTGTGACTAGAGAAGCAGTAGACATGGATGAGCACGCGTCTCTGTGGTAGCATATGGAGTCTTCTGGTATGCATGCGGTGGTGTAGCTGAATCAGATGGGAATTCTATTTTTAATTTTTAAGCCACTGATTTCCATAGTGGTTCTTCCAGTTTACATTTCCAATAAGTAAGTATTTTAGGATTTAATTTAAAAAACTGTCAAAACATGAAATGCTTGTGGGTAGTGAGATATAAGTGGCTGGCTATGACATTGACGGTTTCCTTTGGGATAATTTTATCCTTTTTTTGTTTTGTTTTGTTTGTTTGTTTGTTTCGAGACAAGGTTTCTTATTGTAGCCTTGGCTGTCCTGGACTTGACCAGGCTGGCCTCGAACTCAAATCAGTCTGCCTGCCTGTGCCTCCCGAGTGTGGGGATTGAAGGCGTATGCCACCATGCCTGGCTTAAATTTATTTTTCTTCGTGTTGCTTCATGTGCCTGTGTTTTACAGCATCTCACCAGGTCAAAGAAGATACTCCCCAGTGAAGTACTGTTATCAAACCAAGGCACCTAATTGCATTTTTCTGATAGAACCTACAAGCAGGTGTTGGGTGGCTTATGTAAATGCTACTTTCAAAATTTCCTTTTGGTTTTTGAGAAAGGATGTTATTCTGTAGCCATGCTGGACTTCTTATGTGGTCCAGGCTGACCTTGAACATATGGCTGTCCTCTTGCCTCAGCTTTTCAAGTGCTGGGATTACAGGATACCGGGGCCAGCTCTGTACTTTTGATTTATTCTTCGCATTCTCCTCTTTATTTTTCCTTTCTTTCTCGTTTTTTTAGGTTGCAGTTGTTCTGATGGATACCCAGGGGGCATTTGACAGTCAGTCAACTGTGAAAGATTGTGCTACCATCTTTGCTTTAAGCACCATGACTAGTTCTGTTCAGGTAATATTCTCCTCAGCTCCCGTCCTTTTTCCCACCTTCCCCCTTTCCCTCCCTTTCCCCCTCCTTCTGGGGATTGGCCCTAGGATCTTGACAGTGCTAGGCAACTATTATATTGAGCTCTGTAGTCTGTTAGTTATTTTCTGTTAATAATGCACTTCTTGTGGTTGTATATGAGTGGGATTTTTGTTTCGTTTTATTTTGCTTTATTTGTTTTTCAAGACAAATTATTTGTTTCTCTGTGTAGCCTTGGCTGTCTTAGAACTCACTCTGTAAACCAGGCTAGCCTTGAACTCACATAGATCTACCTGCTTCTGCCTCCACAGTTCTGGGATTAAAGGTATGTGCCACCATCCTCTGTCTATAAATGTCCTTTTTAGACTATGTTCTAGTTTGCTTTTCTGTGGCTGTGATAAACAACTGTGATTAAAACCAACTTGGGGAAGAAAAGGTTTATTTGGCTTACACTGATAGATCATGATCCATTATTGAAGGAAGTCAAGGCAAGAACTCAAGGCAGGGATCTGGAGACAGGAACCCTAGAGAATGTTGCTTACTGGCTCTTTCTGTTCATGCTTAACTAGTATGTGTATGTATCTATATCTATATCTATAAATATCTGTACATATATATAGTTCAGGCCTACCTGTCTAGGTGTGGTGCCACTTTCAGTGGGATGGACTCTCCCACATCAGTCACCAATCAAGAAAGTCTCTTCCGTGGCTCAGTGGTTAAGAGCACTGGCTGCTCCTCTAGAGAACCTGGTTTAATTCCCAGCACCTGCATGCAGCTCATAACTGTCTGTAACTCCAGTTCCAGGTGATCCATGGCACCAGGCATGCATGTGGTGCACATAGCGTGCATGCAGGCAAAGTACCCACACACATAAATAAAATAATAAATTTTAAAAGGAAAGAAAAAAAAATCTCTTCCAGTTATAGCTACAAGACAATCTGATTGAGGAAATTATTCAGTTCAGGTTTCTGGTTTTCCAGGTGACTTCATGATGGTGTCAAGTTGTCAAAATTTAACCAGCACAAACTACACACATAACTTAAGCTCTTACAAGCACAAAAGAAGTTACTTTTTTTTCTACTTATATAGTTATGTACAAAGTATTTCAAGAAAAATCTAAACCTCTTAAACTGAATCTACAAAGAAGGAATTTTGTGATTTTAATCTTATATTCTTACTTTTTCCAAAAGATAAATAATACATTCAGTAGTCAGTATATGTATGTATGTATGTATGTATGTATGTATGTATGTATATATGTGTGTGTGTATATATATATATATAAAATCTTCCTCATATGCTTAAATGCAAAGCCTCAATTGTACAAAGCTCCATCTAGCGCTAAGCTTATTTGGGACTTGTCTGGGGTAAGCCAGAGTGCTATCAATCTTGATTTTGTTTTCTAGATTTACAATTTATCCCAGAACATTCAGGAAGATGATCTTCAGCAGCTACAGGTAACAAGAAAGGGCAATGGGAATAGTGGGTAAAAGATAAAAATATCACATATTTGCTATCCTGTATGAAATATAGACATGAAAGAAGAAGTGGGGCCTGTCTGAGTACAGGAAGGAGAGCAGAGTGGAGGAGAGACGGGAGAAAAAGGCGGTGGGTACTGGGAAGAGGTGCTTAGGTGTTGCAGTACTTGTTGCAACAGCTTGAGTGCTGAGTTTGAATCTCCAGCACTCACATAAAGTGAACAACCAGGTGTGCTGGCGCATGCTTTTTATCACAGCACTCAAGAAGTAGAGGCATGTAGATTTTTGTAAGTCTACATAGTGAGTTATAGCATGGTGGTCTGCTAACCCCAGTGCTGGAGAGGTAGAAATAGCAGGCTCTTGGAGCCTACTGACCAGTAGTCTAGGCAGTTGGCTAGCTCCAGATTCAGTGAGAGACACTGTCTCATAAACTAAGCTTGAAAGGTATAGAAGACACCTGACAGTATCCCCTGGTCTCACACCTGCCACAATATGCATATACATCTCACATCCACCCGTGTGTATATATGCTCAGTCACGTGCATATGCATATACATACAACACACACATTACACAAACACAGCAAAAACATACACATAAAAATAAAAGAAATAAAAGTAGCAGCTGCAAGTATGTATTTCTCATAAATTTATTTGTTTATTAACTTGTATTTTGAGACAGGATTGCTATGAGTAGTGGGATTGAATTTGGGTTGATGATGTATTTCCTCAGCCTCAAGGCTTGATTTTTTTGCTGTTATTAAGACTGTGCACACTGCTCTTGTGAGAGTAGAGACCTAGAGGCAGATTTCCAAACATTTCTTTAGTTGTCAGTCCTACTCCCCCTTCCTTCTTGCAAGGAACTCAGTTTTTCATTTCTCAGCTGTTTAAGGAGTCTACTAAGAGAATGTTTTATTTTTTCGGTCTCTGCTTCCCCCTCCCCCACTTGTTGTGGGGGGGCCAGAAAAGGACACTTGCTCTCTGTGCTCATAGTGACTAACAAATGCTCATGGTGATTAAAGGTTACCACACCTAGCCAAGTTAATATTTTGATTTTTTTAAAGATTTATGTTATGTGTATGAGTGTTTTTACTGAATATATAAATGTGCCTGGTGTTGGATACCCTGGAACTGGAGTTCCTGAGCCTCCATGTGGGTGTTAGGAATTGAACCCAGGTCCTCTAGAAGAACAAGTGCTCTTAAGCACTGAAAAATCTCACTAGTTCCCAAATATTTTGCAAAAGAATGCCATAAAACTCTTCTAAATAAAGTTGCTCTATAAGCCACTAACTCTTCTATTTTAAAGCTCTTCACAGAGTATGGTCGTCTGGCAATGGATGAAATTTTCCAGAAGCCCTTCCAGGTAAAGCACTATGAATGTCATTCATGTCTTTGTTTAGTTCATAGTTCAACGACGTGCAGCTTACAGCTCAGATCTGTACCTGTAAGCTACAGTTTGTTTTTATTTTGAGACTGAATCTATTTATTTTCCTCACACTGGTCTTCTTCACTCTGCCCTTGCCCCCTTTGGAAGGACCAGCAGAAAGTAATAGAGTACTAATGGTAGTTAGTCTTGAACATGCACTTACACAGTGTTGTAACTCTGTTCTGCTCTGTCATACAGACACTGATGTTTTTGGTTCGAGACTGGAGTTTCCCTTATGAATATAGCTATGGACTGCAAGGAGGAATGGCATTTTTGGATAAGCGTTTACAGGTAAGTGGGAAATCTGAATAACTTTCTAAAGGTACTAACTTTTTTCTTTGCTTATGAATATTGTATTTAAAGCATTTTATTAAAAGTGATACTCTTAAATTTTTATAAATATTAGCATAATATTTTTTGTTTAAAAATTTTTAAATTACATGTATTAATGTGTGTGTGATAGAGAAAGAAGCAAGTGCTTCAGTACTTATGTGAAAGTCAGAGGACAGCTTGTGGGAATTAGTGCTCTCTTTTCACAAGGTGGGTCTCAGGGATCAAACTCAGGTCAGCAGACTTGGTGGCAAATATTTTTACCTGCTGAGCCATCTTTCTAGCCCTAGAATAAATTTTTCATGATAAAATTGAAGCACCTGGGTATATAATATACAGGTACTGTGGAGAGGAACTCTGAACAAAAGGCCATTAGAATTACAATTTCCAGATGTTATTTTGAATCAGATTCTACATATGCCTTTAGAATGTCAAGCAGAATAGTAGTTCTGTTCTTATTCAGTATTATTTGCTTTGGCGTATATATAAACACGTCTAGCCTGTTCTCTAAAACCGAAGCACAGGAGGCCTTTGTCAGTCACTGCCAGCTTATTGGACCCTCCTTCTGGCCCACAAGGCTTCTGTTCTTGAGTGTTGTGTAGTGCTTCTGAAAACCAAATTTTTGGTACCTGCTGTCAGCTATGGGAGCCTAGTACACATTGATGCACTTACTGCTTTTGGGGTCCTGGATCTTCCCATTGGTCTCTCTGATTCGTCAGTGGGGTTGTCTTCTCTGTCTTTATGCTAGGGGCTGTCAATGGGGAAAATATTGTCTTCGGCTGCTAAACTTGATTTTCCTTGGCAGGTGAAGGAACATCAGCATGAAGAAATTCAGAACGTTCGAAATCATATTCACTCATGTTTCTCCGATGTCACCTGTTTTCTCTTACCACATCCAGGGCTCCAGGTGGCCACAAGCCCTGACTTTGATGGGAAATTGAAAGGTGTGTTGCAGACATTGCTGTTGTACATGACTTGATCTTTGCAACTCCATAGAGCAGTAAGAGTCAATTATGAGTTCTGAACAATTATGTTCTGAGAGTGAATGTGGTCTCCACAGAAGAATAGTGTTAGTCTAGCTTAGAATTTGCTCCTGGCTTAATATGGCCGTCAGAAGTATTTTGTCTGTTTCACCAACTGAGAAGGAGGTGATGTTGTTCTTCAGGAATCTTTCTAAGAAACATGGTTCCTGCTTTATAAGAGATGAAAGTGCTAAACAAAGGAAGCCTGAAACCTAAGACATCCAATAAAAAGTACCATATACATAGCCAAATTACTTATTTGTGCTTTTAGCAAAACCTGATGCAATGTCAGGAAGTGCTGGGTCTATGGTTGGTTAGAGAATCAGAGTTGGGAGGCTTGGGTACCATTATCTTATTTTTGTTGCTTTTTCTTGGAGGCCTTGAGTCACCTAATGGCTGGCCCACAGTTTATACCTGTTAGGCGGTTTGTTTATAGGCTTTTCTGAGCCTCTTAATTTTCTCTAAAACATTGATAATAGTAGCTGCCAGCTTTGCAGTGCAGTTGGGTTCCCAGTGTTGTGCAAAGTGCTCTACATACTAAGCTCACAGTAATTCCATGAAGTTGCATCATTTTCTTTATCTCAACATGAGGAAGTTGGCAAAAATGAGGAAAGTTAAGCAACTCACTCAAAGTGCTCAGCTAAAAGCGGTGTGGCAGAGGTTCACATCCGGGTTCTGGTACCTTAAAGCCCACACCATGAAATAGAAGTTCATTGTTGTTTGGAGGAAGTCTTTAGAGAATATGTACTTGTTGAGTTACCAGGGCCACTTGCATTTTAAAAATAGTCTCAGTAAATAATGTTGTTTGATTTAATTGCTCTAAGAAGAGCAATATATTTTTGTCTAAGTCAGGATGTACAGACATGAGGCTAGAGAGATAATTCAGTAGTTAAGAGTACTCTTGGATTCTGCTCGCAGCACACACATTAAATGTCTGCACTGCAGTTTCAGGGCATCTGATGCCTTCTGGCCTCCCTGGGTACTGGCATGAACCTAGTGCACATATGTACATGTTGCCCTATATATATGCACATAAAATGGGATTTATTTTAGATTTATTGTATATGTATGAGTGTTTTGCCTGCTTGTATGAATGTATGCCATGTGTGTGCCTAGTGCCTGCAGAGCTCCGAAAAGTGTGCTGGATCCCCTGGAACTGGAGTTACTGATTGTCGTGAGCCTGCATGTGGATGCTGAGAGTTGAACCTGGGGCCTCTGCAAGGGCAACAAAGATGCCGAGCTGCGGAGCCATCTCTTTTCTTCTCAAAGACCTATTTTTTTATTTAATGTATATGGGTGTTTTGCCAGCTTATGCATCTGTGTACTGCATATGTGCATTGCTGGCAAAGGCCAGAGGAGGATGTCTGATCCTTTGGAACTGGAGTTACAGGTGGTTTTGAGCCATCATGTGGGTGCTGGGAATGAAACTGGAATTCTCTGCAAGTGCAGTGCTCTTAATTATTCTCTCTTACTACACACACACACACACACACACTCTCTCTCTCTCTCTCTCTCTCTCTCTCTCTCTCTCTCTCTCGCATAAATCTTTTAAAAAGGTTCGCAGATCATCTGGTCAAAATGCTGTGAAACATTCTGAATTTGAGTGGCGTAGACTTTACCTTCTGTTTGACACTTGCGTGATCTTTTAAGCAATTGGCAGCTTCCCTGAAGGGGATACTCTGAGATCTTGTATTCCTGGATTGAGGATTTAAGAACAAGGCCTGGATTTGGTAGACATGTCTGCTTAGGTAAGCAGAGTAGCTAGAACCTGTTACCTAAAGAACTGGGAGAGAGGGCTGGAGAGATGGCTCAGAGGTTAAGAGCACTAACTGCTCTTCCAGAGGTCCTGAGGTCAATTCACAGCAACCACATGGTGGCTCACAGCCATCTGTAATGTGATCTAATGGCCTCTTCTGTTATGCAGGTGTACATACATGTAGGCAGAGCACTGTATACATAAAAAAATAAATCTTAAAATATATTAAAAAAAAAGAACTGGGAGAGAAAGTTTAAAAAGTTAAGTGCATTCTTGTGTGTGTGTGTGTGTGTGTATGTATGTATGTATTATTTTTTTCCTTTTTTTTTTTTTTTTGGAGGGCCAGTATGTCATCTAGCCCAGGCTGGCCTCAAACTCCCTTGGTAGCCAAAGGTAACTCTGAACTTATCTTCCTGCCTCTTCCTCCTTACTTAATCAAAGTATGTGCCACTATGCCAGCTGGTAATGTTCTTTAAGGGTTATGGCACTTTTTTTTTTTTTTAACAAAATCTAAACTGTTGGACTTTTGTTTGTTTTGCATTGAGTTCTTGCTGGTTAGCCCTGGCTTACCTGGGAGTTGATATGTAGACCAGGCTAGCTGTGAACTTGGGGCAGTTCTGTTTCCACTTTCTAAGTGCTGGGATTACGGTCATGTTCTACTGCTCCCAGCTTGGATACTTTTCAGTAGGTGAGTTTAGGGCTATGGATCAGAGTTCACTTTTCTCATGGTGAGCTCAGGTTACCATAGAAAAATGGCATCCTTTCTACTGAAGGCGTTTTCATTTTGATATTTCAAGGCCTTCTGTTTTGAAACTCTGTTCATTTTAGCATTTTATTTAGAAAGTAGGAGTTTTAAAAGTTGTGACTTGAGGGTGTGTCATTACTGGGATGCATGTTTGCATTCCTGTGGTTGCTTTTAACAAGTAGCTACAAGCTGGGCAGTTTAAGACAAGAGATTTGGGCTGGAGAGATGGCTCAGACTGACTGCTCTTCCAGAGGTCCTGAGTTCAATTCCCAGCAACCACATGGTGGCTCACAATCATCTCTAATGTGATCTGATGCCCTCTTCTGGCCTGCAGGTGTACATGCAGCCACAGCACTGCATACATTAATTATATATATATACACGAGATTTATTCCTTTACAGTTCAGAAGGCCAGGCGTTTGAAGTATGGCTGGTTCCCTCCAGGGGCTCTGAGGAGGATCTATCCCGTGCCTTTCTCCTGGTCCCTGGGAAGTGATAGCAATCCTTGGGATTCACTGGCTCTGTCTGTGCCACTCTTAATTTGTTTGTTGTCATATGTGCCTTCTTTGTACCTTCTTCCTAGCAGTGCATCATTCTGGATTTAAGGCCCCTCAGCCACTGTAGGTCCTCCTTCTAGTGAATCACATTTGCTGGGGCACCTTCCAAGTAAGGTCACATTTTGAGGTTACAGATGGATGTACGTTTGGGGAGGCAGCAGCATTTACTCTACTGTTCACACAGTTTGCAGATGGTTTAGTCACTAAACAGTAAGTGTGTTGTTTAATGCTGTTATAAAACAGCAAATTTAGGCTAAGCACTCTCCAATCTCACAACTAAAAACCATTTAGTTCCCTCATTCAAGATGGAACTATATATTTATTTTTTGAGAAAGGGCCTTACTATGTAGTCCAAGAAGGGCTAGAAAAATGTATAATTGAGGCTTCCCTAGCATGTCTAAGCTCTGAGTGTGATCCTCAGCATTGAGCAAAAAATCACAAAGCAACCAAATTCCAAAACTGAAGTTATTGAAAATATATGAACCATTACAACAATCAGAAAGACACAAATATGTTAGCCAGGCGCGGTGGCCCACTCCTGTAATCCCAGCTCTCAGGGAGACAGAGGTACATGTGTATCTGTGAGTTCGAGGCCAGCCTGGTCTACAAGGCAAGTGTAGGACAGCCAAGGCTACACAGAGAAACACTGTCTCCAAAAACCAAAACCAAAAAATTCAAAACCACAAATATGTTAGTATGTTAAGGTTTTTTCCTCAAGACAAGATTTCTCTGTATAGCTCTGAGTCCTGGAACTCACCCTGTAGACCAGGCTGGTGTCAAACTCACAGAGATCTGCCTGCCTCTGCCTCCTGAGTGCTGAGATTAAAGATGCACTCCACCACTGCCTGACCATGTTACAGCTTTTATGCATAGTAATTTGGTAGTATCAAAAATTGAAATGTTTTGAGCCAGGTGTGGTGGCGCACGCCTTTAATCCCAGCACTCGGGAGGCAGAGGCAGGCGGATCGCTGTGAGTTCGAGGCCAGCCTGGTCTACAGAGAGAGGCCAGGACAGCCAAGGCTACACAGAGAAGCCCTGTCTCGAAAAACAAAACAAACAAACAAACAAAAAATTAATGTTTTGTTCTTAGATCTAGTATTCTGTTTTTAGGAGTTAATCCCAAATGTTTAAAAATTATGTTCAAGGTTATATATCTTGTAGCACTATTATAATAAGGGATAACTTAAAACTAAATGTGTGCTTATTTGGAACTGTTTGATTTATCATATGTTAAACAGTATTAAAGTTCGGTCTAGGCAGGTGTGTATGTGGTGCACATCTGTACTCCCAGTACTAGGAGGCAGAGGTATCCAATTTTAGGCCAGCATGGGCCACACAGAAGAGACCTTGTGTTTTGTTTTAAAGCAATTACTAAAAGATTAGATACATACAGAGAAGTCAGGCCAAAATTATTAAATAGAAGATTTTGATCCAAAAATAGTAACTGTATTGTTTGAGATAGGGCCTTGCTTGTCTTGTAGCCTTTGCTAACCTCAAACTGGCTATCTGCCATAGGCTAGCCTTGAACCTGCTCTTCTCCTGTTTTGTTCATCCCAGTGCTAAGATTACAGATTAGTATCACCATGCTTAGTTTTACAAGTACTTGTAAAAATGAAAACACTTAAAAGTATAATTTTCCATTTTAACCTCAATTTCAAAATCTGTGTGTGTTTAAGGAGCTACATTATAGTCAAGTACTGTATAATTTTCAATCAATATTAGCTTTTGTATGAAATGGCCCCAGGGATTATCAAGCCCACATGTGTCATATTTTGCCCTGTGTAGATTTGTTTTTACGCACTCACTAGACAGTGTTAGCACAGTGAGGAACTTAACTGATGGCACAGTTCTTACACTTCATCTCATTGCTAAGTAAAACATGACTGTACTTTTAGATTTATAATTGAATATTTTATAATTTTGGAGAAGCTTTTAAGGTTGAAGGGGTTTTTATTGTATTTTTATTTTTTATGATTGTGGGCATGCCACTACTTGTTTGTTGAGGTCAGAGAACAGCTTTATGGGAAGGTGATTCTCTTCCACCCTTTGTGGGATCCAGGGATCAAACTCAGGTCATTAGACTTGCATAGCCAAGCCCCCTTTACCCACCGAGGCATAGTGTGCCTGTTTCTTTTTAGAGACGATGTCTTGCTGTGTCCTAGAGTGGCCTAGAGGTCATTATAATAGCTCATGTGATGACCTTGAACTCAGTCCTTCTGCCTCAGCCTCCTAAGTACTGGGATTTCCAGCATGTGCCTTGAGGCATGGTTTTATTAAAGAGTTTCCATGAAGAATAAATTCCTAATTGAGAAAACCAGAAGACTTGTAAATATTTGCTTAGGACTGGCTTGAGAGCCACACAGGTTTTTAAAGGTTTTGGAGACAGCGTCTTGAAATACAAAACCCAAACTGGCCTTAAACTTTCTAGGAAGCCTGGGATGGCCTCAGCCTGCTAGATGCTGGTGCCACCATATCTGGCACCACATGGAACTGATGTGGAGGTGGTTTAGCCGGTTAAGGTGCCTGCTGCCAAGCTTGCTGGCTGCAGTTCAGTCTCTGCTCAAGAATAAACTTAGTTCTGGTGTCATAGAAGCAGAACTGCTGTTTCTTGTAGAGGATTAGTTACCTTTTTTGTGACTTTGTTTCATCAAATGCAGAGTGACTGTGTCATCTGCATAAAAAAACCATTCACTGCTGCAGGGAGATCACTATAGCATCTATTTCAGTGTCCCTTTAACCAAACACACTAGGGCTCAGTCTTATGACTGAGAGACTGATCTCCACTGATACGAGGCAGTTCTTTTATGATTTTAGAATAGCTTTAGTAGAGACATACGTAGTCTGAGATCTGTAAATCTTGGCATCTGCACCCTGCTTGTCCACCACCTTGTGTTTTTGAAAGTCCTTCAGTGTGATGAAAGTTGAAACCATAAAAAAAAAGTTTAAAAATAGATAAGATCTTATGATTACAAAGAGGAGTGGAGAGATGATGGCTCAGTGAATAAAGGCAGTTGCTACCAAGTCTAATGACCAGAGTTCAGTTCCTTAGACTCACATAGTAAAAAGAGAGTGACTACTACTCTGACTTCCATGCACACTCTGTGGCACATATACACATGAATGCACACGTGTGTTCTTGGTTTGTTTGTTTTTGGTTTTTCGAGACAGGGTTTCTCTGTGTAGCCTTGGCTGTCCTGGACTTAGTTTGTAGACCAGGCTGGCCTCGAACTCACAGAGATCCACCTGCCTCTGCCTCCCAAATGCTGAGATTAAAGGCCTGCGCCACCATGCCCAACCACATGTGTGTTCTTACACTTACACAATTTTTTAAAAATTCACAGAGGAAGCAGGGCATGGTGGTGTACGCCTTTAATCCCAGCACTTGGGAGACAGAGGCAAGTAGATCGCTGTCAGTTCCAGGCCAACCTGATCTAGGACACACAACAAGTATGTGTGCATACTTACACAACTAAGTTTCTGTAGAGTAGTGTAGTATGTCCACCACTTTATACTTTTTTCAGTGTAAGATTTAAAATACAGTTTTTTAGATTTTATTTTTATTTATTTGAGACAGAGTTTCTCTGTGTAGCCCTGGCTGTCCTGGACTCACTTTGTAAACCAGGCTGGTCTTGAACTCACAGAGATCTGTTTGCCTCTGTCTCCTGAGGGCTGGGATTAAAGGCGTGTGCTGCCGTGCCTGGCATTTTTGTTTTTATATTTTATTTTTTAATTTTATGGGTATGGGTGGGCTTTTTATTGTTGAGCCCTCTCCAACCCACATTTTCATTCTTAAACTTAATAGGTTCATTTTTTTAAAAAGACTTATTTTTTATTATTTTGTATACGTGTACTTGTAGGCCAGAAGAGGGCATCAGATTTCATTATAGATGGCTGGGAGCCACCATGTGGTTGCTGGGAATTGAACTCAGGACCTCTGGAAGAGCAGCCAGTGCTCTTAACCTCTGAGCCATCTCTCCAGCCCAATAGGTTCATTTTTTATATTATAATTAGGCTTATGGAGTGCTGAAGAGTTTTTTTAAATCTTGATACAGGAAAAAATTTATTTTGATTTGGCAATTGGGAGCTCATAAAGACATTAGAAAATGTATATAACTCATACTTGCGGTAATTTAAATCTCCTGCATCTTCATCGTAGGATTTATTTATTTATTCTTACTTTGAGGAAAGGGCACCTGTACTTGAACCTGCTTTGAGAACCTTGTGCACACTGCAAAGAGTACATCTCTTCCCTGACATAATGGTGGCCTGGGAGCCACTGACAAGATACTTAGTATATAGAAGGAAGTACAAATGCTTCTACTTGGGTGGTTTTGTTTTGTTTTGTTTTTGAGACAGGATTTATACAGCTTAGGTTAGTCTCAGAGTCACTCTGTAGCTCAGGCTGTCCCTGAGCCCCTGATCCTCCTGCCACCTCTTCCTGTTGGAGTCACAGTGCCAGGCAAGAGCTTCCTCTTTAAGACAAAAATCTTAGCAAAAATAAGGAGAATAGCCGGGTGTGATGGCGCACGCCTTTAATCCCAGCACTCGGGAGGCAGAGGTGGGCGGATTGCTGTGAGTTCGAGACCAGCCTGGTCTACAAAGTGAGTCCAGGACAGCCAAGGCTAACACAGAGAGACCCTGTCTCGAAAAAACAAAAAAACAAAAAAAACAAAACAAAACAAAAAAAAGGAGAATAAATAAATAGTGAGTTCTTGTTTACTTTAAGAGGCAGTGTATGGGTGGTGCAGCAAAGGCATGGGCCAAGTAGAAAGATTATTTTGCTTTTGTGAGTACCTTCTTTAATTTTTTAGAAAGTGAATAAGTTCTTGGGAGGCAAAAGCAAGAGGATTGCCAATCTGAAACCAGCGCTAGGTATGTAGTCAGGATTCTGTCCCTAAAGCCAATCCAAACCAAACCATGAAATGTATTTAAAAACAAGGAAATAAACCAAATATCCCAGAAAAGAAACCGAGATAATGATATTCTGTATATTCTGAACTGGAAAGGACTTAAATGTGATAGGAAGGAAAGGCACAAATGTAAGTGCATTAGGACAGCAGTCTCTCTGCAGCCTGGCCGCAGCTGGAGGATAGCAGAGTCTTCACCCCTCTGCACGGGCTTTCTTTTGTGCTCATTTTGACTTCTTGCTTCTTTCTTTATGGTCCTTTATACAGATATTGCTACTGAGTTCAAAGAGCAGTTGCAGGCTCTCATACCCTATGTACTAAACCCATCGAAGCTAATGGAGAAGGAGATCAATGGCTCAAAAGTCACCTGCCGGGGGCTGCTGGAATATTTTAAGGTAAATAGAAGTTTTAGTTCTAAATTTTGTTTTTTTGTAAAATTGATTTTTAATATTAGTTTTCTTGGGAAGATGGTCTGAGGCATTTTACAACCTTAGTGTCCTTCTAGGAGTGGGCCACTGGGGGGCAGTGTTGACATAAGAACCAAATGATGTTCTTTGTACTCTCTTAGAGTAGTCATTACTGTGCCGTCAAGGAAGATGGTGTGGACAGGAGGTGGTTAGGAGGTTGCTGTGAGCAAGAGACCCGCAAATGAGACACAAGTATCTCCAGGTGGATGGTCTTTGCCAAGGTTGTGGTGAGACCACTGTGCATGGGGGCCTGACTGGAATCCCCGCCTTGGTAGGCTTGTGTTGCTTGAGAATATTTTTAGACAACTAAAAATGCTAACATGCACTCAGAGGTGTGTTGTGCTTCTGCTAATTCTTTTGGTTGACCTAGGATTTTAGGAAAATGCAGTTGTGTGGTCTCACTTGTTTTCTCTTTTTTTGGTTTTTTGAGACAGGTTTTCTCTTGTGTAGCCTTGGCTGTCCTGGACTTGCTTTGTAGACCAGGCTGGCCTCGAACTCACAGAGATCTGCCTTCCTGAGAGCTGGGATTATACTATTTTAAAATATGAGAAAAATGTTTTAGAATTATATTTTTGATTGTTTCTATGTTTGTATTTTAAGGCATATATAAAAATTTACCAAGGAGAAGATCTGCCTCACCCGAAATCCATGCTTCAGGTAATAAAGTCTTTGGTATTCTTTTTTTTTTTGTTTGTTTTGTTTTGTTTTGTTTTGTTTTGTTTTTCGAGTCAGGGTCTCTTTGTAGCCTTGGCTGTTCTGGACTCACTTTGTAGACCAGGCTGGCCTCGAACTCACAGCGATCCGCCCAACTCTGCCTCCCGAGTGCTGGGATTAAAGGCGTGCGCCACCACGCCCGGCTAAGTCTTTGGTATTCTAAATTACATTTTTCGGTTGCTGGAATTGACTCATATAAGATAGAACTGAGTCCTGAAGAAGAAAGCAAGACCACTCTCCTTTTCAACTATTGCCTTACCTTGGCTTTTTGTTTTGTTTTTCAAAACAGGGTTTCTCTGTGTAGCTTTGGCTGTCCTGGACTTGCTCTGTAGACTGGGCTGGCCTCAAACTCATAGAAATCTGCCTGCTTCTGCCTCCCAAGTGCTGGGATTAAAGGTGTGCACCATCACGCCTGGCTTCTTACCATGACTGTTTTTTTTTAAAGATTTATTTATTTTATTTATTGTATATCAGTGCTTTATCTGCCAAAGAAGGCATCAGATCACATTATAAATGGTTGTGAGCCACCATGTAGTTGCTGGGAATTGAACTCAGGACCTTTGGAAGAGCAGCCAGTGCTCTTAACCGCTGAGCCATCTCTCCAGCCCCTTACCATGACTCTTAAGAGCACATTTTGTAGCAAGTGTGTGTGTCTTCTGCTTCATCTGTGTTATTTATAGGACAGCTAATGCAGTTGGGGTTTTGTTCTAGTATGGCATACTTGGGAAACACTGCTTTGTCAGACCCAGCTGCTGCAGTGTTAGACAAGCCATTTCCAGTCATTGGTACTTTAGTCGATCCTTGTCCTTAGGATTCTCTGGTCATTTGGTTAAAAAACCTTGTTTTCATATGCGGAATATATGGGCATTTATTGCTAAATACTGACTTATTTAGTTGCAGAATATTTTCACAAAATAATAGCTGGATTTTGTGACTGATGGTGTAATAAAATTTTTCTCCTTCTTTTTGTTTTTCTGTTTTTGAGGCACTGGGATTGAACCCAGGTGCTTTACATCTAGCTTATGGTTTAGGTAAATGCTCTACCACTGAGCTTCATCTCCGGTCCAAAGGATGCACTTTTTGAAATAGAACTAAAGGAATTTATATTTTCTTGGGTTTTGAGCGTTAGATTATGCTAAAGATTCTTAAGTATCAGAATAGATGTTTTGGCACAAAAATTAGACAAGGTATGTATTTTATCAGTTAAATTATATTGAATTGTAAAAAATATCAAAGTTAATAAAAAAGGAGAATAGGAATAGGGAGAGAGATATTTTTGTTTGATTTCTTGGAAAATGCTACAAGAAATATTTATAGTTCACACTTTCCTTTCTTAAAAGGCCACTGCTGAAGCCAACAATTTGGCAGCTGCAGCCTCTGCCAAAGATATTTATTACAACAACATGGAGGAGGTGAGTGGTGACACCTGGGAGTGTCTTTCCTGAACATCTCTGCTGACTTCAAAAGCCCCAACTTGATTCCCCTCCATGTATCTTTGTTTGTTTGAGACAGTTTTATTTAATAGGCTGGCCTGAGAGTCACTGTGTAGTGGAAGGTGGCTTTTCAATGCCTGGTTATGCTGCTTATACCTCACCAGTGCTGCAGACAGGGATGTGCATTAAAGGCTTGTTTTCATCTATTAGTCCTTGTGTGCATTTGCCACATATATGTATGTGTTCAGAGGCCAGAAGAGGGCATTGGACCCTCTGAAGCTAAAGTTCCAGGTGGTTGTGAATGGCCCAGCACGAGTGTTGGAAATGTAGTCTAGTTGTCTGGAGAAGATGCACGTCCTCCTTTAGCTCCTGAGCTGTCTCTCCTGTCCCTGCATAGTATGTCTTTTTTTTTGTTTGTTTGTTTTGGTTTTGGTTTTTTGAGACAGGGTCTCTCTGTGTAGCCTTGGCTGGCCTGGACCCACTTTGTAGACCAGGCTGGCCTCGAACTCACAGCGATCCATCTGTATAGTATGTCTTAAGATGATGGGACATAAAGCTGTCTTTCAGGTTACCCCAGTAATTGGGATGTTCTAATTATTGCTTTTTTAAATTTAATTTTTCTTTTCTTTTGAAACAGAGAGTCTTTTCTATGTAATTGGGATCTTTTAGTTATTTGTTTTGTTTTGTTATTTGTTTTTTCCTTTTTGAGACTCTGCCTCCCAAGTGCTGGGATTATAGGCATATGCTAGTATGTCTGGTTTTGGCCTTGGCTGTTTCTCTTCTGACTTCTTATTGAAGCAGGATCTCATGTAGACTATGTGGGCCTCACCTTGAACTTTCAGATCCCCCTGTAACCACCTCAGGAGTGGTGGGATTGCAGGTGGGCACCACCATCCTGATTTATGATACAGGATTGAACCCAGTGCTTTGTGCATACTAGGCAAGTATCACCCTATCACCATACGGTGCTAGCCTCAGGTTCCCTGGGATATTTTCTGAAGTTAATGTCTAAGCTTTTTTGTAAACTCATAAGAACACTCTAATCTTTACTGTGTCTTTTTACTTGTCTTATTTGGCATGTATAAGAATTTTCAGCTTGTGTTTTTGTCATTTTTAGGTTTGTGGGGGAGAGAAACCTTATTTGTCTCCAGATATTTTAGAAGAGAAGCACCAAGAATGCAAACAACTTGCTCTGGACCATTTTAAGAAGACCAAAAAGATGGGCGGGAAGGATTTCAGTTTCCGTTACCAGCAGGAGCTGGAGGAGGAAATCAAAGAGCTGTATGAGAACTTCTGCAAGCACAACGGCAGCAAGAACGTCTTCAGCACCTTCCGGACCCCTGCAGTGCTGTTCACAGGCATAGCAGCCTTGTACATAGCCTCAGGCCTCACTGGCTTCCTCGGGCTTGAGGTGGTGGCCCAGCTGTTCAACTGTTTGGTTGGGCTGCTGCTAATAGCACTCCTTACCTGGGGGTACATCAGGTATTCCGGTCAGTACCGTGAGCTGGGCGGAGCGATTGACTCCGGTGCAGCATATGTGTTAGAACAGGTAAGTGGTGCTGGCTGAGGCTGAGGGTATGTGGTGATTGCTTCTGCTGTAAAATTTAGAAGAATTTCATAGTGAAAAAGAGGGTAGGCCCATTTTCTGATGGGCTTTACGGTTTATTCTTTTTTAGTATATTAATATTTAGCCCATTGTTTTAATGCTTAAAAATGGCCCATTAATGCAAAAAAGGGTCTTTGGTCTACTCATGGGGCAGTTTTATTTTTAATGTGTGAGAATGCTTTGCCTGCATGTGTTTGTGCACCGCTTGCATACAGTGCCCGCAGAGGCTAGACAGGTGTTGTTTCGGATGACTGTGAGCATGGGGCAGCTCTAGTTATGTGCTCTTCAGATCCAGTTCCTCTATGATTCTCCCCATCTCTGACAAATTTACTTCAGTGATAAAAATAGGAGCTTAACAATGTTATATTTTTAATCCTGTTGGATTAGAAAATGAATGTCATTGTCTTCATTTATTTGTTAAATTTTTATGTTCATATTTTAATTTTTTTGTTAATATACAAAATAATGGTTTCTTTAAGGCATCTTCAGACATCCCTTCATTTATGTCTTCAAAATGCAATTGGTGTTTGAGATTGGCATGACCTCTAGGGTTTTTTATTTTTAAATTTTATTTAAATTTGTTACTGTTGTGTGGATTGTGTTGTGTTTTATATCTGAATGTGGGTGGATGGGACCCGGAGCACAGGATGTGAAGGTCAGAGGACAACTTTGTGGTGTCAGATTTCTCCATTCAGCTTTACCTGGGTTCTGGGAATTGAACTCATGTAATTAGGGTTGAGCAGCAAGTGTTTACCTGATGAGCCATCTTTATTTAGCCCATTTAAGTTGGGTTGTTTTGTTTTGTTTTGTTTTTGTTTGTTTTTTTCGAGACAGGGTTTCTCTGTGTAGCCTTGGCCATCCTGGACTCACTTTGTAGCGTCCGCCTGCCTCTGCCTCCCGAGTGCTGGGATTAAAGGCGTGCGCCACCACGCCCGGCTTTTGTTTTTGTTTTTTATGTTGCTTAGGCTGGTTTCAGACGTCATATGTAGAAGAGATTAATTTGAATTCTCACACTCCTGACTCTGTTGCCTCTAATGAGCTCCCAAATGCTACAGTGCTAGGGTATAGGCATATGCAATATGCTGCACCTGGCTGAGCTCCAGTCTTAATTTTTTATTTTTTGAGACAGAGTCTTTTTGTAGTTTAGGCTGGCCTGGGACTTGCTGTGTAATGCAGAATGGCCTCAAACACACACAGTCTTTCCACCTCAGACTCCTGAGTGCTGAGATAACAGATGTGGACAGATGCAGCTGGTCATTTTGTATGTTTTTAGGACTAGTTTGTTTCTTTTTCTGTCAAATATCAGGTCAACAGTATGAAGCCAGGGGAGCCTCCACCTCTTCAGCAGAGGAGCACATGCTCCACTGACAGGAGTCAGCTGTGGCCGTGGTTTCCTCTCACCTCTGTTGTCTCCATCCCTCTGTCTTCTCAGCATGCTGTTGCTGAGGAAAGATATTTGGAAGTTATGGCCAAGGACTTTGTTTTTTCACACTGTGTTGTAACTTATTAACTAATACATTGACTAAATGGACTTTTGCAGGCTTCTTCTCATATTGGTAATTCTACTCAGGCTGCAGTGAGGGATGCCGTCGTTGGGAAGCCACCTGTTGATAAAAAAGCACAATAGCATCTTAATGGGAAGGTCCATCAAGAGCCAAGTCAGCCCCTGGATTTCTGCTAACGCCATCATGGGGCCAGTTCCAGAGGAATGGCGGAGCTGAGAACACCCTGGAAGATCTGAGACAGGCACTGTAATAAAAGAACTGACTTCTCCTGTGGTTTCCAGTTCCACTTGTCTTGGAAGCAGTTCTTTTTCTTGCTGTTACAGACCCAAGGCTACTCTTTTCTCTGTTCTATGCTTTTTGCACTTTAAGGGGTGGGGGTGGGGGCTAAAAGGAAAACATGGAAATGCAGCTTTCAAGTCTTTGATGTGCCACATAGTGCCTTTTAAGACGAGTCCATGCCTCTGCCACCATGAAGGTTGAGGAATGGAGGACAACCTTATGAAGTGGATCAAGTTTTGTTTTTAGATTTTGGATTTTAGTTCTTTTGTATTTTTGAAATTTGTTTTTAAAAATGTTTACACAACTTGAAAAAGGCTCAGAACTAAAGGATGACTAAAATGATACTTAGTACATTTAAAACAACCCCCCCCACACAACCTCCCCAACTGCACCAGTGATTAAACCTATTGCCTAACTATGCTAAGCAATTGCTTTGCCCTGGAGCTGCTCCCCTGCCGCTTTACTCTGCAGACTCAGGTCTTGAAATTACTCTGTTCCCAAGTGGCCGTGAGCTCTCTCTCTTTCTCTTCCCTCCCTAACTTCTGAGTACCTTGAATACAGACCTATGCTACCATCATTGCTTCAAAAGCCTTACTTATATGAATTCTCTTTCCTATGCAGCATTAAAAAAATCATTAAATATTCTATGTTTCAGAATATAAGGTCTTTTACCAAGTAGGCTGGCAGTTTTGTTGAACTTGCTTTTTAAAATTTTTATTTCTGTAGTGTCTTTGTAGAAAAGAGATAGACTGTCCTTAAAAAGGCAGTGGTTCCAGCTGGGCTTGGTGGCGCAATCTCAGCACTCGGCAGGCAGAGGCAGGCAGATCTCTGTGAGTTCGAGGCCAGCCTGGTCTACAAAGCAAGTCCAGGACAGCCAAGGGCTACACAGAGAAACCTTGTCTCAAAAAACAAAAAAAAAATTAGTGGTCCATAATAAAAAGAATGAACTAGCTCTTCTTGTGACTTCTGAAAAGTCACTTGAACTTGTGCCTTGATCAGATTTCACTGTTCATTTATGAATGTATATGTGACATTCTCAAAAATAGTTATTTTCAACAGAGAAAAGTCATTACCAAATATTACTCCTTCTAATTAATGTTCAATTTCATTTTTCTTAGCAGTAATACCAAATAATCTGACCTAAAGTCTTTACCCAAACTTTTTGCGTTTGTGTGTCTCACTTTGTTCCCCTGGCTGCCTGGAACTTGTGATCCATTTCAGGGTAGCCTTCAGAACTCAGAGATCCTTGTGCCTCTGTGTGCCACTGTGCCTGCTCCCCTCACCCCCCCCCTCCATTTTTTAATAATATGTGCTGTCTAATGTTCATAATATCACAGCCAAACTTAATTTTATTTAGTAAACTTTACCCTTTTTTTCCCATTGAAGAAGGAAAGTACTCAGTCTAGCTGAACTATTTAAAATACCTCTTTAGCTGGGCATGGTGGCACACACCTTTAATCTCAGCTTGGGAGGCAGAGGCAGATAGATTTCTATGAGTTTGAGGCCAGCCTTGTCCACAGAATAAATCCAGGACAGCCAGGGCTACAGGGCTACATAGAGAAACCCTGTCTTGAAAACAAAAACAAAACAAAAATCCCTCTTGATTTTCCTTTTGGTTAGACTGGTGGTTTAAAAATAACTGGCCTAGGAAAGACAATTGCTCTGGTTCTAAAATTTCTTTTTTTACATTTACCTTGATTATGTGTTTTGTCTATTAGTTGCTTTTTTATTTGACTTTGTAATGGTGAATTGTTGTGGACTTAAACCTTCAAACATGCCTGCAGGTAAAGAAGCCTTAATTTTTGAGATAATTTGAAATTTGTTGTGGAAAGGAGATACAAGGGTTTTGGCAAGACTTAGTGTAAATTTTATGTACATGAAGTATGAATGGAAGGTAGAAAACATTAATTTTCTTTATCATGGTTTCCTTTTTACTAACAGTTTTACAATCAAGCATTTAACAAATCCTAAATTTATATTAAGCATTTTACATACCTTTCATACAATCTTTTCCTGAAATTCTTTGTAATTTTTCCTTTTGCTGTGACATTTGGGAACAATCCCAGTTTGCTTTAAAAACTGTTCACTGCTTGTGAGTGATTACTGATGGTGTAAGGGTTGGAAGCTCACTCCTGAAGTAGTGCAGTTTTCAGGTGATGTCCTGAGTGAGGACCTCAGAGAGGGCTTGGGGACAGGGTCTTGTTATGTAGTCTAGGTTGGCTTATAACTTGCTTTGTAGTTTAGATTGGCCTTGAACTTGAGGTTCTGTTGCCTCATCCTTCCCAAGTGCTGAGCTTGTAGTGTGTGTCCCCATGCCCACCTCTGGTTCCACTCTAATGGTGAGAAAGGATGATGTGGAGAAAATTTGCTGTATTGCTTCAGTGTTACACCTGTGTGTGTGTTAAAGTGAGTGTTCCATTAATTAACTTATTCTGCTTCTGGAACATATTTATAAAGTTTTCTTTGAGGGTTCTTAGTTTTCCTTGGCCTAAAGTTTTCCTAACTTTAAATTGTTGATTTTCTATCACAATTGTCAGTACAAAATCCCTTTATGAGACTGGCTAGACTCCTTCCCCTCTCCTCCCCTCCCCTCCCTCCCCCTCTCCTCCCTCCCCCTCCCCTCCCCTCCCCTCCCCTCCCCTCTTCTCTCTCTCTCTCTCTCTCTCTCTCTCTCTCTCTCTCAGGTACCCCTCCCCCCTTTCCTTCACCCCCCATGCTCATTTAATAAAGTCCTCTACAACATTAAAAAGGAAAAAAAAAAGACTGGCTAGAAATAGTCCCGAGGAGGTTCATAACTGGTTGAAAGAATCTGTTAAAAAAAAAAAAAAAAAAGAATCTGTTTACACCTCCATGCTTTTCTTTGTGAGCCATGGTGAAGGAGTCAGACCAGTGTCCCCCAGGCTTTCTGTGCAGTCATCGTTGATGTGTGCACTCCTGTCAATATGTGGAGGACATTCCTGTGAACTTAATGGAGATTCCCAAAACATTATTAAAAATAAGTCACTCTAGGAGAGTGTTGCCAACATACTGTCTTTGTTTTGGGGTGCTAGGGATGGAATCCCAGGGCTGTGTGTATATCAGACATTTGCTCTACCCACTAGGTTAAATACTTCAGTTTGCCTCTTATCGTCAAGTGGATAGAATCACAACTTTGATTGTTTTGCTGAGAAGTCTCCTATGATTTGTCACTTGCTGATAAATTTCACACATCCCTTTTGCAGAGTACCAAAAATCTGTTTCATGGATGCTTGTGACTTTTCCTCATTTCTTCCCTTTTTCTATCCCTCCACTCCCTTCTCTTTTCCTTTTTCTGTGCAGCCCCAGCCAGAGGTGTGTGTTTGATACCTGCTGTATCACAGTCAGGCTGCTGTGAGTGATTCTGCTTGATTTGCTTTCTTTCTCACTTGAGGCTGACAACACACAAGCACAAGCACTGTGTCTTCTTTGCAGTTTCTTTAGTAAGTCACACACAATGGTTCCTGGGATATGCCCAAGCAAAATATAAAAATAAAAAAAATTTTTTTTCAAAAAGTATCATAGAAGTATCAAAAAAAGACCTATTTTGCTTGTGTAGGTTTTTTTGGAATGTAATTGAGTATGATTTGATTTTCCCATAAGGTAGCAAATATCTCCGCATCCTTCTACCTAGCATGTGGAGCTAAGTGTGTGTGTGTGTGTGTGTGTGTGTGTAAAATGAGGCCATAAATAAGCCTCATTTAGCAAAATATTCCTTGATTTATGTGGCCTGTTGTAGTAGCCACACTACAGGAACTGCACCGTCACTCTATCCTGGACACTGGTTCTCACCTGCCTTTTCATGCTTTAATCTATGGGGTGTATTAAAAGAAAACCGGACTCTGCTTTGCATCTAGGGATTGGTGCAGTGGTTTTGTGCCTGTGGCCCTGAGAATCATCATTTATAAACATCAGTGGGCAATGGGCTGAATGAATGAGAATGAACTGATCCTCAGAATGGGGGTACCCAACAGGAAGTGCACTTAAGCGTTTTGAGCACCTTTACCTGAGGTCTGCTGCCAGGTCTGTTTACCCATGAGTTTACTATATTTAGAATAATTTGGGTACCCTAGTTCAGAGGATTGTCCAAGCTTTTTAAAGCTGTTGTAGTGCCTTTGTTTATACTCCTGCCCTCACACACACTCCGAAAAAGCCAAATTGAATCCCTAAATCTTTCTTTGTTTTTGTTGATGACGCTGTTTTGTTTCGAGAAAAAGTCTCAGTGTGTAACCCTACCTGTTCAGAGACTCACTATATAGACCAGGCTGATCTTGACCTTGACCAGAGATCAACCTGACTGTCACTTTGTGAATCCCAAAATCTTTTACACACAGAAAACCCCAAGGTATTAATACCAGTAAAGAAAAGGATGAGATCATAACTATGAAAAGTAGTCACCAGTTGCCCCCCCCCCCCCAATAGCAGGGAGCATCACGAGATAGCTCTACAACAGAAAGGTTTTTCTAGCCTTATGTCTAAGGGAAGGTCACATTGATGTCCATCAGGTGACTAGAGTTGTTATGGACTTAGCCTTAAGGGTTAAATCTTGAACATACACAAGTTGTTCTCAGTTGTATTTTAAAAATATTTTTTAAAAGCACAATGGTAAGCAATGATGCTGTTCTGTTAGAGGCTCTTTTCTGTTTCACTTTTGGGTTGTACATTTAATGGATTAAAGATCACAAAACCATGCCACTGTGTGTGTTCTGTTCTTTTGCGGAAGGGCCTAGAGAACAGTGGGGCCTGGCCAGGAGAGTTGCTTATCTGGTCAGAGGTACTTTGCCCTCCACAGTGACACTGAGCGGGTTAGCAGTGAGTTGGTCAGGCTGTTCAGCTGCTGGAAAGCAGTGTGTGGTCTTGAGCTATCTGGGATCTTAGTTTGTAGCACTTCTTGGCTACTTGGAGCCAGAGCCAGTTAGTTTCTCACAGTGGGGAGGGCTAGAGGGATAGCTGTGCTGAAAGACTTTCCTCACAGGTGACCTGGGAGGCAATGGGGAAGTGACACTGAGTTTGCAGGCCACTGGATGTCAGGCCCAGCTGCTAGACTAGTAGTCTAGGAGTCTGGTGGCCAGAGATCGCCAGGCACACAGGGTTTACACGGAGTCCGTGAGCATGGCAGGGAAAGCCCTGCCACTCAAAATTGACTCGAATAGCCAACACATTGACTGTAAACTTTGGTCATCTCTGATGGGTTTCACATATATTTTGGAGGCCCCCAGCCAGATCTCCAGCGACCGAATGCTGACACTTTGGGGCATCAGGACCCCAAGAACAGCGAAGAATGCACCAGAGGACTACTAGGGGGTGTGCAACAGTGTTTGCTGAGTGCTCTGAGGCACCCTGACACTCCCACCTCCCCCGCCCCCCAATGTAAAGAGTCATCTGGTCTGAATACCTGAAGGTAAGTGTAGTTTGTAGGAGGTGCCATCTCATTGGGACACAAGGGTGGTCAGACGCCATCATAGATGATGTGTCCTGGGTCCAAGTAAGATGTGAGACATGACCTATGAGTGTTTACTCTGTGTGTCTCTGTATTTCTGTCAGCTCTCATGGTTGAAGAAACATCTGAAATGGAAGGAGTGAGCAATCCTGAGACCATAAGGTAGCAAGCACACTTTTCCCTGCAGGCTCACAGTAGGGGGCCATGTGTGCCCGCCTGCACTGTGCTGCCCCCGTCCTGGGGATGCCTGTGGCTGCTGCTGCTGCTAACTATAGCAGCTCCTGAGTGGTGGTTACCTGTAGTAACCAATGGCTTTCTCTGGTGCAAGTCCTCCCTTTCTGCCTTAAGATCTACACTTGTCGGAGGCCTACCCGTTTGTCTTAGCCAGATTGTCAAGAGAAACCCAAAGTTACCTCGTTCTCTCAGCTTCTGTCCAAGGAGATTGGCACCTCCCTACCCCATCTCCCACTCCTGGGCCCTTGCTTCTGGCTTGTTGAGAATCTTGACTTCTGCTTGTGGTTCAGGAATCCTGGTCCTGGTCCATGTTGAGGTGAGGACAAGCCTGACCTCTCATTTTGGCAGGATTACGGGGGAGCCCTGCCATCGGAGGAGAAAATAATGCCCTACCTATTTAAAACAGCTGGTTGTGCCAGTGGAAAGGGAAGTAGTTGCCCAGTTAAAGGGGTGTGGGAGTGATGGAAGTTCTACCTTCTTTCCTGTTCATGGTTTATGTCTCCTTTTCTACCAGACACTTGTATAATTGGAAGACCCTCAAACTCTTCCTTCTCTTCAGAGAAGCTGCCGGCCCTTATCAGCCTGTCCCAAGGGAAGAGGTCATTAAACACTTTTTCGCCAAATAATACAGGGAGGATTATCAGTGGCAGCCAGGAAACCTTCCAGCATATCCAAGATAGGTTAGGTAACTCAAGGACTTGAAGAACCACTAGCTGGCTCTCTGTGTTGTGGCTCTGTCGTGGCTCTGTGAGGCATACTTAGTACTCCCACAGACTCAAATGCCTTTGGAAACCAGTGAATCACTAGTATTGCCTTTGTCATGCAGTTGGGCCCAGAAATAAGGAGAAAGTTCTAGAAATGAGAGGGATTTGAAGGGATGAACAGGTCTCGACTTTTAGGAACTGCTCAGAAAGCTTACAACAGTCAAGATTCAGCTGAAGACAGGGAAAGACATTATGTAGTGCAGTGATTGCTGCCTTTATGGAAGCAGACAAGAGGAAATAGGAAATAGAACAGGAGAGAGGGTTAAAAAGATGAAGCCCTGGATGCCAATGTTGTAATTAAGGGGGAAAAAAATCCACAAAACACCCTGCTTCAGTATTTAGATGACTTCGTAGCTTTAACCTCTTCAGAGGAATGCAGACAGGCACCAGAAGGCTTTTTGGACACCCTCAAGCCCTGAGGTACAGAGACTCAGCTAAAGAGTTTCAGCTGTGCATCTTGCAGGTCCTATACCTAGACTACAACCCAGAGAAAGGTAATGCTTTCCTATGACCATATTTCAGCCATTGTGCAAATCACAATTCTCACATGGAAAAAAGACAAGCATAGGAATTCCAGGGGGCGGGCAGTTGCATACTGCTAGCTATGGACAGAGGTAGCCATGCCTTCAGTGCCGGCACTGGAAGTACACAAACTGGGAAGTCATAATCAGTTGTTGTGGACAATCTCAAGCTGCCCCATATTCCATACCTGGGGTTAAAGTGAAAACATATTTCTGTGTTTTTTAAAGTAGCCAAAACTCCAAAATTGTCACTACAGAACACAGGAAATAGTGGACCAAAGCAAGACTGAAAACCGACTAGGCAGACTCCAAACTGCACCTCCATGTCTGATGTCAAAATGCTCTTTTTCAGCACTGTTGACTGCAACACTTCTTTCTCTTTGGTCCTACCCCCTTTCGGCAGCTATCCCATGGCTCTAGCGTCTCATCTCGTTACTCTTGAGGTCTCCAAGGCAATCCAGGCTTCACCTTCACAGCTTCACAATGGTCTCTCTGGGCCTCCATGCGGGGACACCCTTCTACACCTTCCTGCCCTCAGTGCTTGCTTTATTACAGAGGGAAATTCCATCCTTGATTCTAATGCCAGAGCCACATGGCCAAAGCTGCCAAGTTCTGCTACTTTCTGGGACGGGAACATGGTCCTTTTGTTCAATCACATCTTTACCAGCTTTCTGTTTTCTTTCTTTTTAATGTGTTTTTTGTTTGTTTGTTTGTTTGTTTTCAAGATGGGTTTCTCTGTGTAGCTTGGCTGTCTTGGACTCGCTTTGTAGACCAGGCTGGCCTCGAACTCACAGAGGTCCATCTGTCTCTGCCTCCCAGAGTAATTCTTTTTTTTTTTTTTTTTTTTTTTTTAAGATTTATTACATATACAGTGCTCTGCCTGCATGTACACTTGCACACCAGAAGAGGGCACCAGATCCCACGAAAGATGGTTATGAGCCACCTTGTGGTTGCTGGGAATTGAACTCAAGACCTCTGAAAAAGCAGACGGTGGTCTTAACCGCTGAGCCATCTCTCCAGCCCCCATAATTCTTTTTTAAAAAATGTATACGGGTGCTTTGTCTGCATGTCCCTCTGCAGAAGACATGGCCAGAAGGCGTTGGATCCTGTTATAGACAGTTGTGAGCTGCCATATAGATACTGGGAATTGAATCACAAGCCCTGAAAGAATAGCCCGTGCTCTTGACCATCGAGCCATCTCTCCAACCCCATGTGGGGTCACCACTCATCCTGCTTTCCTCCTGCTTTCCATCCCTGATAATGGATAGTGTCAGGTGTTATTCTAGGCGAGCAAAATGTCCTCACAGGTTAGCAGGGGAGGGGCAAACTCAGGTTGAAATGGGAGGAAACCGAGACCCAATACATGGGTTGTTGTCTTTACTAGTGTTAGGACCAGGGTGAGGAGCGTGAGCCCCTTTGTGATTTTCCTCTAGTGCTGAGACTTGCTTTAGCTTACCTAGTAACTAATAATAAGGCAAGTTCAGCTTGAATGGGTGTGTAAGTGCAAAACTGACAGCAGACACTAGAGAAAAACCTTCAGGGCTCCTCACTATGCGACAAATTATCTGCTGTGGCAGATAGTTTCCCCATATGCCTTCAGGGAGGCTGTCACAAATAGCTCTAGCATTATGTCATTGCACTTAAATGTCACCAGAGGAAAGTCTTTAAACTTTTTTTTAAAACCCCTGTTGCTTTAAAAACATGTTTACCTCCATTCCAGAGAAGACTTTCAGTTGGGATGGCCTAAGTCATGCCCTTTGCAGTCAGCGCTAGCCCAGGGGACTAAGGCTAAGGAAGGAGAGGCAAGCCCCAGGTCACAGATGGTGACCTGCAGGCTACTCCTACTAGAGTCACCAAAGGAAAGACTGCTGGCCAGCCCAATACAAGAACCCACTTCACTGCCTAGCTTCCTAGAATATATGGTTAGCAAATAGGCGATTGAGACACTTAAGCCTGGTACACTGACTAGGGTAAAGGGTCTCTAATGCTCTGTTGAGGGAGGTTTGTGCTACTCCTTATGTAGGGGCTGTGTTTCAGGGCATTTATTTCACTGGGGATTTGTTCTCTGGTGATACTTTGGGAGTTTCAGAGGGAGGGGATTTGGAAGGAGCACTTCACCGTTGTCTTTCATGAAAGCCTAGCAAATTTAGAATTGGCATAGTCACCAAGCATTACCACATATGTAAAAACTCTGTATTCAGTTGGCTAAAGCATCCTTCCCTTGGGAAGATTTCCTGTTCTAACTGGCTGTTAAGCAACACAGTCCCTCCTGCCATCCAGGGGTCTCTTCTCTCTGGTATAGAGGAGACATCACAAATAGCTCCTGCTAGCCCCATCCCTTCCCTTGTTCTACAGTGACCTCTTCTCTACCGGCTCAGATTTCCCATGCGTTCTGTGCATCTAGCTCAAAGCTGGTACCATTTTCCTCAGAAGGCAGAATGAAAAGACAGCAAATTCTTCTTTTTTTAAAAGATTTATTTGTTTATTATGTATATAGCATTCTGCCTGCAGGCCAGAAGAGATATATGGTTGCTGGGAATTGAACTCATGACCTTTGGAAGAGCAGTCAGTGCTCTTACCCTCTGAGCCATCTCTCCAGCCCCAAGACAGCAAATTCTTGAAAAGCAGTATTGCTCATAAGCAGAATGGGTTTGCAGAAAAGCCTGAAAGCTGCAGTCCAGTAACAAGTTGGATCTTTGTCTACCTTGTCAGGGGCTATGGCTTAAAAGTGTTCCCTAGAGCCCATGTGCTGGAAACCGAAGCCCCAGTGCTAGGTGTTAACGTCATCTAAAGGTAGGAGTGTTGGGAGGTGACTGGGCAGAGCTCTCACCAATGGACTGACCCCCTTCGTGTTAGTGGGTAGTGGAAGGAGAGGCTCCATCAAGAAATCTCTGGCATCCTAGTTCTGTGGAGCTGTGCAACGCCACTGCCACGCTATGGTGCAGCCTCACCAGATGCTGAGCAGTCTCCAGATGCCTGTGCCGTCCTAGTTTCCTGTATGAGCTGCCCAGTCTTTGTTAAGGGCAGTCTAGTGATAGTGCTGGCATCAAATAGCAGCTTTTTTTTTTTAACTGAATATTACAGGACGGTATGAAAAGTAAAAAAAAAAAAAAATGTAAAGCTCTCTGAATGTTGTAGACTGCTGTCATACAATTATTTTGTTTGTGGTTGGCATGGTATTTGGAAAGATGGGCAAGGGAGGTGTCAAACAGCTGGGCCCACCTAGAAGCAGAAGCCAATATGGGCCCCTCCAAATATTCTCAGTTTGGGCTTATAGATAGCTCAGTGTTCAAGCATTTGCCTAACCCTAGATTCTACCTCAAGAATCACCACCACACAAAATATGTCAACCCCCATCTTTGGCTTATTTGTTTTATTTATTTTACTGCATTTGAGAGAGAGAGAGAGAAGAGAAAGAATGAATGCGCGCATGTGTTCCAGTCAGAGGACAGCTTGCAGGAGTCAGTTTTCCCCTGGTGGCAAATACTCTTAACCATTGAGTTCACGAGCCCCATCCCCACCCTGGGTTTAGATGACCTTATAGTCACCAGCCCAATGTGCTCAGCAGTGGATTGGTTGAGTGATAGAGCACACGAAACAATGGCACTTATTAATGCTGACTCCTTACCAAAAAGCAGCTGAGTATTCTGTGATGTGGATGATCATGTGCCTCTCACGTTACCAACTCCTAACTAATGCACCCTGACCCGGGGGAGTGGGGGAAGATTCACCACGCAGCAGACCGAGCTCAGTAGGTTAATGAGTTCTTCCCTTGGGAAATACATTCTTCTACATTGTCTAACAGCGCCAGCAACCCATTTTAAAGATGAACAGAATGAGGCTCAGAGGAAACTACACACTGTAGACTCTTTGCTTGTTTGTTTGAGAAATGGTTTCTCTATGTAGCCCTAGCTGTCCTGGAACTCACTTTGTAGACCAGGCTGGCTTTGGACTCACAGAGATCTACCTGCCTCTGTCTTCCAAACACTGGGATTAAAGGCATTGGCCACCATTATCTGTCCCACACTGTTGACTCTTTTTTTTTTTTTTTTTTTTTTTTTTTAGTTTTTTTGAGACAGGGTTTCTCTATGTAGCTTTGGCTGTCCTGGACTTGCTTTGTAGACCAGGCTGGCCTCGAACTCACAGTGATCCACCTGCCTCAGCCTCCCGAGTGCTGGGATTAAAGGTGTGTGCCACCACGCCCGGCTCCACACTGTTGACTCTTAAAGTAGTAATTGCAAGGTTAGAGTTTGGTATCCTCACTTCAAAGGCTTAGATTGGGCATGGAATGGAGGAATAAAGATATGATTTAGAATTCATTTTAGCCTTTCCTCAGCTGCTGCCAAGGTGCTTGGTCCTTCTGAGGAAGCTAAGGCCACGTTCTGGTGAGACCCTCACTTCATCAGGTGACTAGCAGCATGCCAGCAGCCTGAGACACAGCCTCTGTCTCTCCTACATCTGCTCTGCCCTCATCCTGCATGAGTACAAGGTGATGGCCATGGAGGGTAAGATCAGTGCCTTCATTAAAGCAGCTGGTGTCAGGGTTAATCCTTTCTCACCTGGCTTGTTTGTAAAGGCCCTAGAAATTTCAGCATTGGGAGCCTCATCTGCAGTGCAGGGATTGGTGGGCGCAGTCCAGTAGTTGGAGCCACTCCAGTAGGTGGTCCTGCCACCTCCACCACTGCTGCCCCAACTGAGAAGAAGAAAGTGGAAGCAGAGAAGGAAGAATCTGATGATGACATGGGCCTTCATCATTTTGACTAAACTTTTGATAACATGTTCAATAAAAAGCTAAACTTGTGCTCGCTTCGGCAGCACATACATTAAAATTGGAACGATACAGAGAAGATTAGCATGGCTTCTGCGCAAGTTTGACATGCAAATTTGTGAAGCAGAAAAAAAAAAACCGAAAAGCTAAACTTGTTTTTTGTTTGTTTGTTTTAAAATAATTTTCTGTGAAATCAGCTCAGCACAGAGCAAGGGACTGTGGTGATTCATTCACTCATAAAATGCCAACTGTGTGCCATTGGGAGGATATGTGTGTGTGTGTGTGTGTGTGTGTGTGTGTGTGTGTGTATGCACCGAACACATATTATGGATTAAGGTCCAATAGTTAAAAGTCCTTTCTGTTAGCTCTATATTTCCTAGCTATCTTAGTACACCCTAGTACAATTCTTAGTACATCCCCTTTGTACTGAGGTCTCTATGTTGACTTAGACCTATGTTTATCTAGAACTTCCAGGCTCTAGGGATCTTCTGCCTCAGACTGCAGTTGTATACCACCAAACCCTTCCTTTTGGATGGATTTTAAGCTTCACATAGGTTTGTGGGGAGAAGCAAAAATCCAACTTTACCCTCAGATCCTAGTTGGCTTTCAGAATTAAGTTGACATGAAACAGATGAAACAGAGGAAGGGCATAAAGACTTCTCTGACTCAAATTGTGTGTAGCATAGTGGTTTGCAGGGAAAATGAAGACTTACAGACTTGTGGCCCAATTGCAATTGCTAGTATCCGTAAGGCCCCGAGTGTCGCTCCCAGGATCAGAAGGAAATAGGGAGTGTGAGGAAGAGGAAGAGATGAGGACCCCAAGAAGCAGCTAGGGAAGAGAGTCGGTTGCTTATATACTGTGCACAAAGGATAGTTAGGTGTTGCAGAAGTGATTGCATTACGTGGGAAGTCTGAAAAGTAGAGTCATTACTATCCTTTTGGGTTTGGAATGGAATCCAGGGCCTCCAGGTTGTGGTTTCTTTCTCATAGAGTTGGGGAAGCTGTCGTATGGGAATTACACTTCCTGCTTTGTTATTTTGTGTTTGAGACAGGGTTTTACTATGTAGCCCCGGCTGGCCTTAAACTCATAGAGCTCTTCTTGCTTCTAGCCTCTGAGTGTTAGGTTTAAAGGCCTGTGCTACCATGCAGGGCCTCATCTCTTTTTAAGAAATAGAAAAGAACATTGTACAGAAATTAACAGCAGCTACACTGGCCCCAGACTCAGTAGGTCCGAAGACTTTAGCACAACTGACTCCACCATGTAAGTACCATTCAGGCTGTAAAACTCAGCATGTGGACAGCACCACCAGGCAACACTGAAACAAAAGCCTAATCCATCAAAGTCCATGCTGTTCTGGGAAAGTCTCAAAAAGCACTAACCTTGCTTTTTGGCTTCTGTAGTTTCACTTCTTGTTGACGGTTCTTGTTAACTGAAATATGACAACCCAGAACATGGTTTCTGTGTTTAAAAGTTCACCCTGAGAAAAGCTCAGTGCTACACTGGGCTTCTGAACAACTAGTTTAGTGGACCACCAGGTTAACGAAGAGTTTCTATTGCCTTAAACGAGTGTCCGAGTAGTCTTCTTTGGTGAATACCCCACAACGACAAATAAGTGTGTTTTGTCAGTATGTATGCACACGCACCAGGTTTTTCCTCATGCTCAAAGATGTCAGAAGAAGGTAGCAGAGCCCCTGGAACTGGAGTTTCCTATGGTTGTGAGGTGCTGGGAGCCAAACCCAGGCCCTCTGAAGGAGCAGCGAGTCCTCTTAACCCCTGAACCATCATCTCAGCCCTGTATTACTGTTGTTGTTTTTTGCTATTACATTTTAAGTTTTTGAGGCATGGTCCCTCTACATAGCACTGGCCCCCTCAGAACTCACTATGTAGAGCAGGATAGCCTCCAACTCACAGTGTTTGTCCTGCCTCTGCCTCCTGAGTGTAGGAACCACAGTCATGAACTACTACATCTGGCTATTATTATTATTATTATTATTATTATTATTATTTTTTTTTTTTTTTTTAATTTTATTTTAGTAATTGAGACTGTAGCCTGGGCTACCTTTAAACGCATGGCAGTCCTCCTGCCTCAGCTTTCCAAATACTAAGATTATGGGCATGTGCCACTTTTCAGTGGAGGAGATAAATTACCTTTCTGTATGATTCATATACAAAGATTAAATGTCATGCGACATGTTCTTATATGTTTGGCACTGACAGGTGTATATAGGCTGTCAAGGGCTGTGGAACCTGGGGGGCAGAGGAGCTGAGTGGCCAGGAACTCAGCGGGAGGGAGCTATCTAAGTGACAAGTAGTGCAAACCCTTGCCTATGCTCTCAGCCAGTTACAGAAGGAGGGCGGGGTGACCGGCTGTGACTCTGCGGCCATTAAGCCCCGGTCCCTTTGCGCTGGCCCAGGCTTGCCTAGTCGGGGGCCCCGTGAGGAGGGTAGAAAGCTTCTTTCTAGGAGCTAAGCAAAGGTGAGAAATCCAGGTGCTTCTGTGGGTTCTCGAGGGCTGTCTGGGAGGTGGAGAGCGGTTGGGAGGACGTAAACAAGTCAAGAGAGTAGCTGCCACCCTCCTGGCATTCGCTGGCGGGCGGTGGGGACGCGCAAATGCCGGGTTAGTAAGCGTCCAGGGATTCCGTGAGCCGCTTCTGCCTTATGGCTGCTTCCTGCTGTGAGGTATTTGTCCATTCAAGGACAAGCTCAGGGCACAATGAGGCTAGCGAAAGAGTTGGTGGTTGTTCCTGCAGGGCCTTGCTAAAAGCTCCCCTGCTCCTGGAGACTTGGGGACCTTGATTCTTGTTAGAGACATAATGAGCTCTACTCCGTCTGTGCTTTAGGCATTCATACCGCAGCTAAACTGAAGTTGAGCTCCACACATCGCCGGACAAAATGCTAGCACCCCAGGTAAGTACAGGGAGGGGGAGGGGCGGGCGTCGAGGGTGGGCCAGGGATGGGGGTAGTGTTTTAATGGTGACTCTTGGTTTGTTTTTTATTTTTTGGAGGGGGGAGGGAGGGCGTCGACTTGCTGTTTTGAAGAGAGGAGCTCTGTAGTGAGGGAGCCACACTTCCAACTACTGTGGGTCAGCTGCCACCTGTTGAGTGTCAGCCTTTGTTGCAGTGTGCACGTTGGAAGCCACCTGCTTGAAACAGGCTCAATAGAAGGCAGAAAAGGGGTGGCAAGTTGGGGGCTGAGTCTTTCTATCAAAGGAGGACACTGGACAGGTTCCTGGGGTCGAATGTCTGAAGTTGAATCTGCTGGGCAGTGGATTTTTTCTGTGGTCAGCCGACTCATTTCATCACCATCCCAGCAAATTTGCAGCTCTGGCTTTTCCTTCCTTTCATCCCTCCATCTCCTTTCTCTTTTCTTTCTGATTTTTGGTTTGGTTTGGTTTGGTTTTTACAAGACAGGGTTTCTCTGTGTAGCCTTGGTTGGTCTGGACTCTCTTTGTAGACCAGGCTGGCCTCGAACTCACAGTGATCTGCCTGCCTCTGCCTCCCTAGTGCTAGGATTAAAGGTATGCAAAACCTCAGGTAGCCCAGGCTGGCCTTAAACTTGCTGTTTAATGAGGTCAGTCTTACACTTCTGATTTCCCGGCCTTCACTTCTTGAGTGCTGGAATTACGGGTGTGAGACCCTATATGCAGTTTTGTGGGGTCCTCCTGCATGGCTAGGTGAGCACTCTGCCAACTGAGCCACATCCCAGCTCCGGCCTCTTGTTAACCAATGATGTTGTGAGATGTCACTGGGCAAATGTCTTCTTCGCTTGAATGGGACTCTGCTGACTTGGTAGGTTTTCGCAGACAACCCACTTGGGATTGTGTTCAGTTGAGTACCTGCTGTGCGATTTTCATCAGGATCAAATTCATTCTGTTCTCCAGAGTGAAAACATCACTTAAAATGTAACAGTTTTCATAACAGTCACGTGAGTCTAGTTCAAGGCTGTTCTTTCAGTTTCTGATACTGAGAGGCCAGACTATTTTGTTTTCTGTTTTAACCTTTCAGGTTAAAAGCCAGGAAAACCCAAGACCATAGAAATTCCCACTATAAATTGTGTCTAAAGCTTGAACCCTGCTGAAAAATACATGTGTGCCTCACATAACTGTGTTACCTGTGTGCTCTTTGACTAACTTTCTTGCAGTGGGCAATTTAAGAAACGTGTGTGTGTGTGTGTGTGTGTGTGTGTGTGTGTTGTGTGTATCTGTATGTGTGCTTTGGGACATACATAAGCCCTGGCAAGCAAGAAGAGCTTGCAGGAGGTTGCACTCTTCTTCACCATTTGAGTCCTGGGATTTGAACTCAGGTCATCAGGCTTGGCAGCAATCTACTTGATCAGCTGTCTCACTACCCCCACATTTATTTTTAATTAAAAAAATAAGCCCAGCATTTGCGTGTCCCCACCACCTGCTGGCGAATGCCAGGAGGGTGGCAGCTATTCTCTTGACATTTATTTTTAATTAAAAAAATAAACATGCTTTTAATCCCAGCACTTGGGAGGCAGAGGCAGGTGGATTGCTGTGAGTTCAAGGCCAGCCTGGTCTACAAAGCAAGTCCAGGACAGCCAGGACTACACAAAGACACCTTGTCTAGAAATATAAAAACAAACAAACAAACAAAAAACCCAAGAGTAAGAAATAAATGTACCAGTTGGAGGCTTGTATGGAAGTTATTCATCTCACTGATAATTCCTGCCCTTTCAGGCTGAGCAGGGAAACTAGTAAAACTCTTTTCCGGGCTGGAGAGATGGCTCAGTGGTTAAGAGCCCTGTCTGCTCTTCCAGAGGTCCTGAGTTCAATTCCCAGCAACCACATGGTGGCTCATAACCACTTACACTGAGATCTGGTGCCCTCTTCTGGCAATGCAAGCTCACAAAGCAGGCAGAGCCCTGTATAAACAATAAATAAATAAATCTAAAAAAAAAATTGTATATATAAAAAACAACTCTGGACTCAGTGCAGTATTTATACTCATCTCAAACGGGGCTGTGAAGCAGGGAGGCAGAGTTGGAGGCTAGCCTGGGCTGCATAGAGAGACCTTGTCTCAAACAAGATCAAACAGGACTGAAGAGATGGCTCACTTTTCTAGAGGATGTGGACTCAGTTCACAGCACTCACACGGCAGCTCACAACCATCTGTAACTCCCACCCCGAGGGATCTCACACCCTTTTCCGGCATCTAAGAGTGCTGTCCACGTGTGACGCGCAGACATAGGTGCAGTCAAAATACCTGTCATTAAAATAAAGAATGAAAAAAAGTTTAAAAACCAAAACCAAAACCAAAATTAAACCTTCAGGGCTGTGCCAGGAGGCCTGAGTAGGTTGCTCTTCCTGTATTTGGGGAGGAGGCAGGAATAGTTCAGCCTGGTTTTCTTCCTGCCCTAAATTTTCTAACTGGATAGGAAGTTTGTATGAAAGCTCCTTTTATCTCCTACCCTCTGTATTTCTGAACATTGGGTGTGTTTCCTGGAAATAAGTATTCAAACTAAAACTGAAACCTACATTCTGTGAGATGAAATGCCAATGTGCCTTTCAATCCTGAGTCTAGAGTCCCCTAGTTGAACTGACTGTTTTCTTTTTTGTTGCTATTGTTTTCTTTCCTTCTTTCTTTTTGGAGACAGCATCTCTATATGGTCCTGGCTGTTCCAGAATCCACTATGTAGACCAGGCTGGTCTCAAACTCAAAGAGGTCCTCATGCCAATCCCCTGCCCTCCACTCCTCCGCTGCCCCCACTTCCAAGCCCTGGGTTTGAAGGTCTGGGCTACCAAGCTAGGCCTGACTGCTTTCTGATTTTAGCCTGACAGCTGGGGATATCTATGGAGCTAGTTAGGGTGCAAAGAAAGGAGAGGGAAGAGCATGCTTCTCTAGCAGAAGATGCTCCTGGCCCTGCGAGCTGCGTCTTCACTCCTGAGGCCGAGAGGGGCCGGAGAGGTAGGCAGTGTTCCCCTCTCCAGGCCATCAGCCTCTGATGAGACCAGGCTGATGGCTGGTAGAGAGAGTCACGCCCTTGCCCCTCAGCATGCTGGGCCAGTCTAGATGTTAGGGTAGGCATGGAAACTAGCCATACATTTCCCTGGCTCAGCCCATTTAGTATAGTGATTCTGTCTATGAGAGCTGTGGAACCGGGCATCAGACATACGCTAGTAATCCTGCTTACGGGGGAGGTGGCTTGTAGAGTTGGAGGCTAGACTGGGCTATGTAACAAAATCCCCATCTCAAAAATAAATATGTAAACCACACTACTGTCAACAAGAAGACAAAACTTCCACTAACAATGAGAAACTAAGTCAAATCCAAAACCCAAACAGAAGAGGCTGGGCTGGGAGCAGAGAGGTGGAAACAGCTTGCTCTGCAGGGTGTGAGGGAGGCGGCTCTTGAGATCTCTCCCTTACCTCCACCTTATTTACACTTGACCTTGAACCTAGTTTCAGTTTAGAGGAGAGGACCAATACCAAAACTGAAACTGGGGCTCTACAAAGCGAGAGGCTGACAGGCTGTTCCTGTGCACTCTACATACGGCTGTTTTAGGGTCTCCTCTCCCAGTATCTGTTTTACCACTGGGCAGCTGTATCCAGGCAGCTCTGTGGTAGAATACTGCTATGGCTTCTGGACGACCTCTGAGGCCTTCGGTAAGTTCGTTCCCACCTTGGAACTCATTTTTCTCATCTATAAAAGGACGCTGTTTCTGGGTGTGGTGGCATGCACTTTTAATCCCAGCAGAGGCAAGTGGATTTCTGTGAGTTTGAGACCTCCTGGTCTACATAATGAGTTCCAGGACAGCCAAGGCTACACAGAGAGAATCCCTGTCTCAAAAAACAACAAACAACAACAACAACAACAACAACAAAAGATGCTGTTGTAAGGACTCCAGGTAACTTGTAAGGCTTGGTGATTGTGTGTGAGTTGGGGGTGGGGCAGTTCTGAATGCACAGAGAGGAGCAGGTTTACCCTGGAGGAGAATAGGCCTGGGTTTCACTGCTGTTGAACCTGGGTGGGCAGGCAAATTTTCCTTCTTTCTTCAGGATGCTTGGGGCATTAGTGCTTCGGAGGCTGGGTGCTTGCTGGAGTTGCCATCTCTGGCTGACTAGGTAGCCTGAGTAGGGGCATAAGGGAAGGCTAATGTGTCAGGCTAGGTCTTGTCTGTCTTTCTTCTGGGCCGGAGGCAGGGAGGTCAGGGCTGCCAGGCTCTTCCTTGTTCTCCCACACCCCCTCCCCTGCACCTGCCTAGCCTACAACACAGGGTGGTGTGTCCCTTATATGGTTAAGTGGTGTTATAGCATTCAGCCATTATCACAATTATTTCTTACACAAACTCTGCTGGATAGGTATTAACAGTCCTGATTAAACAGAAGGTCCATAGAGATCAATTCCAGAACTTTCCACGGTTTCCAAGGGTGCCTGATGTGTTTCTGGGAGCCAGGCATCTCAGATCAGCCCCTAGCCCCTCACACATTTTCTTTTCTCAAAGCCTTGGCATGGAAACCCTTCAGCTTCTCATTGCAAAGTCCATTCTTGGCAGGACCCTGACTTCATTTGTTTTTCTCAAGCTTCTAGACCTTTCCCTCAGAATCAAAAATGAAAGGCACGATTGGGAATTTTTCATGTTCACTGGGCATGTGGTTTACTGGAACAGGGAGGAGAATTCTCTCAGGTTGAGTTTCGCAAGTCCTCCAGTGTCCTCACTATTTCTGGATAAAAATAAACTAACAGCAGCCAGCCATGGTGGCTGCACAAGCTCAACATTTCTTCTGTAGAAGTTGTGTTTGGAAAATCATACGTATATGCACATGCATGCAGTGTGCTTCAGGAGGCAAGAGTCTTGGGCAGTCTTGGTGCTGTCCCTCTTTCATTTTTTAAAAAAGATTTTTTTCTTTATTATGTATACACTGTTCTGCTTGTATGTATGCTTGCACACCAGAACAGGGCACCAGATCTCATTATAGATGGTTGTGAGCCACCATGTGGTTGCTGGGAATTGAACTCAGGACCTTTGGAAGAGCAGCCAGTGCTCTTAACCTCTGAGCCGTCTCTCCAGCCCCATCCCTCATCTTTATTTTATTTTATTTTACTTTATGTGTGTGGGTGTCCTGACTTCACATATGTCTGTGTACTCTGTGCGGGCAGTACCCACAGAAGTCAGAAGACAGCTTTAGATTCCCTGGGACTTGAGTTACAGAGCTTGTGAGCTGCCATGTGGGTGCTGGGAATCAAACCTGTGTCCTCTGGAAGAGCAGCCAGTGCTCTTAACCACTGAGGCATCTCTCCAGCCCCTACCCTGGGGGGGTGGGGGGGTGCAGGCAGAGTTTCTTGCTTTACTGGCTGGCTATGTGCCATGATGCATGTGCGGAGATCGGAGAACTGCTTTCAGGAATCACATCTCAGCTTCTGCCTTGTTGAGTCTTCCCCTGTTTCTGCCACTATTCAATGTACTCCAGGGTAGCTGGCCCATAGGCTTCTGGCATGTTCTTCCTCTCTGCCTCCTTCTTGCTGTAAGAGTGCTGGGCTTAGATGTATGCCACCCCTTGTGGGTTTAGACATAGGTGAACTTGGGTTCAATTGCTAATTCCAATTTAGCTTCTTTTCTTTCTTCCTTCCTTCCTTCCTTCCTTCCTTTTGCAGGGTCTCTGTGCAGCTCTGGCCAGCCTGGAACTCACAGAGATCCCCTGCCTCCCTCTGCCTCCAGAGTGACAGGATCAAAGGTGTGTATTGCCACCAGACCACACACACCACCCTGGCTTCTTTTTTTTTCTTTTTCTTTTTCTCTTTCTTTCTTTCTTTCTTTCTTTCTCTCATTCTTTCTTTCTTTCTTTCTTTTTTTTTTTCTGAGATAGGGTCTTTCTTTGTAGCCCTGGCTGTCCTGCAACTTACTATGTAGACCAGGCTGGCTTCAAACTCTCAGAGATCTGCCTGCCTTTGCTTCTTGAGTGCTCAGATCAAAGGCCCTCACCACAGCGGCCTGGCTTAAAAAACAAAACAAAACAAAAAAACCCACCACCAAAACAAACAACTGGGTTCTTTGGATCATGTTCAGAGTTTTGTGCTTGGGCAGCAAACTCTTTACCTCTTGAGCTATTTCCTCCTCCACCTAGTTTTATAGTTACTGACTTATTTAATCTTCAGGATAAACCTCTGAATCAGGTGCTATATAAAAAAAAACTGTCCTCATTTTATGGCTGAGGAGACTGGGGCCCACGGACAGTTAGGATAAATTTGTCCAGGGCTCTACAGTAAGTAGCTGAGTCTTGGTTTGAAAACATAGCCCTAAGCATAACCACTGTGCTGTAAATCCAGCTTGAGTTAAATAGTGGAGCCGTCAACAGTGGAGCCTGTAGTAGCTCCTGCCTGTAATCTAGCCAGGGAGTTCCCTGTAATCTAGCTGAGACACTTAAAAGACTTGCACGTTTAAATGGCCATTAACGAATAAAAAGCTGGTGGTTGGTTGGGTGGGGAAAGATAAATAGAAACGTGAGTAAGCTGTATAAAAGGGTAAATGAATTGTTGGCTAAAACAATCCTTCTCGTCAATTTATTTATTTATTTATTTATTTATTTATTTTTATTTTATTTATTTATTTATTTATTTATTTTTTGGTTTTTCGAGACAGGGTTTCTCTGTGTAGCCTTGACTGTCCTGGACTCACTTTGTAGACCAGGCTGGCCTCGAACTCACAGCGATCCACCTGCCTCTGCCTCCCGAGTGCTGGGATTAAAGGCGTGTGCCACCACGCCCGGCTTCCTCTCGTCAATTTAAACATAGTTCTCAGGTATCCTGGAGGTTTTTCCACCTTTTAGGTTTCTAAGTAGTTCAAAGGAGGCAGTTTACTTCACATTGCTCTAGAGGTGGTAGTTCTTTGTTCTTGGTACAGTACTGCTGATATAACTCTTTAAGATACTGGCCACTCTATTTAAATACCATAATCTTAGGGAAAAAGCCAGTTGGCGGCTTTCTTTCTTTTTTCTTTTTGGTTTATAGAGACAGGGTTTCTCTGTATTGACTTAGCTGTCCTGGATTTGCTTTGTAGTCCAGGCTGGCCTCGAACTCACAGCACTCTACCTGCCTCTGCCTCCCGAGTACTGGAATTAAAGGCATGCACTACCATGCCCGGCAGTTGGCTGCTTTCAAATGGGTCTCGCTTGTATTTCTCACTGTCTGTCACAGCCTGCCTGAACTATCACTGTGTATGACCTCTTCTCAGTGTAGCAGTCAGGGTACCCATTTAGATACCTGCCCTGGAACAAGCCTTTCATGCTCCTCACACCTAGGTGTTGGTTACTGTCAGTCAAAATCAGAGTCAAAGGCTTTCTGTTGTCTATGAGTGATAACCTGCCTCCTTCTCCTCCTCCTGTGGCAGCTTTTAGACCCTCTAGACTACCACGGTCTCCTTTCATGTGCTGTAAGCCAGCCATACCAGCTTCCTTTAAAAAAATATTTTAAATGTTACATTTATTTTATGTATGTATGTGTGTATGCATTTATTTATTTTTAAAGATTTATTTATTTTTATGTGCATTGGTGTTTTGCATGCATGTATGACTGGATCACCTGGAACTGGAGTTACAGACAGCTATGAGCTGCCATATGTGTGCTGGGAATTGAACCCAGGTCCACTGGAAGAGCAGCCAGTGCTCTCAACCACTGAACCATCTCCCCAGCCCTCTTCTATATTTATTTTATTCATTTTCCACCTTTCTCTGAGCCTGTGTGCTATGGCACATGGATGGAAGCCAGACAGCCTTTGAGAGTTGGCGTTTTCCTTCTGTATCAGGGTCTGGGGACTAAACTCAGGTCATCAGGTTTCCATGACAAGTGTTTTTAGCCATTGATTCATCTTTCCAGAATGTAACCAGTGGAAGGATAGCTGGCTTTGCCTCAGGTGAGAGTGGTCTTGGCGGGATTTGTCCCCTGGAAACACCAGGGATACCCCACTGAGATGGACATTGTGAAGACCTGGGAGGAGCCATCAGGAGACTCTAACTGGGCTATTACGTTGCTAATTGACCATCAAGGGGATGAGGGAACTGGAGGAGAGTCCAGGGGATTGCTGGCAGACTGGGAGAAGCAGCGGACAGTGGAGAAAGTAGGCTATGGTGGTGCAGATTGCTTCCTTCTGGGAAAGAATCTGCGTACAGGCCTGGAGACGCTAAGGAATTCCCCCTGTGGAACTGATTCGTGGAAGGTTTATTCTTGTTCCCCTTAACCTCTTTTCCCTCCTGTATAGAATAGTTGGGTTGTATAATAAAGTCCAATTGATAAGAAAACAAGAGCCAACAAGTGGCGCCCATCATGGGGCTCGAACCTACAACCCTGAGATTAAAAGTCTCATGCTCTGGTTTCTGTCAAGTTTCAAGGTGGTTTCTCTGATTCTAAATTGAATAGTAAGAGTGGGCACGGTGGAACACATGTATAATCTTAGCATTAAGAAGTTGAGGCAGCCGGGCGTGGTAGCGCACGCCTTTAATTCCAGCACTCGGGAGGCAGAGGCAGGCGGATCTCTGTGAGTTCGAGGCCAGCCTGGTCTACAAAGCAAGTACAGGACAGCCAAGGCTACACAGAGAAACCCTGTCTCAAAAAACCAAAAAAAAAAAAAAAAAAAAAAAAGAAAAAAAAAAAGAAGTTGAGGCAGGACATACTACAAAGTGAGACTCTCTCACAGACCAGTCCTCTTCCCTCACCTAGAGGCTGGACAGGCTAAGAGCACTTGCTGCTCTTGCAGAGGACCTAGGTTCTCAGCACCTACACAGCTCACAACTGCCTTAACTTCTGGCCTCTGAAGGCATCTGGCATGTATATGGTACACAGACATACATGTAGGCAAAACACTCACACATATAAAATAAAAGTAAATAAACTTTCTTACCCATACCCCCTATCCAAACAAAACCGAAAACCAAAACATAGATACATTTTATTTGAACATTTTTTTTTTTGAGACAGGGTTTCTTTGTGTAGCCCTGGCTATCCTGGAACTAGCTCTGTAGACCAGGCTAGCCTTGAACTAAGAGATCTACCCATCTCTGTCTCCCAAGTACTGGGATTAAAGGCATGTACCATTACCACCCAGCTATTTAATCACTTTTAAAAACCAGAAAAGTCAATAAAAAAAAATAATACTCCCAATTGAGACAGTTTCATGAGGGTTTGGTAACAGACGGTGTCTACATTTTCCAATTTAAAAAGCTGAATATTCAATATGTGAGCATTTTCTTTTCACTTACGTTATTTATTTATTTTTCTTTTTTAAATAATGGAATTAGGGTAATAGCACAGTCAGCAAAGCTCTTGTTGTGCAAGTTGAAGGTCTGACTTCAGAGCCTCAGAACTCACATAAGAAACTGGGCCCATGGCACTGGGGAGGTGGGGAGAAAAGAGCCCCTGGAGCTCATGGGCCTGCTAGCCTGCTGAGTCAGTGAGCTCCAGGTTCACTGTCTCAAAATATAGGTGGAAAGCAGGTGAGGAAGACACCTGTTGTTGACCTCTGGCCTCTGCACACACTTGAACACACACACATACACACAGACACACATAGAGACATGAAGATGAATGTATACAGATGGACACATACACAGAGACATATACGGAAACACATACATGACCACACACAGACACATACATGTGAACACACATGAATACACACATGAACACACACATGAACACTCAAACAGACATAGATACACAACACACATGTGGTCTTGCATATCTTAAGTTTTCTTTTCTTTTCTTTCTTTTTTTTTTTTTGTTTTTTGTTTTTTGTTTTTTGAGACAGGGTTTCTCTGTGTAGCCTTGGCTGTCCTGGACTCCTTTGTAGACCAGGCTGGCCTCGAACTCACAGCGATACGCCTGCCTCTGCCTCCTGAGTGCTGGGATTAAAGGCGTGCGCCACCACGCCCGGCTTTAAGTTTTATTTTCAAAGTAATTTATAGTAAAAAAAAATTTTTTTTCAAAGAATCAAATAATAAAATATGAGCTCCCAAATTTCTATCAGTCACTGTAGGGAGCATCCAATAGTTTGGCTTATTTTTCTCAGATCATGAATAAACACAATGCATTTAAGTTACAAGTGTATAAAATTGTACATTAGGTAGAAATAGAATAATAGCATCTTTTTATGGGGAGGTGGTGCTTCTGGCCGTCAAACCCAGGACGTTAGGCATGCTAAGTAAGTGCCCTACTGCTGAGTTACACCCTCAACCCTGGTTATGGCTTTCAACTTACTTCTTTGGTGAGAGGGGCATTTAAAAAATTAATTTACTCACTTTACATCCCAAGTATAGCCCCCTCTCTCCTTTCTCCCAAGTCTCACCCCCTCCCTCTTCCTGCTGCCCTCCCCCACTTCAGAAAAGGGAAGCCCCCTTTCTTTTTTTTTTTTTTTTTTTTTTTAGTGTTACTTCATCTTTCTTTTTTTTTTTTTTTTTAATACATTTTTATTAATTTATACATATTACATCTCAGTTGTTAGCCCATCCCATGTATCCTCCCATTCCTCCCTTCCTCCCACTTCCCCCCTACTACTCCCCTCCCCTCCCCTAAGTCTGTGTCTGAGGGGGACCTCCTCCCCCTGAATATGCTCATATGGTATCAAGTCTCTCCTTGGTGACCTATTATCTTTCCTCTGAGTGCCACCAGGCATCTCCGTCCAAGGGACATGTTCAAATATGGGGCACCAGAGTTTGTGTGAAAGTTCTCACTTATATCGAGACACTAGTCCAAGGTGTACGTCCCCATGAAAAACTGTACCTACCAGAATAGTGGGTAAGAGGGGAGGACATCCTATTGAAACTTTAGGTGGGAGAAGCCTGGGAGAAAGAGGAAATGGAAGGATCCAGTGGGTCCTGGAAAACTATAGGCGAGTCTGGGCCCTGGGGTCCTCTGCAAACTGTGGCGACAGCCAAGGAAAAAATAGGCAGTAAAAACCTTGAACCCCTACCCGGACTAGCCGATGGACATTCTCCACTGTTGAGTGGAGAAGGGAAGCCCCCTTTCACCTACCCGTCCCAGCATGTCAAATCACATCAGGACTCAGCGAATGGGAGGGGCAATTTTGAGACTGGGCCTCATGAAGCCCAAGCTGGCCTTGCAGTTCTGCTATCCCTGCCTTCAGCTCCCAGATGCTGGGGTGACAGGTTTGTACCACCACATTTCATTTTATGTGGTGCTGAGGATTGAACCCATGGCTTTGTTCATGGCAGGCAGGTGCCCTATCAACTGAGTCGCATCCCCAGCCTTCAACTTGCTTCTCCTGCCTTCTTTTGAGACAGTTTCTCATAGAGATCCACCTGCCTCTACCTCCCGAGTACTAGGATTAATGGTGTGCTACCACATCTGGCTTCAGCTTGCTTTTTTGAAAGTAACTTTTATTGTCTCTGTTCCTGCTTATGTAGATTCACATTGGTCTCTTCAATGATCATGAACACGCGTGCGCGCGCACACACACACACACGTATATACACATATAGGATATGTTAATCTGGTCTTTTTTTTTTGTTCTTTTTTTAAAAAATTTTATTAATTTATTCATATTACATCTCAATGGTTATCCCCTCCCTTGTATCCTCCCATTCCTCCCTCCCTCCCATTTTCCCCTTATTCCCCTCCCCTATGACTGTGACTGAGGGGGACCTCCTCCCCCAGTATATGCTCATAGGGTATCAAGTCTCTTCTTGGTAACCTGCTATCCTTCCTCTGAGTGCCACCAGGACTCTCCACTCAGGGGAGTTGGTCAAATATGAGGCACCAGAGTACATGTGAAAGCCAGACCCCATAATCTGGTCTTTATGAGTTAGTTGGGATTGTTTTTCAAAATGGGTTTCAGAGGCCAGAAATTCCTCAACTTGCTTGCTAAGGAAAACAGCTGCTCTGCAGCCCTCTTTTGTGGGAAATAAAAGTGCATTGTTCTGGAGTCCTGTGGGCACATAGTGTCAGCTTTGTCACTGTTCCTGCCTGTGTTGTGTAGGGGACTGCGATGGCTGGGGCTTTCCTGTGCCCCATTCTGGAAAAGGCAGCCCTGTCCCTGCATGAGAGGTCTCTCTGCTAATCCAATCCCTACTTCCCGTGCAGACTGCAAGAGCATTCAGCTGGGTTCCTGGGGTCACTGTGGGTCCCTTTATAACAGAGCGTTGTTGATCCCACCAAGAGAGAATAAAAACCACAGTCTGCTTTGTAGTCCAGTTATATGTTTAAATTTCCCCTTAGCCTCCTGTACTTCCACTGTTCTCTTATCGAGGGGTCCCAGGGGCTTCTGTAATACAGACTATGATGCTCCCGAGTCTACCAAGAAGGTCAGAGGTTGACCCCCAGTTGATAAGGTTACTATAGGCTCCCAGGGCCTAAACTGAGAGAGCCGTGGCCCCCTATTCTTACAGGGTCACGATGGGATTTGGCTGAGGGGTTCCCTGTGGCTGGGGAGAGCCTCCCTGTTTCTGCTGGGGCTATTCATCTTTCCAGTGTCCCAATTCCTTGCAGTGGCATAACCAGGCCTGAAAGTGCCAGGAACATGTAGTTCTGCCACAGTGGCCAGATGTGTTTGTTTTTATTAGCAAATCTTCCTTGTTGTCTCTATTGTCAAACACTTTCAGGCCTATTTCTAGAGGTTCTTGTTGAAGGCCAGATTCGACAAGTCATGGTAAACTGAGGCAGGGTGTAGAATCAGTGGCCGATCACTCAGCAGACTTTTCACTGATGGAATAAAGCTTGATTCGCTGTGGCTGGTACTCCCTGTGGCCAGAGAAAAACTCTTTTGACTTACTGAGGCCAGTATGCCCTGTGATTGGTGAAAAACTCTCTTGTTTGGGGCAGGTGAAATAGAAAATAAAGGGGATTGGGGAGAAACACACACACACACACACACACACACACACACACACCCCATAGATGAAACAAGGTTCAACAAGCCCCAACAACTTCACACACACACACACATACACACACACACACACACACACACACACACACACACACACACACACAGACATTTGGTAGATGGAGCAAAGCTGCAGCCATTTTTCATATACACACACGCATTCACACATTGGGTGCACGAGCAAAGCTCCAACAACTTTATTTATTTTTTTCTCCCCACAGCTTATATACCCCAGCAGAACCATCCAAGCAGTACAAAAATCATAGCATGGCTTCCTTCTATTTTCCTTTAAGTGAACAATTACAGTGAGCAGAGCCTGGTGGTAGCCACAGAGTGACTTCCTATCTCCTGCCCTGTAGTCCCAACATGGGCTCCTTCTGGCTAGAGCCTTCTCAAAACCGCTGCCTTTCCTGTCATTGTCAAGTGTGCCTAATCTGGGCTGCACCTTAGCTACTTCTGCTAGGATTCTCTCTCTCTCTCTCTCTCTCTCTCTCTCTCTCTCTCTCTCTCTCTCTCTCTCCCCTGGAGTGAAGAGAGTGCAGAGAATTTGTTGGCAGGCATCCCAGGCTGGGAGGTGGTTAAAGAGAACAGACTCATTCAGGGAAATCGGAGAACTAGGACCTGTGCTGAAAGTGGGATTCTGGTTTCCAGTTGTAAAGATCTGTTGTAGTAAATGGAACATACAGCTACTGTCCGCCAGGGGCCTGGCGTAGGGAAGGGCAGGGGCTGGAGTCCTTCTGTTTGGGGGATAGAAACGGAAGCGGAAGTTTCAGGTTGATCTCGGGAGAAGGCTGACTCTGGAGTCACCTCTGCTTTGAGGATAGGAGTGGAAATAGAAGCTGCAGGCTGGAGAGGGCAGGAAACTGAAGCCCCTGCTGGCCGTGTGTGTGTGTGTGTGTGTGTGTGTGTGTGTGTGTGTGTGTGTCTGTGTGTGTGTCTGTGTGTCTGTGTGTGTGTGTAGAAACTAAATCTGGCCACCCACTGGGATGCCCTGATGGCTGTGGGGAGAAGGACTAAATGTGGCTCCACTGGGGAACTGAGGCAGAAGGAGTAGTTTGGGGTGACTTTGGGAGAGGCTGAGCAGAGGGAGAAGGAAGAGGAGGCAACGGGCTCAAGAGAGGTGGGGGTAGCTAAGGGTAAAGCGGACTGTACGGGGGAAGGAGAGGGTCCTCCTGAGAGTACTCCAGTTGTAGGTCAGGAGTTTTGGAAGGCTTCTGATCCACAGCCAGGAGTCGCTGTGGAGTCTTCTTTGCTATGGCCATTTTGGACCATACAAACCTTCAACCATGGGGGCGGGGGGGGGGGGGGCAGATGGGATGTTGCTTCCGCCCAGGGTGGAATGTAGCTAGTCTGGTCCAGGAATACCAAGGGTGGTGTTGGCTACTTCGCAGGCTACCTGGGAATCAAAGGTACCCTCTTGGGGCCAGTCAACCTTAAATATAAGCCACCCCAGCTCAGAGGATTGGAGGCCATCCTTGGTGATAGGATGCTCATAAGCCTGCTTAATTATCAGGAGGTAAAGTTGGTCAAAGTTCCTTAAAACACAACTTAAAGAAGAGTCGGGTTTATTCGTCCTGTTACCCTTCTGTCTGCCTGTCCAGTTGCCCCAAGTTCAGACAAAATGCACAACAAAGCACAGGGGACCAAGAACCAGGTGGATGAATCGGTATCTTGCTTGTGCCCTGGACAGGAGTTCGTGTACCTTGTCATGTGCCTTGCTGCCTGCAGACTGGACTGTGGGAAGGAGTGTAAGCTTTGTCACAGGTGAAAGCAGGCTTGGCGGCCTTTGCCCTTGGACTCACCACGGATCCTCCTTGAGATTGGCCTTGAGATGGACTGGGTGGAGCCATCCTGGGCCTGGAATTCAGAAAGGGGACTGAGGGACTCCACCTGGACTATTGTGTTTCCAATCAACCCTCCATAGGAGAGGGAGACCCTTGCACGTGAGAGACAGGCAGGAGGAAGGGGAGAGAGAGGAGCAGCAGGTTCAGACCGGGCTTGAGTGCATGTGGATCGGGAAGAGGATCGGTGAACAGGCCGGACCAGTGCACAGGCCAGAGACACCTAGGGACCCGTCCCGTGGAACGGATACCGGAAGGTTCACTCTTGTTTCCCTTTAGCCTTTTTTCTCTTTTGTGTAAGCTAGTTGGGTTGTATAATAAAGTTTAATTGTTAAGAGACTGAGCCAACGCTGGATCCCACCAGAACCAGTACCAGGTGTCATAGAAGGGGCCACCTTACCGTGACTTAGCAATGGAGGGCCCCTCAGACAAGTGCTTGCTGACGGATTTTTGTCTTGGCCCCTCACCTCCATAGTCCATGGAACTGAGAGCATGTCCCCGGGCTTTGGAACTTCATCAGGGTATGGGCTCCAAGGGGAAGCAGTCCTGGAGGACTGGAGGGAGGGCTCCCAGAGATTGGGTTTGGGGTCTGATATTGCTGGGACCTCCAAGAACGTTGATCTCACGAAACAAGAATAAAAACCGCCACCCAGATTAAATCCAATAAAATGAGCTTTATATACTATGCCCAGGAATGACTCTCCTTCGTGGGACTTGAGAGAGCAGTGAGATAACTTTTTAGGTTTCTCTCTTTTTTCTTTTTTCTTTTTCTTTTTTTCAAGACAGGGTCTCTCTGTGTTAGCCTTGCCTGTCCTGGGCTCGCTTTGTAGATAAGGCTGGCCTCGAATTCACAGCGATCCTCCTGCCTCTGCCTCCTGAGCACTGGGATTAAGGCGCACACCACCATGCCTGGCCTTTTTAGGTCTCTTATAGGTTAAAAATTTGGCAATGTAAGGATTTCACAAACAAATTCTATAGAAACAGACAGTGAATTAGATTATTTGACAGATCAGCTTGGCTGAAAATCTTCCTGTGCAGCCCTGGCTGTCCTGGAACTGTCTTTGTAGAGCAGGCTGGCCTCAGACTCATAGAGATCCTCTTGCTGGGGCTAAAGGCATGCACCGCCATCTCTGGACCAGAGTATTTTACCTTATCAGGGTGTAGTATGTATATCTGAGGTGTGAGTCAGGCTTCATAGAGTGGCGAGCATGTCAAATCCCAGAAACAGGATAAAACATGGTTAGTTTGAATTTTATAGCAAATAAAAATGAACTTATTTTTACCCTATAGCAAAATGGCTTTTAAATTTAAGATGGAGTGAGGCTAGTCTATCAGATTGGCATTTTTTTTTTCTGTACAAGGTCAGATAACAAGTACTTTAGGTTATTTTTTTTAAAAAGATTTATAGCCGGCGTGGTGGCACACACCTTTAATCCCAGCACTCGGGAGGCAGAGGCAGGCAGATTGCTGTGAGTTCGAGGCCAGCTTGGTCTACAAAGTGAGTCCAGGATGGCCAAGGCTACACAGAGAAACCCTGTCTCGAAAAACCAAAATAAATAAATAAATAAATAAATAAATAAAATAAAAAAGATTTATTTTATTTTCACTTTTGTTTGAATGTGTGTCTCTGTGTGGGTATGTGATGTGAGCTGCCTGATGTGGGTGCTTGGGACCAAACTTGGGTCACTTGCAAGAGCTGTATGTATTCTTAACTCCTGAGCCACCTTTTCAGCTCCTTTAGTTTTTTTTTTTTAAACTATTATTTGTGTGTGTATATGTGTGTGTGTGTGTGTGTGTGTGTGTGTGTGTGTGTGTGTGTGTGTATCGTTCCCAGGCCAGAAGATAATATAATGTTTAAAAACTAGCTCCACTTCAAACTGAGTTTCAAACTAAGTTACCTAGTGAAAAATGAAAAAACCTAGGAGTCAGCAGGACTTTATTCTTAGCCTAAGGATTGTTACCCACAGGATGCCTGGACCAGGACCCATCAGCAGCTGAATCTTGACAGCAAACTAAGAGGAAACTGATCTTAGGGCCACCTAGCTCATTTTCAAAAATTGTTGTCCCTTCCCCTGATTGTTTAATTATTATCTTAAAATATTAACCAGACACTCATGCTGCTTCTGGACTCTTGCTTAACTGCTTGCTTGCTCAAATACAAACAAAACCCCCAACAACAACAACACAACTACGCTCATGCCTCATGTGCAAAAGAAATCCCCAGAGTTGAGACAACTGTCGTTTGTTTGTGCCTTTAAAAATCTCCACAGAACTTCATAATAACATTGGATATTATTTCCTCAGTGTCAAAAAAAAATTTTTTTTTTTGAGACAGATCTCTGGCCTGGAATGATTGGCTGCCGATTATGCTTGATTGGTTGGACAGCAAACCCATGAGATTTGCCTGTCTCCCCCTCTCCAGAGCACCATGTCTGACTTTTTCACGTGAAAAGGATGCCAAGCAAAGCAAGCACTTTACCTACTGAGATATCTCCCAGCCCCAACACTTAAGGATTTGGGGGCTACACAGTCTCTGCTGCAACTCCTCAACCCTCCTGTTTCAGAAAGAGAACACTTATTTACAAAGTATGCAAAAACCTTGTTGACTTGCAGATCAGGGCTTTCCGAGTCCAGACCACCTGAAGGTGGAGTCATAGCCAACTGTGAGCTGCCTGATATAAGTGTTGGGAACTGAAACTGGGTTAATCGCAAGAGTAGTAGGCATTCTTAACCACTAAGCCCTCGCCCTAGTTCCTTATTATGACTATTACTTCTGTTTTGTTATGCTTTTGAAATAGGGTCTCATTATGTAGTCCTGGCTGGCCTGCAGCTCACTACGTAGACCAGGCTGGCCAGGAACTCGTAGAGATCCACCTGCTTTTGCTGAGTGCTGGCATGGAAGGCGTGTAGCACTACACTCAGCTAATTTTTATTTTTTAATAATTAATGTATAATTTAACCAGGCAATATGTGATAAACACATACAAGGGAACCATTGCCCCAGTCAAGGCACAGAGCACTCACAGCCTTTGTCACTGGGTGACAAAGCAGAGATTTGTAACTGGTCAAAGCGCTGAGAGTACGGGACTGTTGAATGCTCAGTCCTGAGTGGGACATTTATATCCCTCACTCCGAGGACCAGGGAACACCGAGGACGGTGGGGTGGAAAGACTGCAAAAGCCAGAGGATAGGAAGGAGTTAAGTGAAGCTCTGTCTTCTGGATGTGACATGGCCACTGCATCATGCATGATCCCCTACATGAGACCTCCACAAAATGAGGACGTGAAAATAGGAAAGGACTAGCTGGGGTGGTAAATGGGATCCTGGAGGGGGAGAGGAGGGAACAGAAGAGGGTGGTGGGGGTGGGGAACGTGATTACATTACATTGCATACAAGGAAGAAACTTAAAAAGTCAGGAAAATCTATAGAATAGCACAGTTTAATGACCCCAATATGCCCTAATTTTTTTCTTGTGCTGCCTCTCCTCACCCCAGTACCTCAGGATTGCTGATTGGTTTTCAGTCTTACATTTGGAATATCATGTAAAGAAAATTAATACAGTGTGGAGCTTTGCGGGGGGGGGGGGCTATAGACTTTTACTTATTATTTTGTAAATAACTAAATTTTTTCAGGCCAGACTGTTTACATTTTAAATTATTCTTTGGTCATTGTTCTTTTGTTTTGTTTTGTTTTTTGGAGACAGGGATTCTCTGTGTAGCCTTGGCTGTCCTGGACTCGCTTTGTAGACCAGGCTGGCCTCGAACTCACAGAGATCCACCTGCCTCTGCCTCTTGAGTGCTGAGATTAAAGGCATGCGCCACTACCGCCTGGCATTTTTTGGTCATTGTAATAAGGTATTTTTTGGTGTGTGGGGTGGGTAGGTGGGTGAGGAAGGAGGTTTGAGACAGGGTTTCACTATGTGGCCAGGTTAGCATAGGAGTCACTTAAAAATTATATACTTATTTTATGTGTTTAGGTATTTTAACTGCATGTATATTTATGTACCCCATTGGTGCCTGATACCCAGGGGAGGGCAGAAAAGGGTGTTAGGTCTCCCTGGACTGAAGTTAGACAGTTGTAAGCCACTTTGTGGATGCTAGGAGTTGAACCTAGGTCCTGTGCAAGAGAAGTCAGTGTTTTTAATCGCCTAGCCATTTCTTTCCTTTTGTCTTGCTTTCTCTCTCTCTCTCTCTCTTTGTTTTTTGTGGGTTTTTTTGAGATAGACTTTCTCAGTGTAGCCCTGGCTGTCCTGGACCTGGCTCTGTGGATCAGGATGGCCTCAAATTCAGAGATCCACCTGCCTCTGCCTCCTGAGTGCTGAGATTAAAGGCGTGTGCCATTTCTTTACCCCTAACCTAGAATTCTTGATCATCCCACCTCGGATCCTAGAGCGAGAGTTCAGTAAGTAGTATTTGTAGCAAGAACACTAAATAGACAAAGCTAACTAAGAGACCATGTAGCTTTGTAGTTTTTGTTTGTTTGTTTGCTTGTTTTGATTTTTGAGACAGTGTTTCTTAGTGTAGCCCTGGCTATCCTGGACCAGGCTCTGTAGATAAGGCTGGCCTCGAACTCACAGAGATCCACCTGCCTCTGCCTCCCCGAGGGCTGGAATTACAAGTTTAACCAACTAAATCCAGTTAGCACTGCCTGGTGGAACACTGACTGACCTTTTCGTCTTGCTCTTGTGTAAGCCTTGCACAGGTGACCATGCTGCAGTGACCCAGAAGACAGCTTTTCACAGCAGTCTCCTCTGTCCTCTGGTTCTTCTGCCATGGTCTCTGAGCCTTGGGCGGTGGGTTGGTGGTGACACAGACGTGCCATTGGAGCTAAGCACTCCCAGTTACTTCTCCTTTGCACTTCTTCAAGTTATGAGCCTCTGCATTGACTTTTGCCCACTGCAGAAGAAGCTTCGATCTATGTGCACAAACAAACATTTGGAGGTTTGGCGATGTGCCCATTTATTGAAACAATGGCAGTAGATCTATCTCTGCTAGAGCCTGTGGCCTTCTGAGCTGTGTACGTTTGCCCAGGTTTAGAGTATCATGCGTTTTATAGGAGTCTTTTTCAGATTTATTTTATTGCATGTACATTAGTGTGTTACATGTATGTATGTGTACTACTACCTCCACGTAGTTCCTTTGGAGGTCAGAAGAGGGTCCTGGACTTGGAGTTTGAATGGTTGTGAGCCCCCATGTGTGTGTGCTGGGAACCTAGCCCAGATCCTCTGCAGGAGCGGTGAGCACTCTTAACTGCTGAGACAGCTCTCCAGCCCTCGTTGTGCAGTTCTTAATTACGGCGGGCTCCGGATTTGGGGTGAGGGTTTGGGTGGGTGGGTGGGTGGGTGGGGTGTGCCACGTTCCTGCCCTGAAGGCCTTGTGAGCTGAGCCAGCATCAGACCTCCAGGGCCTGCATCTACACAGGCCTGCCTACTGGAGCTGCTTGCTGGGACTTCTGGCCGCACCTTCTCAGCCCAGCCTGCCTTGGTCTCAAGGCGTCCTGCCGTTGCCAACAGTCCTGTTTTTGGTTTTGCAGCCAGAACCCAAGCCTGGAGACCTGATCGAGATTTTCCGCCCTATATACAAACACTGGGCCATCTATGTTGGTGATGGATATGTGATCCACCTGGCTCCTCCAAGTAAGAACACCAGGGCCTTCATTATGCTGGGCCTAGGGGCTGGGAAGGGAAGTGGGGGGCTGTGGGCCACAGGTGGGTGGCTCCTGGCTTTCTCGTGCTTCTCCATTAGCTGTTTGTTTCTGAGTCTATATGAAGGCAGTCTGGTGTGCCAGCATGGTTTCTGAGCTTTGTTCCTTAGATCCCAGTGTGTAAACCCCCCAAAGTGTATGAGTGGCCAGGCCCCTACACACACACACACACACACACACACACACACACACACACACACACACACACACACACACACACACACACCGCTCCTGAGAACCTCCAACTGCCAGGATTCACCCACAGAATCCTCTAGATGCAGGCGGCCAAGTTCTGCTCTCGAGTAAAAAAGCCCAAGCTCAGAACTTGAAATCCCACCAATCCCGTCCCCATCCCCTCCCACCTCGGAAATCTCTACCCTCTAAGAAACCCTATATAAACCGGTCTTCTCGGTCCCGGCTGCTTTTCATCTGAGCAGAGGCAGGTCCCCTCCTGGGGTTTTCCGCCTCGTAAGAGGTTTGTTGTGCAGTGTGACTTTGTAGTATTCCTTTCTCCCCATTGCCAGGATACCTTTCCGTGCAGAGTTTTAACACTTCCTCTGGGGAAGCCTTCCCAGCTGGAGCAGGGCTGTTACACTTGCACTGGGGAAACGTCTCCCTGCCTGGTGGAGTTGTAATTCTTACACTGGGGAAGCCTTTCCCCTCCAAGCTGTAACACTTACATTTGGTGCTGTAACTTGGATAAGCTCTCCTGGTGCCTGTGCTCCCCCTTGGGGTCTGAGCCGTACTGGGACCCTAACCCTCACCTCTAGTCCCCACAACACTCATCTTCCGGCTCACCAATTGCCCAGCACCTCATTCACCAGTGACAATCAGGTAAGCTTCCCCTTTGGTCAGTGTAAGCATTTCCCTGAGTCCGAGGAAGTAACGGTTGAGTGTCCGGTATCTCTCTGATACTCTTGGAGGTGGAGGTAGGTACCCCCAGGCATGGTCTTTAAGGCTATGGCGGCTGCCCCTCTTCACCTGGCTCCATCCCCCAACCCTTGGACCTGCAATTCCTTAGGCCCAACTGGGCTATTAAGCTCCTTTCATCTTCTTCTTCCACCTTCTCTTTGGAGTGGCCTGTATATCCCGCAGCTCCCCTATGCCCTTGTGGCTTTTGTGACTCAATTCCCCAGCCCTTTCCTGTGGATGAGACCCCCAGAGTTTGGTTTTCCTTCTTCCTTGGTTCCGGGCTCTGGCTTATCCAGATTAAGCCCTCAGCCCCCACTGAGCGTGGTGTAGACCCACTGAATGTCCTGGTCCTCATTTGGTCTTTCCTGAGTCCTGGGGATGCCTGCAGCTACAGGTTGCAGTGACATTTTCCTTCCTCTCTCATCCATGGGAATAGCATCTTCCATACCCTCTCATTCCCTTTTGGGATACCTCTTAGAAATCCTCTAGCCTCACTTGGGGGGCAGGGGCAGGTGGATCTCTGCGAGTTCGAGGCCAGCCTGGTCGACAGAGTGAGTCCAGGACAGCCAAGGCTACAGAGAAACCCTGTCTTGAAAAACTGGGGGGGGGGGGGGGGGGAAGAAAAGGAAAAAATAAAGAAACCCTCTAGTCTTTACACCAGGCACTTGACCTAAAGGGCCCTAAATTTATTCACTTTCGCAATCAAATTTGGCTTTAAGCCGGGCATGGTGGCACATGCCTTTAATCCCAGTACTCTGGAGGCAGAGGCATGTGGATCTCTGTAAGTTCAAGGCCAGTCTGGTCTACAAAGCGAGTCCAGGACCTTCAAGGCTACACAGAGAAACCTTGTCTCAAAAATAAAAAACAAACAAACAAACAAACAAAAATGGCTTTAATACCCTTTAGATGATCAATCCAAATGGCCACCTAACTGTACCCCTAGATCTGAATATTATTCAGGACCTTTACAAATACTGTGAGCGATCGGGGAAATGGAAAGGGATCCCCCCACTCCAAGCCCTCTCTCTGTTCTTCCTCTTTCCCCACCTAAGTCTGTCTAGCTATGAAGCCCAAACTATTACTACTTTGATCCAGCTACTGAGCATCCCACGCCCTTTATTGGCCCCAACCCACATCTCCTTCTCCTCTGGCCCCTCTAGGTTCCCCTTCTCCCTTTCCAGCAACAGTCCACACTAATCAAATCTTCCTGGCTCCCACTTTCGTCCCATTGGCAGCCCTTAGCCCTTCTCCTCCTCCTCTTCTTCCTCCTCTTCCTCCTCCTCCTCCTCCTCATTCCTGCTCCACCCTGCGACCCCTCTACCTCTCCCTACCCCGCCTAACCCGGCCCCGGTTCTCCCTTTGCAGGAGGTTGCCGGGTGAGTGGCACGGTCAGGGTACATGTCCCTTGCTTTCTAAGTGATCTCTCTCAGGTAGAAGGGGGGGGGGGGGTTGGGCTCTTACACCACCAATTCCTCCACTTGCATTAAAGAGTTCCAGTAGATCACCCACCTTACAGCCTCACCTTCCGTGACTTGTACACGATTCTCATCAACAGCCTTCTCTCTGAGGAACGTAGGCAAGTCTGGGACTAGGCTAGGGTGCAACCCTGACTGGCATCCTGAGTAGAACTACAATACTCTAGGAGGAATTCCAGCTAGGAATCCACTTATAACTCGCCTCCTGGCCAGTCTCTGCAACACCGCCCTTAAAGCAGTAAATTATTAAAAACTCCAAGAGATCATCCAGGACAAACATGAAGACCCAACTCAATTCCTAGACCGCCTTACGAAGGCCCTCTTACAACAAGCCGGTCTGGATCCCGAGACTCCGGATAGAAAACAACTCCTTACGACCAGCTTCTTCCAGAGTTTTCCTGACATTAGGGCCGAACCTAAATGTCTAGAGAAATGAGTCCTGACTCCACAGGCAGAGGTCTTAGCAGTAGACTTGAAGGTGTATCACGGGAGAGATGAGAAAGCCTGGAGACAAAAACACCGAACGCTAGCGAAGGCTTTTTGACTGGCCATAGCAACTACCCAGGCTCCCTGGCCTCCCAAAGCCTGAGGACCTCTGGGTCCCTTTTTTAATGATGATCAGGAGTCTCACTGGGCCTGGGCCTGTAAACCACCCAGACCATGCCCAAGGTGCCATCAAGAAGGGCATTGTAGTTTTGACTGCCCCCATGACCCTCATAGCACGAGGACAAAAAGCCCAAACTGCCTTTCAGCCAGCCTCCTATGTTGTCTGGCATGGACAACTGAGGGGCTCCAGGGTCCCTTGGCCTAACCACTGCCGTCTCTGACAGGGAGCCTCAGGTAGACATCACAGTACCAGGGCAATCTATCTCCTTCCTCCTGGACACCAGGGTCACCTATTTAGTCCTGATGGAGTCTTAGGGACCCATATCTCTTTCTTGTTCCCCTGTTGTCAGGGTAGGGGGACACCATTACCAGCCTCACCAAACCCCACCACTTAGTCTTTAGGGGTGTCCTCCTTACCCACTCCTTCCTAGTGGTACCAACTTGTCCTGTTCCCTTGCTGGAAAGAGACCTCCTAGTTAAAGTGGGGGCCTCTATTTTTTTGCTCCCCCTAGGTTCACCGACTATTCCCCTCCTCCTTTAAATCACACAAACCGACAATACCTTTTTCCTTGCTGGCCTCCCAGGTGCATCACAGAGTATAGGCCAAGATCTGTCCCATGTCAGGCGGGGCCACTTAACTATGCCAGAGAGAGGCGAGCAAAGCAAAACAAAACAAGAGGATTTAAAGGAACTTGCTTTGGGATGACTGCTCTCACTTGCGTCTCTGGCAAATGGTTGGGCGTGGGGGAGGATGTGAAAGCTTAAGTAAGCAATAAGAGGCTGACAATGTGACAGCTTAAATGGGTTCTGAGGGGCCAAGAAAGTATATAAAGGTCTGAAGATGTGAAAGCTTAAGAAAGTTCTAAAAGCATAAGAAAGTGACTTAAGGTGATGAAACATGTTTCAGATTTTCCCCCTTTGATGCTACTGTTATACTAAGATTTCAGAGGTTTAGGAAAACTATACTTAATGCCTCAGCCAGACTGCTCTTGTGGTAGGACAGCTTACCAGCAGGTTGCCAAAAGGAAACACTTGCTCCTGTAACACCTAAATAGACTTCTAAAACACCTGTCCCCTATTCTTGCTTTCTCTATAATCAGCCTAAAGATTACTGTTGAGCCGGGCGTGGTGGTGCATGCCTTTAATCCCAGCACTTAGGAAGCAGAGGCAGGTGGATCGCTGTGAGTTCAAGGCCAGCCTGGTCTACAAAGCGAGTCCAGGACAGCCGAGGCTACACAGAGAAACCCTGTCTCAAAAAACAAAACAAGCCGGGTGTGGTGGCGCACGCCTTTAATCCCAGCACTCGGGAGGCAGAGGCAGGCGGATCGCTGTGAGTTCGAGGCCAGCCTGGTCTACAAAAGTGAGTCCAGGATAGCCTAGGATACATAGAGAAACCCTGTCTTGAAAAACCAAAAAAAAAAAAAACCAAACCAAAACAAAAAGATTACTGTTGATGTTGGCCAGAGATGTAGGCTGCTCTTAATGGTCCTGCAGGAGACATGATGCATATTTGGGAAGGCATACTATCTTTTATGTAGAATGAGGATTTTTATACTAATTAAGGATGCATGGCACCCGAGATGGGAGATAGGGTCGCTGATAAACTTTTCTATAACATTTATCACAGCTGCCCATCAGCCATGATCAAAATAGGGAGGGTACACAGCCCACTCTCTCAACTCCTAGGTAAAGATACAGGGGAGGAAGTGGTCCAAAGCTCCTCAAAGGTCCCTGCATCCCTAATATCACCTCTTTTATGTGGCATCGATCCTACCTCCCTGGCACATCACCTCTTGTTTCAGACCTTAACCTCTGCATATCAGTATTGAATACTGCTCTACCTGACCCCTTCAGAGAACGTTGGTTGTGCGTCTCTCCTGGGTCAAAATCATGACCACCATTTGTGGCCTCTTTGTTTTACTAGATTCTCCCACTTTGTCACTATTAACGGCTCTGAGCCGAATATCACTACCCCTTACCTCCCCCACACCTCTCTCTTTGGTATCACAGACTGCTTTGAGTCTTCAGGAACATGCTTTGTGTGCACGCTGGATTCCACAGACTGTAGTAATACCTTAACCCTTAGCACCACTACCCAGACCCTATGTCCAAACATTCACAGTGCCTCAGTTTGCAGCAGTGCTCAAGTTGACCACTGCCCACCTGCTGGGTGGTCTAGGGCTTGTGGCTCCCCCCCCCCCCCCGTTCCTTTTTCCAAAACTAGAGGTGGCACTTGGTGGAGAACCCTTGCCAATTCCCATCTGAGGGTTTATAGGTGCATGGCATGACAAACGAACAGTTCGGGCATACCCTTTCTAGCAGTCCAGGGCGTAACCGCTGGTGTTGCCACTGGTGGGGTGGGACTGACTTCTTCCCTAGCCATTTACCATTGCTTTTCCTCTCAGTTCATCCAGGATCTCCAACAGGTGGCTCAGACAATCCTTACCCTCCAGGGCCAAATAGATTAGATTTACAACAGCAGAGAGAGGTGGTCTTTGCGTCTTCCTCAGACAAAGGAAGAGACTTCGCTTTGCTTCTATGATGCTTCTATGTCACCCAGTCAGGTGTAGTAAAAGACAAGATCCAACAACTCCAGACAGATCTCCAAAAATGTAAGAAACAGCTCAAGGCCTCTGGCCAGCGGATCATTGACGGACCAGTATGGAATTGGATACTACGCTTCTTAACCCCCTTATCCTCCTTTTCTTAATCCTACTAATTGCACCCTGCCACATCTTGTCTAGATTTCCACAACAGATCCAAAAGATTTCTAGCCAGACTTTTAATCAGTTGCTATTATAGGATTATCAGCTACTAGCTACAGAGCCAGAGGCCTGCAACACCCAATTATACCCTGACAGCAAAGATCAAACTTGCCCCAAGGACCTCAACTCCCCCAATTAGCAGAAAGTAGTCTAATAATAACAGTCCCCTTTCCTGACCCCTGGCTGTTTATTAAAAATAAACAAAAAGAAGGAATGTAGGGTAAAAGGGCCAAGGGAAAACACCCTGCCTGACTTCACTCCAGGCCAACACCAGGGCCAAGAAATAGTATCCCACCAATCCCTAAACTTGCCTCAAGATCAGGCCACAGAATCTCACTAATCCCTCAGCATGAAATCCCACCAATCCCTGAATTTGCCCTAGAGTCTGGCCACAGAATCCCACCAATCCCTAAACTTGCTCCAAGATCAAGCCACAAAAATCCCACCAATCCCAGACCACCTTGGAAAGCCTCCTCCCCTCCCCACAGCCAAGAAACCCTATATAAAGCCTGATTTTTTTCCTTCGTTCTCTGCCGCTTTCCTGGTTTTTTTCCCTCCCTCTTATTTGAGATTTGTTGGATGGTATGACTTCGTGGTTTTTCTTGGCTTCTGGTTGCCAGGATACCTTTCCCAGTAAAGCTGTAACACTTGCAGTAGGGAAACTTTCCCCTCCAAGAGCAGAGCTGTAACACTTAACCTTTCACCTCAGAGTGGCAACACTTACAACATTTATGCCCCCCCCCCCCCCCCCCCCCCCCCCGTGTGAGCCTGGGTTTGGAACTATCTGATGGAATCTGGTGGTAGGATCATCACTAGGTACACAGCAGAAGGCAATGACTGTCTTGCCCCTAGGATCCATCAGTAGCCAGTGGTTCAGCAGAGAGGGGTAGAAACTTGTGAGTCCCTCCCCAGTCCATGAGCGACCGCTGATAGGCCCAGTCTTATGTCAGGCCTGGTTTTGTTGTTTGTTTATTGATTTGGTTTTTCAAGACAGGGTTTCTTTGTGTAGCCTTGGCTGTCCTGGACTCCCTTTGTAGACCAGGCTGGCCTCGAACTCTCAGTGATCCACCTGCCTCTGCCTCCTGAGTGCTGGGATTAAAGGCGTGCGCCACCACGCCTGGTAGTGTCTGGCATATTTTAGACAGCCACACATAGCTGTTTTCAGTTTTTAAAAAATTATTTTAAGACAGAGTCTCATGGCTGGGCGGGTGTAGTGGTGCATATCAGCACTCAGGATGGGAAGCAGAGGCAGGCAGGTCTCTGTGCAGTGAGTTCAAGGCCTGGTCTACATAGTGTTCTAGGACAGGCAGGGCTACATGGATCCTGTGTCAAAACAAAACAAAACAAAGCAGACCGAGTCTCACTATGTCATTCACGGTGGTCTAGAATGTATGCCAATCCCACTGAATGAGAGAAAAGACCATTACTCAGATTCTTTGGTCAAATTAAGCAAGCCTTATTTTCTGTCAGATAGGGGTTTGAGTGGGGCTTGTCTCCCTAAAGTGGGGTTTGAGAAAATATCAAAATATCATTGATTATAAGAGAAAGTGAGGTTTATGTAGCCACATAACTGCAAGGCTAAGGCTAGGGACTTTTCAAGGGTTAGGAGATTTCCAGAGGAATTTTGGTACATACAAACTTGGCTGAACATTTTATTTGTTTGTTTGGATTTTTTTCTTTTGCTTTTTGAGACACGGTTTCTCTATGTAGCCCTGGCTGTCCTGGACTCACTTTGTAGACCAGGCTGGCCTCTAACTCCCAGAGATCCAACTGTTTCCTGAGGGTTGGGATTAAAGGCATGTGCCACTATGCCCAGCTTGGCTGAACATTTTAACATTATTTCTCAGAATATTCTCTTATCAGGGTGGAGGTTGTAGAACGTGAAACATGCCAAATTCCAGAAAATGGGTCAATACCTGGTCAAATCCAAGTTTTACAGAAGACAGCAATCAAGTTATTATTATTATTATTTAATTAATTAATTTATTATATATACTGTATTCAGCATGTGTGCCTGCAGGCCAGAAGAGGGCACCAGATCTCATTATAGATGGTTGTGAGCCACCATGTGGGGTTGCTTGGGATTGAACTCAGGACCGTTTGGAAGAGTAGCCAGTGCTCCCAACCCCTGAGCCATCTCTCTAGCTACAATCAAGTTATTTTGACCTTGTAACAAGATGGCTTTTAATCTTATGAAGGAGTCAGACTGGTCTATCATTTATGTAGACCAGGCTTGCCTCTAACTCACAAAAATCTGCCTGCCTGTCTCATGAGTTCTGGGACCGAGGGAGTATGCCACCATGCTGGGTTCAAGTGCTTTATGTCCTATATTCAGCCTATTGTAGAACCTCCTGGAAGAGAGCTCACTTGGCCTCTGCTCTCTTCCTTCCTGCCATTGCTTGATGCTATCCCAGCGTCACACTTGGACTGGTCCTTTCCTGGTTTATTGGGGTACTGTTGCTGCCCTTGGGGCCCTGCTCCTGACAGGGAATGCATCCTATGATGCTCCCTTGGCTCCTGGGTCTGCTTCTTGGGTTCATAGTTCCTTTCCAGCTACCGTACCCCGTGGTATTGGGGGGGTTTAGGGGAAGCTGGGCTATGCTGTGTCAGGACCCCTACAGAACCCAGGGTCCCCCTCTTCCAGTCACTTCATTGTTGCCTCTTCTCACCTGGGGATGTTGGCCAGGGCTTCCACGGTATACCGTGGGGAGCAACCCTCCTGTGGGGGCAGCTGAAGAGGTCTGGCCTCCTTTTTCCTAGAAGGAAGACCAGCCTCTCTTCCTGAGGTCATCAGCCAGGGGAGGTCAAGGAATTGCCCAGATGGAACCAACAGGTTACATGAGTTCAACTCCCAGAAAGATGAGGGAACTCTTGGCACATATTTGCAGAGTTGAGAAGAGGTTACGGTGCAGCTTCTCCTGGCTAAAGAAACACTCCAACAGCCACTGGTGGTAATGCACGCCCGACATCCCAGTACCCAGGGGTGGTGGTGCATTCCTGTTGTTCCAGTCCCCAGGGATGGCGGCGTGTCCCAACATCCTGGTAGCTAGGGGGGGGGTGGTGCGTGCCCATCATCCTAGCATATGGACTGCAGGGGCAGGAAGCTGTTGAGAATTTGATGCTAGACTGAACTACATAGTAATTTTCAGGTTAGACCAGGCTGGATTACAGAGTGATGAGAACCAGTCTCATCCCTCAACCGACCACCACCCTCACCATCACTGCTACCATCAAAACAATCAAAAGTAAGCCACGGCACTTTACTAGTCTCCATCTTGGGAAGGATTCAAAGACCACCAGAACCTTTTCCAAAGCCACACCGCGTGTGTCTTAACCTGTTTTCTGTCTCGCTCATCCCTTGTGGATGGTGCTAAAGCCTGGATGCCCAGATGTGGGGGGTTAGTCCAGAATCCCAGTGGCCCTGGCCAGGACCAACTCCTCTGTTCTTTGTGGATCCACAGGTGAGTTTGCAGGCGCTGGGGCAGCCAGCATCATGTCTGCGTTGACTGACAAGGCCATCGTGAAGAAAGAACTGCTGCGCGTCGTGGCCGGGAGGGACAAGTACCAAGTCAATAACAAACACGATGACAAGTACACCCCGCTGCCTGTGAACAAGATCATCCAGGAGGCTGAGAGTCTGGTAGGGCAGGAGGTCCTCTACAGGCTGACCAGCGAGAACTGTGAACACTTTGTGAACTATCTTCGTTACGGAGTTGCTCGCAGTGACCAGGTGTGTTCTCAGTCCCCTGTACCTGACCTTGGTACCAAGTAATTTCCTCAGCTGCCAGTGGCTGGGCGTGAGTGTGAGTGGAGACAGGAAATATAATCCAAATGGCCTAAGTGCCAGTTAAGATGACAGAGACTTTCCCGTCACCCAGCCAGGCCTCCCACCAGGCTCTTACGGTGTCAATGGCTTCGTGGTGGGCAGACATCCCAGGGCTGCATCAGTCTTTGTCTGCCAGGCCCAAAAGATCTGAGAGGCTTTTCCTGTGGAGGAGGAAGTTGAGGGCCTGACCTTCTTTTGTCTAGGCAAAGTAGGGCAACCAACTCTTCAGTGTCCTGCTTGTCCACAGTTTGGGCTTGGGTCCTGGCAGCAGTAAGGACTTCGGGGCAGTTTATTCCAGAGTTAGTGTTGGCACAATCCAGGTGGAGCTGACGTGTCCCGTCATCTTCTTTGGAGACCTTTGGGTCACCGCTAGTAGCTGGGGTCTGTCTGTCACAGTAAGCCTTTTCCCTTAAACATTTAAAATGCCATATTCAGCAGATCTCTGGTGAATTTGAGGACCCTTATCCATTAAGCATATCTGAACTAAACAAACTCTGCCTGTTTTTAGTTACTTGTTTTAGGCCTAACTTTGGAAGCATATATGGAAAGTTAAGTAAAGCTTGTCCCTGAAAATGAATTATATTTGTACTTAGCATGATTACATACATAGTCTTGAGCACATTAAAATTTTTGGTCATGGGCTGGAGAGATGGTTCAGCGGTTAAGAGCACTGATTGCTCCTCTGGAGGTCCTGAATTCAATTCCCAGCAACCACATGGTGGCTCACAACCATATATAATGAGATCTGATGTCCTCTTCAGCACTGTATGCATAATAATAAATAAATATTAAATTTTTGGTCATTTATAAGATGACTGAATATTAACTTCCATGTCCCAATTATCCCTACTAATTTATAAGAAGTTAGCAGCTTTGATAAGATCAGGATTTTACAGTTTTAGCCTTGTTAAGTTTTAGCCTTAAAAATTATATGTTTTGATGGGCTGGAGAAATGGCTCAGAGGTTAAGAGCACTATCTGCTGTTCCAAAGTTCCTGCCTCAACCATGTGGTGGCTCATGACCATCTATAATGAGATCTGGTGGTCTCTTCTGACATATGCAGACAGAACATTGTATACATAATAAATAATAAATCTTTAAAAAATTATACATTTTGAATTGGAACTCTCTTAGTATCAAAATAAAACTTTAAATCATAAATGTAGCCCACAGAGAGTCTGGGAATTTTAAAACCATCAAACCATAAGTATAGCCTATAGAGAGGTTGGAAATCTTATTTTATTTAATTTTTAATTCTTCTATGGTACACCATTACAGAATATTATATTTTCTTGTGTGACTCAGTTTATTCAAATAGTTAAAACTTAACGAACTTAGCAAAGACAAAGAGGCTAGACATATATCTTTAAGTCAGTTATTGTTAATCCAAATAGACCTTAGAAATTTATAAACCTTATTTATCAAATATATTAACTTACTAAACATATGTTGTTTTTTAATTTAAAAATTGCAGGACAAAAATCTTCATATAAAAAAAATCTATTCTAATCCAAAATATCTTGGGGACTGTTGGTGTCTCCTTAGTCTAAAAGAGGACATAGCCAGAGTTGATTTTGAGTTACATATAAGCATGCATAGCAAATTAAGGTTACCCATGTATAGATTTTTAAACTACCAGCCTTTTTGTTACAAGCTCTAAGGGAATGCACTTTGGACTTTTACAGGTTTCCCTCCCAGCCCCCACCCTGTCACCCTTTATTATAGTCTTACAGATCCAGAGAGAAAGAAACTTTACATTTGAGTAAGACTTTTGAATATCCATGACCTTGAATGCAGAAACAATTTTTGTAAACAAGGACCGAGCAAGGGAGAGAAGTCAGAGAGCTAGATGTCTTTAATTATATTTAGCCATCCTAATTTTTATGTAAATTCTCTTTTAAAAATTGAAATGAGACATAACAGTAACAAAAAAATTTACCATTTGTTGTGAGGAGATTTTTCCTAAGTGTTAGATAATACCCAGAGCCTTTACCCAGGCTGTATAGCAGCTTTTTTGCAGGGGCGGATCCTATGCTTACTCTTAGGTTTTAGCCTGTGGACCTTAGTTTCTCCAGAAAAGCTGAGGCCTCATGCAACTAGGGCCTAATGACATACAACCAGCTGTGAGGAGGCTGGGTGATGCTTAGGTGAAGGCCCAGTGATCGTCCTTATCTCCTTCTTTTGAAGGAATTTTAATAATTCCAGCTCTGTTTATTTTAAGCAAGCATACCTACAGTTATTATTGAGAGATTTTAAACAGAAGATTTTATTTATTTATTTATTTATTTTAATATTTTTTATTTAATTTTAACTTATGTGCATTGGTGTGAGGGTGTCAGATCTTGGAGTTACAGACAGTTGTGAGCTGCCATGTGGGTACTGGGAATTGAACCCGGGTCCTTTGGAAGAGCAGGCAGTGCTCTTAACTGCTGAGCCATCTCTCCAGCCCCGATTTTCTTTATTTTATAACCAGTTCATGTGTGTCTACAGATAGAAGTAGACAACCTGAAAAGCTTAATTAAATATTCTTTATCTCGTGAGGTCATTAAGTTGCAGAATAATATAAGGATCTGTAACCCTGAGGCCATGAGACAGAAAATTCTAAATCCAGCCATCTATAGGAACTCAGAATATGTTGGCATCAGGTTGTTTTCATTTTCTTTATGAATTTTTGTTTTACAGATTTTTAACCATAGCCAAAAAGCTCTGGTTAAAAGGTATGGTTTAAGGTACAGAAAGTTTGTATTTTAACAGTTAGTGCCTTTCTTGAGCTGTCCCCTCTTTGTCCCAGAGTCAGACGGCCTTCTGACCTACAGAGATTTTGAAGGAAAAATTTAAACAACCATGCTTGGGTTGGAAGAGGGAGGCCATACCCTGACTCCAGAGCCAGCTTCTTAGTAGAGCAGAACAGCATGAGACAATAGTTTAGCATCAACCGTGCCCCAAGCACACCTGATCCCCGAGAGACCGAATCCAGTGGCCAGAGGCAGAGAGCAGAGCTAGCAGAGTACAGAGAAGGCTCAGCGAGAAGGGATCCTGGGTGCAGCAGACAGTGCAGTCGGGGCTTATGGTGCCCACCAGGATTGCACAGCACCCTGCTCCAGCAGCCAGAGGTCCATGGCCAGAGACACAAACCAGCTGGGAGCCAGAGCAAGTGGGGCGGGGTAGTGGGGGGCGGGGTGGGAGAAGAAAGAAGGAAAAGAAGCAGAGTTGCAAACAGGAGGGCGTAGAGAAGCGCCTGATGTGTATCCATGGGGATGAAACAGCAGGCTTCAGGGAGCCGATGGAGAGACAGAGTCAGAGGCAGCAGAGGAGCAGACTACTTCATGGTAAAACTGAAAATGTTGCATGGAGCCCCCAGGCAGTTTGGCAGTGCTCAGTTTGATTCCCATCTCTGTAACAAAGCTTGAAAACCCAAAGCCAACAGACAACAGAGAGCAACAGAAAAGGGCAGTACAACAACATGATCTGAAACAAACCTAGATGAACTCAGAATATGGTGGCCAGCTTTACTCATATACCTAAACCAGAAGGACAGTAACGGGTCCCCTTTGCCCTAGAGACTAGGTCTATGGTCTGGTCAGATCTCACCTGTCTCTCCAGATGTCTCAACTCCAAGAGAGAACAGAACAATTCACCCATAGGTCCAAGCTTCAGAAGCATGCTGGCAAGCAACTTTTACTTTCCTCTTCCCCCTCCTCCTCCTCTACTTTTCTTCTTCTTCCTCCTCCGCTTTTCCTTCTTCTTCCTCCTCTGCGTCTCCTTCTTCCTCCTCCTCCTCCTCCTCTTCCTGCAATTCTTTCTTTCAGTTTCCAAATTTGGGGCTGTTTCAGTCTGAGATCCCCTGGGCCATTCAAGTCTACCTTGGACTTGTTCCCTCTAGGGCTTATCCCAGACCCCTGGTTCCAAGTCTGGGGTCTCCTAGGTATCTGGCTGGGGGCCTCCAAATGTTATGGAGTTAGTGACTCCTGGGAAAAGACCATAGACTCAATCCAATTATAATGAAAAGATTTATTGATTAGCTACTGTCAGGATGAATCCCGGAGATTGCTGGGAAGGAAGGGTATGGGGAAGGAAGGACCTTTAAATGCGAAAACCCACACGAAGACCTTCAATATCTATGCACGCAAGTAAAAACTGCTCTATTCTGCCAAGTTAAGTGATTAAGGCAACTCAGAACAATCCATCTCTGTAAGCAAGTTACGGAAGCAAAAATGTCAGTCAAATCATAGCAAGTAGATAGTTACGGCAGTAGATTTCTGGGCGGGGGTCACCTAGTCAGGGTTGGAGTCAGAGACAAATGACTGGTGAGTACCAGGATGGATTCCTAGCGTCAAATGAGCTTCTTTAGCCATAGTAGTTATGCTTTAGAAAAGCTTCATGAGGAGAGAGAGCGGGAGCCTCACAGCCACAGGCAGCTGGGCCAAGGCTGAGATTTGAGAGAGCTTTAGGAGAGATGGGGCCTTGCACTGCAGACAGCAGCACAAGGGAGCGGAAGGGAGAAAGTCTTCTATGCCCAGCATGTCAGGGGCACCCTAGCATCATGGCCACAGACCACCCTGAGGGGCACCACAGGCCCACAGTTCCCTTCAGATCCTCAGACCAAAGGGAGGTTCTTTGTCTTACAGGCTTTCAGGGCTGTGTGGGAGCTGCTGGGCCATGGCCTAATTCTGAGTGAGAGGAGGCAGGGCCAGAGGGTGTGGCATCCTCACATCTCTCATGTCCTTCACTTTCTTGGTGTACTCCCTTTTGGCAGCATACTTTTCACAATAGCTGTGTTAGCTGCTTTTCTTATCTCTGTGACCAAATACTGAGCTTCAACTTAAGGAGCGAAGTTTGTTTTGGCTGATGGTTGGGGGCCACCATTCTTCACAGTGGAGAAGGTATGGCCTGAAAGCTACGTACTGGGATACTGGCAGGTCAGGAAGCAGCAGGGAGGGGGTGGGGGGTAAAGTGGGGGGGGAGGGGGGGTGGGGGGGGAATTCTGGTGCTTAGCTTGCTTTCTCCAGGATTCCTGCTAAGGCAACGGGCACTCTCCCCATGTAATCCTCCCTGGAAATGCCCTACAGTCACACCCGGAGGTGTGCCTCCTGAGTGCCCAGGCATTCCTTAATCTGAAATCAATCATGACAACAGTTTATGAGAAATGTTGCCTTTAAAAAGTATCCTATATGTGTGAAATGTTATCTACACGTAGCAGGAGGGAACAATACGCAGCATTATAATTCCTGCTTGTGTGGCCACCAAGTGCCCTCTGGGCTCCCTTAGTCATGGAGGGGAATTTAGTTAGGCATGTTTACAGGGATAGAAATTGCAGGGACAGAGAGGATTTTTTGGCAAAACAAGGTTCAAACATTTGGCAGATAGCAGTAACTCCCCCCTCTGAAAAAAAAAAAAACCCAAAACCCCAGGCTAGGCAAATAACAACAACTTAGGTCTGTGAAACATTCTTTTAGCAAACAGAAACATGAGCTGCAGCACGATGCTGGTCCCTTCAAGCAAATTCGGACAAGTGTTAATTGTCCAGAGGGTAGAGACTTAACCATCAGGCAGAACTCAGGCTACCTAAATAAAACTTCAGTTTATTTGTATATAACCTGTCGCCAAATTTTGTAATGTGTTAAGTGTATAAACTGTCTGTCTGTCTGTATGTATGTATGTAAGATCTGTTTGTACCATTTTCTTACCAGAACCAGGACTAACTAGATACTGCATTCATATGCTGATTACACTCTTTGTGTACAAAGTATGCCCACAAACAGTGGAGTTTTTGTTGTACGCCTTGACAAGTATCTTTTGTCTGAACCAGTGGCATCAGCATTTGTTCTCACATTGTGAGCGTCAGAAAGGAATGAGGGTCGTGTTGTTCCTCCTCTGTTATCTCAGACCATTTGCCCCTCCTGATAGAAATGTGTGTGTGTGTGTGTGTGTGTGTGTGTGTGTGTGTGTGTGTGTGTGCGTGTGTGTGTGTGTGTAGAGGCAAAAGGTCAACCTCCAGTGTCATTCTGCCAGGACTGCTCCTATTTTTAAACAAACAGACAGACAGACAAACAGACAAAGAAAGAAAGAAAGACAGGCTCTCTTCACTGGCTTGGAATTCCAGCATTCCAGCAGCCCCAGGGAACAGTTTTTCTTGTCTCCCAGCACTGGGATTACAAATGCATGCCCCCATACCTTGCCTTTTTACACAGTTCTGAGGATAAAACTCGGGTTCTTGTGTTTGCAAGGCAAGCCCTTTACCCACAGTTCGACCTCCACAGCTCTGGGTACTTAGCAAGGTCTCCCCGTAACAGCACGGCTAGAGGCTAGCCAGCAGTCAGACCTCTCTGGTTGATGGTACCATTCAAACTTCCATCCAAACTAGGTCAACAGTGAGGGAGGACAGAGGAAACAGGAGGCAGGCACTTACGTAAGGAGCCAACAAATGGGGGTGAGGGCAAGTGTTTCGTTAATGTTGAGTTTCATTGTGAGATGAACCCAGGGAGCTGTTCGAGATCTCCAGTACTCATATCTTCTGTTGTTTCTACTTGGCATGGTCAGACTCTTCAGAAAAGTCTTCCAGGCTTGGTTGGAGGGTGACATTCTGGGAACAGTAAGAGAGGGGTGGAGGCGGGGCTCACACTTAGCACACTCACAGTCACTCAACGTCCTGTCTGTGGTATGATACAACCTCCAGTGTGTCTAGACTTGTAGACCCTGGGAGCTTCCGCTTTATCCTGCCTAGAGAACATTCACACCTCTGCTGGGGTGAGGGAGGAGGTCCAGGGAGCTGGAGGAAGCGTCCTCTCCTTCTCTTTACTCCCTGAGGAACCTGGGCTTGCCAGTCTCACCCTTTCCCTCAGCACAGTCACTTCTCAGCTTCTTTGTCCTCGTTGAATTATGTTTAAAACAAATGCCCTCAGGGCTGGAGAGATGGCTCAGCCATACAGGCTCGTCACAACAACAACAACAACAACAACAACAACAACAACAACAAAAGTACCTCAAATTAAAAAGAAATATCCCTGTGGTGCTGGGAAATGAACTCAGTGTCTTCCCCATGGTAGGCCATTGGTCAACCGTGTGCTTTCTCCCAGCCCAGGCAAATGCTTCCTTTTATTTTAGTTGGGTTTATTGAGGGAGTCCGGCACCTCCCTCTTTTGTGGTGCTTTTTTTCCTACCCAGCAGCAGAAGTGAGAGAGAGAGAGAGAGAGAGAGAGAGAGAGAGAGAGAGAGAGAGAGAGAGAGAGACCCATAGCCAAACATTAGATGAACTTGGGGAATCCTGTGGAAGAGGAGGAAGAAGAATTGTAGGAGCCAAAGGGGTCAAAGACACTATTTAAAAAAAAAACACAAAACCCACAGAATCAACTAGCCTGGGTCCATAGTAGCTCACAGAGACTAACTGCCAACCAGGGTGCATGGGACTGACCTCGGCCCTTTGCACACGTTATAGTTGTATAGCTTGGTTTTCATGTGGGGCTCCTCCTAACAGTGGAGGCAGGGGGCTGTCTCTGACTCTGCTGCCTGCCTTGGGACCCGCTCCTCTTCTGGGCTGCCTTGTCTAGTCTCAATAGGAGCCCAGGAGCCTAGTTTTCCTGCAACTTGATACCCCAGAGATGGTTGGTATCCATTGGAAGTCTCCCCTTTTCTGAAGAGAAATGGAGGAGGGGGGAGAACTGGGAGGAGAGGAGAGAGGGGAAATTGCAGTTGGGAATTAAAATAAATAGATAAGTAGATTAAAAAAAAAAAAGACTAGAGAGACTCAGCAGCTCACACCTGTAACCTCAACACATGGTGTGTGGCCGCAGAAGGACCAGGAGTTGAAGGTTATCCTTGGTGTTCTGGCTGGTTTTATGTCAACGTGACACACACTAGAGTCATTTTGGAACAAGGGAACCTTGACTTAAGAAAATGCCCCCTACCTGATTGGCCTGTGAACAAGCCTGTCGTGCATTTTCTTGATTGATAATTGATGTGGGAGGTCCCATTTCACTGTAGGGATTACCACTGCTGAGCTGGTGGCCCCAGGTGCTAAGAAAGTAGGATAAGCAAGCCATGAGAAGCCAGCCTGTTAGCAGCGTTCCTCCTCGGCCTCTGCGTCAGCTCCCCTTAGTGATGGAGCGCTTGCCTGGAAGGGTAAGATAAGATAAGATAAGCCTTTTCCTCTACAAGTTGCTTTGGTTATGGTGTTTTATCACAGCAATAGAAACCCTAACTAAGAGAAAAACATAGTGAGCTCAAGTTTGAGGCCAGCCTGGGCTGTGAAACCTTTAAAAAAAATAAATTAAAAAAAAGGAGAGCTGTGAGATAGGGGCAACTACACCTCGACTCTGTTCTCTCGGTGGACGGCAGAGTCCATACAAAGAAAGAGAGAAGGGCCTTGGTGTGGTGTCATGCCTTTAACCCTGGTGCTCAGGAGACCAAGGCAGGAGGATCTCAAGTTCAAGGTGCTAAGTAGTAAGATCCTGATTCCAAAAGAGAAAAACAAGCAAAGAATAAAAACATCAATTAAAAACCCCAACCCTTTAAAGGGAACACCCCCATGCCTGGCAGGCCCAGATACTGGAAACATGGCGTGAGGTGAGCTCTTTGCCCTCATAGAGGTCAGAGTCTTTTGAATTCCCAATTGCAATTTCTCCCTGACTTCACACTTGCCCATTGGCTGCCATCTTGACCATCCTGCTCTGAGCCCTCTGTCCTTTCCATTGGTGTCTCACAAAGATTTCTAGGCTTTACATAGTCCGGGGCTGAACTCAGGTTACTATTCTGGGCCCATGTAAATTCCAGGCCAGCTGGTTCTGTCCATTTCTTCCCTCACTCAGCCCTCTCCTCTCTCTACCCCTGCCAGTGTTTGTTGGCTTCCCAGTTTGGGCACTGGAAGCGAAGGGGGCATGTGAGGTGCCATGAGCTGAGTGACCTTTTCAACAAACAGCCTGTTCCCACACTTCTGATATGTAGCCTGACTCACTCCCTTCTCTGTTGCAGGTCAGAGATGCCCTCAAGACCATAGGCATCACTGGAGTGGTGGGTTTCGCGGCCTTGGGCATCGTTGGAGCCATGCTTTCCAAAACCAAGAATCAGAAGCAATGAGTTGGATGACCATCCAGCCTCAGGCTCTCTTGTTTTGCTAGGGTTTGGGATTTGATTTGTAGATTCTACTGTTTCATAATTAGGCTCATTTTTACAGCAAACAATAAAGAAGGAGTTTTACTGGGAGGTGCTGCAGTAGCTAGGTGGTGTGAAGTTCCTGGAGGGAAGCTCTGGGCTCTGTTTTGGGAAACACTCTTTCCTGGTTGTTCTTTCTCTTTGCTGTGATACCTGTGCTTTGAAGAGAGAGAGAGAGAGAGAGAGAGAGAGAGAGAGAGAGAGAGAGAGAGAGAGAGAGAGAGACACTAACCCTGTTATCTCAAGGGAAGGGCATTTCTGTGAGTCAGATACTGCGGTATGCCCTGGAGACACCCTGGATTCACAGTAACTTGATCCAACAAGGCACTTTGGGCCTCAGAAGCTGGAGTCTGCAGGCATTCAGTGGAGTGGGAAAGACAACTCATCGAGGGCTGGGCCTACAGCTCAGCGGTAAAGTGCTTTCCTGGAATGCATGAGGTTTTAGGCTCAATTCCTAGTGTAATTCCTTTCCACAGAGAAATTCAGGATGTACTTGGCTGGTCTTCCTAAAGCTTTCCGACTTCCTTCTGCATTCCACGTCTGTTCTACTTAGGCTTCTATTGCTGTGATGAAACAACTTGGGGATGACATGGTTTATTGGCTTACACATCCCTGGTCCCAGTCCATTGAGAGACGTTGGAGCAGGAACTCAAGACAAGAACTGAAGTAGAAACCAGGGGTGGGGGGTGGGGGGTGGGGGGAGGCTACGGACTGGCTTGCTCTCCACGGCTTGCTCAGGACCACCTGCTGGGCAGCGGCACCACCCGGAGTGGGTTGGGCCCTCCCACCTCAGTCATTAGTCAAGAAAATGCTCTACAGACTTGCCTATAGCCGATGCCATGGAGGCATTTTTCCCACCTGAGATTTTCCCTTCCCAGATGACCCCAGCTTGTGTCACACCGAGAGAAGCCAACCAGCACAAGTTTCTTCTGCCTTGGCTCTTCCTCCTCCTCGGGACTCCTGTCTCACCCCGGGTCCTGTATTTCTGCCTTCCCTTCTCTTCCCACCTCAGCTCATTTTATCACTTAAATGCTCAACTCTGAGACCCCAAGAGAGAACGTGATTGGCTCAGTGCACTACAGGGCTCAGCCTACACACTGGCTGCTTTTTGGTCAAGTGGTTCCTACTTAGTCAATTAGCTGTGTCTAGTGGCTTAGAGTCACATGGTACAAACACTGCTTTGGGCCTTAGGGATTTTGGGGTGACTGACACAGGCGATACCTATTGCTCACCCCAGGGCTGAGGCAAGGTGTCACCTTTGCATCTGAATGTACACCATGTGTGTACAGAGCCGGTGGGAACCAGAAGAGGGCATTGGATACTCTGAAATTGGAATTACAGATGATTTGCTTGCGGTCATGTGTGTTCCGGGAACTGGCCCCAGATCCTCTGCAAGAGCAAGTGTCCTTAGCTGTTGAGTCATCTCTCCAGCCCCCTGGAGCTGTTCATACTGCTGGTTGGGATTGCCAGATGTTCACAGTGACTGTTTCAGGGGACTTCTGTGGGCTCCTCAGAAATACTCCTCTGGGGCCCCCTGTTCTTCCTCCTCAGGACCACGATGCTTTTCCATTAGATTGCAGGTGTTTCCGTTCAAGACTAGTTGTCCTGAGCTCTGGGATTAAAGGTGTGCACCACCAGAACCAGTTGTCAGAGGTATTTTGAAGTTTCTGCCATCTCTGGGACTTTTCAAACTCTTCTGCCCCCTGGTGGTCAGATCTCAGAACTTCAGGTGTCAGGGCTCTAAGGTCAGCCTCCTGGTGTATGGCTCTGAGCCACAGGTGTTGGAGACCTGTGTTCCTGGTGACTCCACAGAGCCCTTTAGCTGCCTCCTTACTGCAGAGGCTGCTGGATTTGCTGGAAGCCCCAGTATGCATTCCCTGCACAAGGAGACAAAAGCACATCCAGGAGACTTTATTTGTAAGGCACATCTATGGATGCCTCAAAATTCCCATCCATCACTGAATGGCCCCCAGTCCCAATCACTGACTCTGCATCAGGACCAGTTGCAAGCTTTCTGGGAAATTCCTGGATCAAGGTCTTCTGCAGTGGCAGCTGTAGCTCCACTGAGGAGCACTATAGCAGCTGAGGTTGCATACCTGGACTGCCATATTGTGGCTCCCAGTTACCCATAGAGTTGACAACTCCCAACCCAAAGTAGCTGGTATAGGGAAGTTGTGACAGTTGTCAATAAAAGGATAAACTACGCCAGGCTTCCAACAGCTTAGCTTATCTGAAAGAAAAGTACACATGAATGGTGCCTAGTGCTCACGTTAGGGCTGAGGCAAGATGTCTCGGATTGGTAACATGGCTTAGAAGGTACCTGCTACCAAACCCGGTGACTGGAGTTCAGTCCCTGGGACTGTTGCATAAACCCAGGTCCTTTGAAAAAAAGAGAGCATGCTTCTAACTATTAAGCCAATTCTCAAGCCCATCCTTTTCACATTTTAAGAAACTCACCACTTAGTAATCATTAATAGGCCCAGAAAAAAAAAATATCAGGCTTTTTTTTTCCTGTGCTCTAAAATGTTCCACAGCCCTAGACAGCAGGTTCCTCACCCTGCCCTGAATCGAACTGTAGTGAATCCTTTTATCAGTGTCCTTTACCCAGTGACATGGCACCACTCTGGGCATGTTGTCAGGATTACAGAAGTACTAGATCAAGAGGTAGAGTCCATATCTGCTATGAGGTGTCATGGACAAGATGCCCACCTCTCACTTACCTCTTGCTACCTGCCTAAGGCTGAAGAGCTGGCCCCACCCTTTGCCCCTGGCTGCAGTAGAGAGTGGGCCCTGTACCTCATCTGGACAACACAGTAGAGCTGGCCCTGGTCATATGGGTGAGGGTGACCTGGCCCTGAGGGCATGAGAGTGGGAGAGCTGGCCCTGCCCCTTGCCAGCTGCAGTGTTGAGTGGGCCAACCAGGGCAGCGCTAGGGAGCTCAACTTGGTCTTGTGAGTGTGGGAGAGTAGGTGGGCTGATTAACTTGGCTTCCACCCAAGTCCAGATTCTAGGGCTTTGAGTTGGCTTCAGCATCCACCCCATCTATGAATTACTGGGTTGTGTGAAGGGGCCAGTCCTGCAGACCCAAAGCTGTAGGCTCTCTGAGACACAAGGCAACAACAGGATATCCATGGGACATCCCCTGTGAGGATCCAGTGTAGATAGTGTAGCAGAAGCCAGAGGCCTCAAACCAGACCAATGGCTCATTGCAATGAATATTTGCAAGTAAAAATGTGTGGACAAAAGAGTATACTGTGTGACACACTGTGACATGCTGCAGTTTTCATGGCAAGATGATATGTATGTATACACACACACACACACACACACACACGTCTTGCAGACCAGCTCCAGGAACCAGTGAAGAGAGAAGAGAAAGTCTTGGTGGATCCATAGTAGGGGGAATTGAGCAGATGGTGAACAGCTGGTTAAGGGAATCCAAGCGTTGGGAAACAACTGGCTATAGGAACCAGTTGTTGACGAGGGGTTGAAGAATGGAGAAAAAAAAAAAAAAAAAAGAAATACTAGATCCAGGCATATTCAGTACAAACTGAAAGGTCTTAAAGCCCAGGAGAACTTTACTTCTCTGTCTCTCAGTCTCTGATACTCCTTGGGCCAACCCCAATACTTTATTTAAAGTGAAGTTCAATTTTTTTCATTACAGATTATGTCATGATTTTCCTCATCTTTTATAATCAATAGGGCATTCAAAAATTAAGAAAGCAAGGGAATAGTCTAACAAAGAAATACAAACAGTTCTGTATGACCTCTAATAAAGCATACAGCAAAAATCAGTCAATATCCAAGCAATGGTCAGCATGACCTGATTATTATTTCTTGTTTTCCTTTGGTGTTTTTGGTTTTTCGAAACAGGGTTTCTCTGTGTAGTCTTGGCTGTCCTGGACTCGCTTTTGTAGACCAGGCTGGCCTGCCTGCCCCTGCCTCCTGAGGGCTGGGATTAAAGGTGCGCATCACCATGCTTGGCTGCTAAATGTTCTTTAATAAAGAAAAAAAAAAATGATTACTCCCAGTCCCAAACCAACAGGTGTGCTATCCAACCCTAAGCCAACTGCCAAGGGGTCCTCTATTGTAAAATATCTATAAAGCATGACATTCCAGGGCCACCTTCTGTTGCTCTCAAAGCAGATTCTAAAGAAACTTTTCTTCACCTAACAGTATCTAGCCAGGTACTGTTATGTCAAGGTCCTAACTTTCTTCCAAGCAGTTTCTGCCCGACTGCACACAAAGCCAAGAACTCTCTCATCGTCTCAAGCCTTTGGCCAGATGCCTTCTTTCAACATTCTCTGTGGGAAAACGTTTTCCCTGTGTGAATGTCATTAGGGTTCATAGTCAAAGTGAGAAACAGAAGGACAGTTTTAGGAGAAAAGGCAGATTTCAAGGTAGTTTTTTTTTTTAATAGACAAAATTACACCTGGACCATACATAATATTTAAGGTGGTGATCAGCTGGAGATCTTTGGAACTTTGTCAAGCAAAGTCTCTATGACCTGTCCTCATGTCTGTGACGTCTCCCCACTTTATCTTTTAATTCAGTGATCTTCAGGCCTATTGTCAAGGCGTCTATGGCTTCCCGGAGCTGGCAGGTGGTGACTGGGAGACAAATGACCAAGAGTAAGAATAGCCCGAGTGCAACTGCACCAGTAATTCACATCAGATCGTATGAGGCTGTGGAAAGAAGGCTATCCAACGTAGAGGAAAAGGCAGTAGCCGCTTCCTCACGAGAGGCAGAGCCTAAATGTCAGCTACCAATATCAATCGTCTTTCCATGAAGGACATCAAGATTAACTCCCAAGTCAGAATGATTCCAGAGTCCTTTACTATGGCTCTGCACACGTACCCACTCATGTTCTGATTCATTGTATTGTAATGGAGTTATGCAAATCCATCTAAACACCGAGCGGCATTGAGTGGGCATCTAACCTTGACGCTCTGTATCTGGTTTCCCTTATATAAAACTGCTTCCTCGAGGGCATTGACTCTACCCGGAAGTCCTCTCTCAATAGTTTCTTCATAAAATAATGCCAGGGAGACATTCTTAGAGAACTGATCTACCTAATGAGCTGTAGGGACGTCCTTCACAAGTGACGTGGTGGCAACAGCAGAGCTGGAGATGGTGGCTATATAAGTGCTGAAATTCTGAAAATAAGGGAAGCCACGAATCTTGCTTGGTTTAAAGATAAAGTAGCTCTATGCAGTGCCTCAGTTCCAGGGCTGTTAAACCAAGACGCAGTGATGTTTGCAGGCAGCACAGCACAGGGCCGTTGCTTCACCAGTATAAAGCTGTCCCGACTAGTTTCAGTGATGCAGGTAATCAAAACACGTCCCGTACAAAAAAATATGACTGACACCTTCATTCAGTTTTTTGAAATGCAAAATTCCATTTGTTCCTTTATGCAAAAAAAAAAAAAGGGGGGGGGGTGGGGAAGAAACACAAGCCGAGACTGGTTCTTTTTTGTTTTTTTTTGAGACAGGGTCTCTCTGTGTTAGCCTTGGCCATCCTGGATTCACTTTGTAGACCAGGCTGGCCTCGAACTCACAGCGATCCGCCTGCCTCTGCCTCCCGAATGCTGGGATTAAAGGCGTGCACCACCATGCCCGGCTCCCGAGACTGGTTCTTTTGTCGTATCAGCTCTGTACCTGACAAGAGACACTTTTCTAGTAGCTGCAAAAAGACGGAATAAATTATCATGCAAGGGCAGCTCTCTTTTTTCCAATCATGGGGCAAAATACTGGAGTCACTCATCCTTGGGGCACCAAGTTCTCACATTTTCAACTGCACATAACCATTGAAATTCATGCTTTTGGTCAAGATGTGGATTTGAAACTCACCAATCCTAGAGCTGTAAATCAGAATTATTAAGGGGAATATATACCATAGCACTGGAGGAAAAAAAAAAACATGAAAACCATTTTTGGTATCCTTTCCCAGATACTAAATTCCAAGCATTAAACCGATAGGCTTAGGACAACGAGATAATGTTCTAGGCAAAGGGTTTTGGAGCCCATTTAAAACGACTATCACTGGGGCTGGAGAAATGGCATAGGGGTTAGGAGCACTGACTGTTCTTCCAGATGACCTGGGTTTAATTCTCAGCACTCACATAGTAGCCCACAACCATCAGAAACTCCAAGAGCTGACACCCTCACACGCACCCAGCCAGTTAAAATACTAATGCAGATATAAATAAATAAATAACATTAAAACAAACAAACAAACAAACAAAAACCCCCAAAACCCCAAAATGAGTATCGTTGTAAACCTGAGGTAACTGTAATCTAAGGAGCCGTGCATCTCTTGGCATATTATAATAACAACCTGGAAAATCATAAAAAGGAGAAGGAGAATCAGCTACTAAAGTATGTTCCTTCAGCAAAAAACAATCTTGATTGCTGTGCCAGCACCATGCTGTTTTAATCACTGTTGCTCTATAGTACAGCCTGGGATCAGGTATGGAGATTCCTTTGGAGGATCTTTTATTGTAGAGGATTGTTTTGGCTATTCTGGGTTTTTTGTTTTTCCATATGAAGTTGAGACTTGATCTTTCAATATCTTTAAAAAATTGTGGGGGCTGGAGAGATGGCTCAGTGGTTAAGAGCACTGTCTGCTCTTCCAGAGGTCCTGAGAGTTCAATTCCCAGCGGCCACATGGTGGCTCACAACCATCTGTAATGTGATATGATGCCCTCTTCTGGTTGGCAGGTGTACAAACAGGCAGAGCACTGTATACATAATAATAAATAAATAAATCTTTAAAAAATTGTGTAGGTATTTTGATAGGGATTGCATCGAATCTGTAGCTTTTGGTAAGATGGCCATTTTTACTGTTAATTCTCCTGATCCATGAACAAGGGAGATCTTTCCATCTTCTGATGTCATCTTCAATCTCCTTCTTCAGAGATTTGAAGTTTTTTTTTTTTCAAACAAGTCTTTCACTTGCTTGGTTAGAGTTACTCCTAGATATTTTATTTTGCTTGTGGCTATCATGAAGGGTATAGTTCCCCTAATTTCTTCCTCTGCATGATTGTCATTTGTATATAGAAAGGCTACTGACTTTTTGAGTTAATTTTGTATCTAGCCACTTTGCTGAAGGTGTTTATTAGCTGTAGGAGTTCC